>NW_026622919.1:4812500-5165000 GCF_023065955.2 Ursus arctos
CCATCTTCTCCACAGGAGTGAGGAGAAGGCTCATCACTGGGCCCCCAACACAAGTGGCCGTGCCTGGCACTTAGTAGGTCCAAGACCTATTTCATGGATGGATGGGTTTAGTTTGCTCTGTCAGGTACTCATCCTGGGATGGTGAGAGAGCAGCTATCTGGCACACGGCCACGCAGCCCTCTCAGGAGCCAAGCACGGGGAGAGGTTCCTGACACTATCGTCGCGTGTAATCCAGGCCCCACGACGCCATGTCAGGGCCTACATTTTCCAAACCAAGAAAATCAAGGCAAAGAGCTAATGAAGGGTATCCCCCCTGAGCTGTGAATTAATTGATCTGCAAAGTCTTGCAAAGGAACCAAAACTAACCCGCCCACAGCTGCGAGTTTAGTGGATGGCTACCACGAGCGCGGCGGTTAGAAACATGGCTCTGGAGTTGCCGGCCTCGGCCCAGAACCGGGCCCAGCCCCTCAGCAGCTGGGCAACTTCGGGTGAGTTCCTGAATTCTCTGGGCCTCAGTTCCCTCCTCGATGTGGCGGAGATGGAAGCGCCCATAAAGCGGGGGTGGGACCGATGACACCACGGAGGAAACGCAGTAAGGATGACGCCAGGCCTTCGGTGAGCTTTTGGTAGATGCCACTAATATGAAGGTAGTCACGTTGACATCCGGCGACCGGACTGGGCCTCTAGGATATCCGATCAGCAGGGCCAGTGTCAGGTGGCTGCCATGGCCAGCAGCCCAGCCTAGGCAGGCTACGGGGCAAAGGACCCCCCCGCCGGTCCAAAGGAGGGGTCTGTCACACACACCCCCTTCCCCATGCCAGCCAGGGTCCCACCATGACCAGGACTGGCCGCCAACACTTTAACCTTGACTCCGTCAAACTCCAGACAGGGAAGGCCTGGAGCCTTGGCTTTTCCATATTGGCCGAAGCTACAGCTTTCCTACAAACTGTGTAGAGGTGTGGATTTCAACTATAATTTTCAGCAGTAGAACACTTCTAACAAGTCACACCGGCCAAGGTATAGCTTTTCCTAAATCGTGTAAAGTGTGGGTTTTAAACTTCCTTTTTCGCGGTCAGGACACATGGAGCAAACCCACCTCAGAAAGCACCCCGACGTTGAAAAGAGCTCCGGTGGAGCTCGTCTCCCTGGGGTGGGTGGGCGGAAAGCAACAGCCAAGACTCCCCATCGGGATGGCCCTGACTTCACCCGTCCTCCTTCTCCGGGGTTCCAGATCACTGGCTTCACACCAAGGGCTCCGGGGGCCACTGCTAAGGCACGTGGGACCATGGCACCAACGCTTGGAGATCTTTGGGCCTCCTAGACTCAGTATGGGAACATTTAGAACGAATACCAAGAAATTCTTTCCGGCAAAAATGGCCCAGGCCCATCTGCAGAGGACGGACAACTGCTGGGCCATCGCAACCACACGCACACCCACACGTGACTGTCGACGTGGACAGGGCTCGAAACTGTCGAGTCGAGTGAACAACGCAGGTGCAGGAAACGCACTGTGGGAGGCCACTCGTGTGCAGCCCGTGAACACCCCCCACCGCGGGTTGATGGTGTGTGCGTATAAAAGACGCGTACGCCAACGGTTACTGTGGACTGGAAGAACGGACACCTAACTCAGAAGGCACTTGTCTCCAGGGGGAAGCAGGTAAAGGGCCCTCCAGCTTTTGTCTGTGATTTTGTATTTTAAAAGGGAGAAAGGACGTCAGGCCACCAACATGACAAAATGTTGACAGCCGTGAAATATGGCGGTGGAAATGCGCTCTGGGTTGTATTAACTGCGTGCCTTCTGTGCTCTTCAACGTTTTCGCCGGGTTAGAAAAAAGGGGGCTGACCGATAGTGCCCCTCCAACTCTGAGAGTGCATTTTGAGGCTGCACCCAGGTGCACCACCCACCTGGTCCCCCCTCCCCACCCCAGGTGCCCCTCCCCCTCCGTGTACCCCTGACCTGTCCACAGCGAAGTGCCCGTCGCCAGCAGCCCGGTGCAGCTCACTGCCGTTCTCCAGTCTGGCCAGCGTGTCCATGCGCTTCACCATCAGCTCCAGCAGGTCGCTCATCTTGCGCAGGACGCCGCGGGACTCCGGCCCTCCCAGCACTGCGGACAGAGCGCGGGCACAGTCAGGCTCAGCCGCAGCCTGCGGGCCACCTGAAGCCGCCTGCTGGCTCTCCGAATCCAGCCCCACTCCCACTTTCCCAGGCAAAGGAGGGGTCAGGAGGGTGAGCCCACCCCACCCCTCACCCCTGCAAGACAGGAAATCCCCCATTTGTTGTGTTGGGTTACAGATCCCTGGGCCAACCGTGCTCCCTACCAGCTGGGTGACACTAAGATCATCTTAACGTCTCTGGACCTCTGTTTTGTCCCTGCAAAATGAAGTCTTAGACCTAATCTCAAGTCTGTGAGAAGACAGGGAAGGGCCAGGGCAGGGGAGCGGGCAGGAACCCCAGGGCCCCCCAGCGCCTAGGTCCAGACAGGACTTCTGGATCAGGGCTTCCAAAAGTGCAGTCAAGCATCCACTCCGCACCTGAATCTCCTGGCCAGGCTGTTAAAATGCAGATTCTCAGGCCCTAGTCTCTATCTGCCGATTCACATCTCTAGGGCCCGGGGCCCAGGACCCTGCACTCTCTCGCCACCCGCGTGGTGTGCATGCACAGGAGAGGCTGTGAATCCATGTTCAAGGGGCTGTTCTCCGGGCCCTGCTGCTCTCCTGCCAGCCTCTGGGCCCCACCAGACTCCTTCCTCACTCCACTCTCCCGGACCCACCAGCATAGAAAACCATCGTGAATTTGTCCAGACTCTGAGCTGGCCTCTGGGTTCCCAAAGATCGGTTCCTGGGCTGAGGGGCAAGGGAGACCTTGTGAAGAATAAAATCAAATGAAAATAAGGGGCTTCAACCAAGATCGCATAAAGCAGCGAGATTCTCCATGATTTCCTTTCTAGTCATTCCTGACCATTGGCACCACGCACGCCAGGGTGGGAGAGTGGTCCCTGTCTTTCTTTTCAATCAAATCATGTGAAGTTTTTTTTTAAAGATTTTATTTATTAATTTTTGTGAGACAGAGAGAGAGAGAGAGAGAGAGTGAGCACGAGCAGGGGGGAGGGACAGAGGGAGAAGCAGACTCCCCACTGAGCAGGGAGGCCGACGCACGTGGGGCTTGATCTCAGGGCCCTGGGATCATGATCTGAGCTAAAGGCAGACGCTTCACTGACTGAGCCACCCAGGGACCCTCATGTGAAGATTTTAACAGCCCCTCCAAATGGTCCACAGATACTCAGGTCCAGGCCCTGCAATCCCCAACTTGGCTCCCTGCAACCCCCCAGGGCTGGCTCTGAACCTCTCACAGCAAATAAGCCATGTCATGGAGACCTGAATGCTTCCAATGGCTTCGGGGCGGGGGGGGAGGAGGGTCTTAGGTTGGGTTCCCCAGAAGCAAACCCCAAGACAAGGGTTTGAGGGCAAGTCATGTATTTGGGAGGAAAACCCTGTGAGGGAGTGAGGAGGTGACACAAGGAGGGGGAGGCAGCCCAGAGAGGGCAAGTCACCAAACTGGGGAGACCAGCTGGTGCCAAGTCTGCCCCGGAGTTCTCCCCCTGGGGGCGAGGGAGCTGGGCCACACACATGGTCTCCTGCCGTCACTGCTTCAGGGTAGCTCACAGAAACAGCCGGCTCCTGCTACTTCCCACCTGCTGCGGGGTGGCCAGCCAGCTGCAGTGGCTACAAGAAGCCCTCGGTAAAGAACCACCATCCCCAGCAGCCACAAGTTGGCCCATGCCCACAGGAATCACGGGGGCCAAGGGCTGGGGCACCAGCCCCATACACTTCTCTGCAAAGAAGGGGCTGGGGCCCAGTGAGCTCAGAGAGGCTCTCGCCTGCCTCTGCCACCAACCCCCACCCCCCATGAGGCTCTGTGGCCAAGGGACAGTCATGGCAACGCTATCAGACTCTGGGTCCCTAACTCAAGTCAACAATACCAGGTCCTGTCTGCCGTCCATTGTCACAGTGCCAGGAAGGGGCAGAAGAGAGCATGGCAAGCCACAGGGACCCAGGGGCAGAGGTGGGGAGAAGAGAGGAGGCCCGAGGGGCTGGTCTCCCCTGCTCCAAGCTTAGGACTGAGCTGAAGGGGGGGGGGGGGCAAATACAGGGTTCACGTCACCAAGGCTGCTTGTGACATTTCCGCTTTGCTTGTCCCCTATACGCCTGGCTCTGGGTCCAGCCCGGTCCAGTGGCTACCACCACTTTCTCTCATTGACTAAGTCACCTCCTGGCTGGGTTCCCCTGCCAACTGAGTCCACCTGAGGTCAGAAGGGAGGCCACCAGGAGCCCACTTACATGCCACAGAATCCGGAGCAGTGGGGGGCGGGCTGCTGTTTCCTTACAAAAGCTAGGATCCCTGGCTCCAACATACACACACACACACACACACACACGCACTCAGTTGCCCAAGAATGAGAAGGGGTGGGGCCAGGTGTTGGTGAAAAATGCACAACTAGAGGAAGGACGGAAACACTGTCTCTACCCCATCCCCACATCAGTAGCTGAAATAACTAGCAGTCTTCCCACTTTCCCTGCTCAGAAAACAGGGTCGATTTTTAACAAACCAGTCAGGATTGGGAAATTTCATCATTGTGTTAAGTGAAGTAAGTTTCTCCCACTGCTCTGCCTCACCCCACTTGCTCAGTACTCAACCAGTTAGTCAATCAATCCAAGAAGATATAAATAGCTCCCTCTCTCTTTCAACTCCACAGAGTTGGGGGTGATGGTTAGTCTTTCAAATCATTCTCAACCCTGAGACCCCCACCCAAGCCCATTATCCATCCAAACGTAATACCTGCCTTTCAACTAGTGCTTGGAGCACAGAGTAAAACAACGTGTGGCGGGGGGGGGGGGGGGGGTTCCCATCATCTCAGCTAGAAAAGTAGGGGAACATCAGATGATCTGACCTGGCCTCTGCTTGGTAACCCTCCTGGAGTTGTGCAGTGCACAGCCTGCTCGGCCTCCCTGGGCAGCCCTGATGAGCCAATGCTCACAGCTCAGGCTGGGGTGGTCCCTTCCCCAAAGACACGGCATGAGAAAAGGAGAGTGAGACCACAGCTGGAGACACCCTAAGTCAGAGCCAGAGCACCCAGGCCCAGTTGGACCACAGAGTCTGGGCAGCAGCTTGCTCCTGCAGATGCATCACCCCGGCGATGCTGAGCCCACATCGCTGCTGTTGCAGCAATGCTATGCCCCCTGGAATGTCTCAGGCCTGGCACCCTGCCCTGCCACACCGCTGCCCCTATGTCTGAGCTCATCTCCAGCTTCCTTCACTCCCCTTCACTGCCTGAGCCCCTCCCTGGAACCTCACTGACACAGCCTCCCCCCGCCCCACACATGCTCCCAGCCCCGCAGCACAGGCTGCAAAACAGCTGCGGGGGCCAATAACGGCCCCATCGGGCCAAGAGCTGCAGGACCCCAGAAGCCAAGCAGAGCTGGGGCAGGACTGTGGCCTGGGACAGGCTGGAGTGGGAGTGACAAAGTCGGCACTCCACCAGCTCTGTCATGAGCCACATGGGTTGGGATGGATGGACATGCCACTTTCTATCTCTGGGCCTCAGTTCCTCCTCCTATAAAATGAGGGCGCTGGACTTACTGAACCCTGAGGTTCTTTGGGCTGGGACTCCTGTTTTGCCTCTTGCCCTAATTGCCTCTCTAGAGATTAGGGTACCATGAGAGGAGAGAACTGCTTCTATAAAAGCTGGCAGAATCCCCTTAGGGAGGGAGCTCAGTTTTGTTTTACTAAACCCTGGGTGGGCCGGAGCAGAATCTGGAGTCTAGATGCCCAGAGCAGTGAGACAAACAGAAAGCTAAATGACTCTGCATATTCAAGTAGGGAGACTGGAGATTCCTGGTTCAGCCTGGAAGAAGAGGAGAGAGAACAAGGCACAGGGGTTCAGAGGCCCGGACTGGCAGGGCAGCCAGAGTGGCCATGCAGGGTGGGGGTGGGAGGGTCTCCAGCTGCAGGGATGCAAGAGGGAACTGGCATCTGCTTGCTGTGCTGAGCAGTGGTCCCGGCCCCCACGCTATCATATCCACTCTGTGCCAGGAATTGGGGGAAAGGGTGCCCTTCCCACTAGGTCAATGCTGGGGACACAGAGGACGCAGGAGGGGAGACACTGAGCAGGATAGTTCATAGAAGCAGGAGCTGAGAGCGAGAGGGACACACAAACCCCCCCCCCCCGAGAGTCCTTGGAGCTACGTGGGCTCTGGATCGCCCCTCATAGGAGGGGTTAAGCCAATTCTTTAAAAATGTCAACAGAAAGAGAACGCACTGCCCCCTCGGATGGGTTTGTAAGGACACCTCCATCAGATGGGACCAAGACCATGAGACCCTCCCCGGTTCCCCGGGGTTCAGGGCGGCCCCTGCAGGTTGCAGATGGCACAGGCTGGAAGCTGCCCCCTCCTCCCGAGGAGCTTCCCGCAGGACGTGCTCCCCGAGGCCACCACCCGCCCCCGACTGTCAGCGGAGCAAGCTCACCGTGGCTTGCCCTGAGTCACCTCACCGCGCCTGGTGTCGGCTAAATTGAAATGTATTTAATGTGAAGCCCCAGCAACACATCTCAGGACTCACAAGCATTCCCTCCATATTTCCATATAAATAAGGAAAGCCGGAGCACCGAGAGATACAAATGGCTCCCCACCCCCACCCCACTCCTCACCCCCCCTACAGACAGAGGGGCTTCATTGCCCACCCAGGCCCCTCCCCTCCAGACACAGACCTGCTTGTCTGTCTGTCTCTCCAATCCTCCCTTGTCCCCTGCCCTTGTCCTCCTTTCTTGTCCCCACCCCAACCCTTTCTTGTTGGTTCCCAGAAATTGAAGGAGCCCCCACCTCGCCAGGTAAGAGAGACCTCCCTGGCCCTTGAGGCAGGGGCTGTGACTTAGTGTTTGCACAGCTGGAGAACTGAGCACATCTGTCCCTCTGCACACAGCCACCACAGAAGCCAGCTGAGGCCACTGGGGCTCTGGGCAGCAGAGGAGACACGGACAGGCCCTGGGCCCTGACCTACCCATCCATCACCAGCCTCTGAGGGGAAGAGCTCCCTAGCACCAGGGTCCAAGGCCAGAGACAGCCACAGAGCAAGGAAATCTTTTTCTGATATTCCCCAGGTTTGAATCCCAGCTGCGGGCAGGAAGGTCTGGCAAGGCCAGGCCACAGGGTAACGTCAGGGCAGCCACGTGCAGCTGAACCAAGGCCCTCCCGCCTGCAGGCCTCTCCCCAGAGACAGCCTCTGACCTCTGCTTCTTCCAGACAAGACAGAGATCCGGGAACAGCCGAGCACGCAAGTTCGGGGAATCTGCAGCAACATCAGGAGAGAGGCCTCAGACACAACTTCACATCCCACTCCCTGTCCCTAAGAAGGAAACAAGTTCCTCCTTAGGACAAGAGAGGGGAAGTGGAGCCTGGAGGCAGGGAGGAGGGACTGGGGTCTGGTGAGGGGGCATGCAAAAAGCCCTCCCTCTCTGGGAGAGAAAACCCTCCCCCAAGGCCCAAGTCAGGCCGACCTGCAGCAAGAGGGAATTAGGTTAGACTTCTCTGAGCCATGCTTCCTGTCAGCCTCCTTCCCCCTCCGGAATCTTAAGACAAGTGTGTGGAATATAGAAGATGTCTGTCACATTTTTATCCCCAAACTAGAGAACTTTATCACCAAATATAAACTGGCCTCGAGGGGAATCCGGAGTCTCCTCTGGGAGACTACAGTCCACAGAGGCTATGGTAGGTCCTCCTCCCTTTAGAGAACACCCTTCTTCTCCCCAGCCCTCCCCAGCCTCGTCCTGGGGGGACCCACTTCCCTCACAAGCTTGACAGGCCAGGACACGACAGACTGTTTCTCCCATTTGTGCTCAGATGGTTTTGCTGACCAATGCAAGCATTTTTTTGTTTTGTTTTCCTAGATGGCAGGGCCTTCCTGAGTTTCCTTCTGTCGATTCTGCCCTGGGGCAGCACAGATATGGCGAACTAATGCAATGCAACAATCCAACCCCCATCTGTGACCTCCAGTCTCCCTCCCCAGGCCCCTTCCACCTGCCCCCCTTCCAGCACTAGTCCCTCGCTCAGGTGCCTCCTAGGCAGAAATGCTGGCACCTCCCCAGTTTCCTGCAGGGCTGCTCCAGGCACAGTGTGGGGGTGTCTCTGGAGGAGGCGTGTTTTGCAGGATCAGGATTTTAAACCCACAATGTAAACGTGGGGCTCTTCCAAGTCCCTGCTTTGGGTCTCTCCAAAAAAAATCGACTTAATCCAACGGCATGAAAAAAACTGGGGGGGTGGGGGGCGAAGAGAATTGGGATTTGGACTGAGACAGGGTCAGTTCTCCGGAAGTCTGAGGCCTCCCTCCCCGTCCGTCTCCCCCTGGCCCCCTTTAGTTCCACATTCTAGGCGCTTAGCTTCCAGCCTAGGGACCCGGAAATGCGAGAAGGCTTTGAGTTGGCTGAACCCACTCTGAGAACAGATGTCACGACAGACAGGAGACCCGGAACTTCACTCTCCTGCGTACGCAACAGAAAGGCCTGCGTGTGTCCACCAGAAGACAGGTACCAGAACGCTCCCAGCAGCACGAGCCACACAGCCCCAAACCGGAAACAACCAAATGTCCACCACCCGTCCAGTGGATAAACATCACATGACGCATCTCACAATGGAATTCACACAACAGCAGTGAAGACAAATGTCCACAACCACACAGCACGACATGCATGACTCACAGACGTAACACTGCGAGGGGAAAGGGCACACACAAAAGAAAAGCCACTACGTGATACCATTCTCAGAAAGCCTGACAAACAGGCAGAGCTCTGTGAGAAGTCACGGTCCTCACATCCTGGGGAAGTAACGAGTGGGAGGAGCCATGAGGGCACCTCTGGGGGTGGATCACGTGCTGTTTCTCGGTCCAGGGCAGGTTCTGCTTCTTGATGCGTTCGGTTTGTGGATATTACGCTGTACACGTACACGGCACACGGGCACACGTGCACACACGCACACACACGCATGCACACACGCATGCCTCTCATCTAACTGCGTGACCTTGGGCAAGGCCTCTCCCCTCTGCCCACCCTTAAGACACAGATCTGGTTGGAGCTGGACTCCTACCTCCACTACCAGGCAAAACTGCACGTGCACGGCTTGGCAGGGCTCCCACAAGCCCCTTGTACTCTGGGCCACTGGCCCCATCCCCCACAGGGAGAGGAGCACAAGAACCAGAGCCCAGCCAGACACCCCTCCTCCCCCAGCCCCCAATTCCCATCCCTTGGATCCCTGACCTTTCTGGAGGTCCGGCTTCCTCGAGCCCCCCGTAGCAGCCACCCAGGCAGACACGCCCCCCCTCCATAAGTGGCTTGAGTCTCGCTCCCTACACCCCATCTCCTCACACTCCACGTCCCCCATCATCCACCCGCCCACCCTTGACGCCCAGTACCCCTCCCCAAGCTGCCCCTCAAGTGCGCCTTCACAACTGCCCCACCCCCTCTCCTAGCCTCGATTCACACCCATCTCCTATCCAGAAATCCCAGCATCTCCTCAGCCCTTTTCCCTCAACAACCTTTTCTGCAGTGTCCCCATCTCGGACTGAACACATCCAATAAATATGGATGGAGCCTGTACTATTTGCCAGGTGCTGCTCAAGCCCCTTCATACGTGTTATCTTAACACGACTCGTGACAATCCCGGGCACAGAGGTACCGTCCCCATTTATCAGAGGGGAAAACTGAAGCTCAGAGAGACTGACGCGCCTCTACGAGTCAGAGGTGGGGTATGTTAAGTTACACTCAGGCTTGAATGACGAACAAATGTGAAATTCCTGCCAGGATCTTTGCAAGTTTAAAGACGTACACGTTAAGCCAAAGCAATGATTCTAATGATGAGACGGCAGATGGCATGACAAGAGCCCCTCAGAGCACCCACCCAAGATGACAGCCCACGCTCCTTGAGGGTGTATTTGCCACTGGAAACAGGGGAGCCACACAGCTGGGACCTGGGGGCTTGAGAAAGCGGACTTCAACCAGAGACGCCCCCAGAGTAGCAGGGGAGGACCTACCAAGCCAGCCCACTGAAGAGTTCTAGAAACCCTATTTGCCCCAGCTGTCCCACCATCCTGTGTCCCTCGTTCCCACTGTGACAGGAAGAGCCCCCATGACCCGCTAAGCAGGACTCTGTACTGTTTGCTGTTCTTCACTGAGTAGAAAGAGAAGGGAGGAGGGCCCATCTTCAGGAGGTCTCCCAGGCCTGGACCCCATCACACCCCCATGCTGTGAGCTCATTCAATCCTTCTCTGTAGGTGAGTTAAGTGACTTGGCCAATGGCACACAGCTGGTAGATGATGAACCAGGGTACAAACCAGGTCCATCTGGTCCCCAAAGCCCGTGCTCTGAAAGCCCATTCCACCACCTCACAAGTGTCACGTGGGCAAGGAGCCACAGAGGTCTGGACTGTGTCCCAAGAGCTCAGAGATAAGACACGTGAGCCCATGGCCAGGCCTGCCCTCTCCCTCTTCTCCCACCCCCTCGGCTGTGGCCACAGCCTGGGTCAAAAGCACAGAGTACTGTGTCTCAAAGGGACAAGTGTCATATTCAGGAACACTCCTCTCCACACTCAACTCAAGCAGCCTCTTCTGATGCCTGGGAAGCCCTGCCTCAGAGGCCCTTCCCTGGACGGAGAGTCTGGGCCAGAAGAAGCCCGACGATCACAGCCAGAACCAAAGCCAAAGCAGCACGCAGGGTCACACAGCCTAAGCCAAGGCCCCTCTCCATTCCCACGTCCATAGATGAGGTGACCTGGATCCTTGGGACAGAGCCCCAGAGAGTCCCTTGAGATGCTAGGTTCAAAGGCCTTCTTCTCCTCAACCCACAAATGCCTGCATCTGTTTCTGCCTCCCCTCTCCCCGCCGAGATACCTTCTGTGCGGATGGTGAAGGGGGAGTCCCCCGGGCGCCGGGCAGAGAACTGGCTTCCCAGAGACGTCATCAGGAAGCAGAGGGAGAAGAAGCCGATACCCAGGACAAAGAGCCTGCAGAGAGCAACAGGGCAGGTCAGAGACAGGTCAGTGGCATGCACCCCCATCCAGAAAGGGCTCTGTACCAATGAGTGGGTGAGGGAGTGAGGATGGAGTGGATGGATGGGGGAACAAACATCCAGGGCTGAGCTCAGAATGAAGAGAGCTCGACTACAAGGAGCTGGCCATGAGTCTCACACAAAACCCCAAGGGACAATGAGACAGGCATAGCTCGGGCAAGCTCCAGCCTTCGGACAGAGCCTGGCTCATTAACAGGGGTCCTCAAGGTGTGATCCCCAGACCAGCAGCACTGGCATCACCTTGGAACTGTTGGAAATGCAAAATCTTGGGCTCCAATCCTAGGCTTACTGAATCAGACACTCTGGGGGTGGTACAAGCAACGTGTTTTAACAAGCTCTCCAGGCAGTCCTGATACATGCTGAAGTTTGAGAACCAGTGGTATAGATGGAAACAGCAGGTGCTGATGCCAGCCAGAGGACAAGTAATTGGTCCGGACGAAACCCTCCTGGATCCCATCAGTCACCTGGGTCTGGTTCAGCACTGTGCACACAGGTCTTGCCTGCGTGACAGCGATCAGTTATGAGCTGGCTTGAACACCTCTTTATCATGTTCGAGGGGGGTGGTGGGTGCGCCCCCATCCCTACCAGAGGGTAAGATCTACAAGGGCAGGGCCCAGATTCTCCCTAACCCACATCTTTACCATGCAGGCACATAGTAGTTGTCTGCACTGGACTGGTCAGAGTGAGTGGACACCTGTGTGTGTGGTGTCATCCGGGGCATGGATCAGGAGAGCGGCCAAAACAGGACTCTTGCTCATTCCTTCAACACACAGTTGATTATGTCCCAGGTGCTGGGCACGGGGGTAGCCCCAGGGGGACACCAGGGAATCCCCGGCTCCTGCTGCTTCCATACCAGGTGCTGGGTCCCAAACAGGAGAACTGAGCTAACCAGCACCGCTCTGGGGAGGCCAGAGGTGGACGCTGTTCTGGGACCTTGAATGTATCAGAGGACTTGCAAAGCTGTCAGGGCTGAAAGGGCAGCCCCCCATCCTGGTCAGGGTGAGAAAGCCCATCTGATATGGAGCCAGGCGCACCACAGGAGCCCCCACAGATCATGCGAGAGGCCTCCAACCCTCTCACCTCCACCCGCCACCCTCGACCTTACATTCATTTGTATCTCCATGCAAGATCCACTTTATGCACTTTAATCTTCATTTCTGAAGCCGGCAAAGCAGTATTTAATTAAACTTGGCCCATTAAAGAAAACACACAATTGCAGGAGAAAATAAAAGCACAACAAAATTCCCACCCCATATTTAAATGAAGCTGTTAGAGATTAAACTAGAAAGTGTGCAGAACCCCCAAAGCAGAGAAAGCATTGAGGGCTTCCCCCGGGAGATGACAGGGAGGACAGGCGAGACAGCACAAGAGACACTGCTCCCTCACCTCTGAGGACCCCCTCACTGAAGTCCACCACTCTTGGGGACAGGGCCCTGGGATCCCAAGATGAAGCCAGGCTGCTCTCAGGACAGCAGCCAGAAAAACGGTGGAGGAGGTCGGTGGTGGCACACCGAGGAAGATCCTGAGGGAATCAGCTATTCGTCCTCCCAGCCTGAGGACAAGGACGGATTCCTCAAGTTTATTGTCCCTCACACTCCAAACCCTCTCCATAGCTATGGGACTATATTTAGAGCTAGGGACCTGGGCTGCACGGTCCAAACACCTGCTATGAGAAAGGGGTCTACACTTTTAGCCCGGAATCTGAAGTCCCCAACACACCTCATCGGCATCTCTCTCTGCCCGACCTCGATCCAAGGGCCACTGACAGTAGATCCAAATTAAAATGGTTTCGTCCACCCATGTATCTATTCAAGCAACGTTCTAGGAGCAACTACAGAATAAGGGTCCTGCCAGAGGGAAAACAGAGGGAACAGGGCCCCAATCTGTTCTTAAAAACTAACAAGTAGAGGTGACATGGTGGGAGGCCGGTCCCCCTCCATCTGAAGGGGACACAAAGACTCCACTGGTGGCTGTGGGTCTCTGGGCAGCCTAGGGAGACCCTAGGTAAAGATACACAACTTGAGAGAAGGGGAACCTATGTAATCCCCCCTCTGAATCCTGCCTTCAGATAAAAGCCTAAAAGAGCCAGGACCCCAGAGGGAAGCAGCTCTGGGGAGTGGGTGCTGTCCGTGGTGCTGGCTCCCGCCGCCGCCTCCAGTTGCACCAAAAAATATCCAGCCAAAGCTGGACACCCCAGTTGGCTGGCCCTCCCATGACTTGGAGGGCGGGGTCGACATGGCATGGCAGACTTGGGAAGAAGACCCTCTAAATGGTCAGCGTCAGCCTGGGATTCGAGGATTTCCCTGGAGAAGTAAGGCCCTTTCCAGAGAAGTCCGCTTACCGCCCCACTTCCCATGACAGCTCCAGCCACCTCCCTGTCTCCTGTCCAAGGCCCTACCCTCGGCACCGCCAGCTCTACAATCCTCTCCGCCCGCACCCTCCAGACCGGAGCGGTCCATCATGACCCTGGCCATTGTGAAAGCTGTCTCCTCAGCTCCACACACCAGGCCCAGCCCACCCAGGAGGTGCTGGGGCTGAGAAGGAGACCAGCGGGGGCCTGGCAGGGGCGGGGCCTCAAAACCTGCCCCTTCCGCAGCCCAAACCCCAGTGCCTCTGCCAGCCCACTTCCTGCCCCAGCGGACTGGAACGCACCCACACCCCACCTGTGGCCCCAACCAGAGTGCAACCCCCACCCCTCCCTCAGCACCCTCTGCCACCCAGCCCCCTGGGCAAGGTGGTTCTCCCACCCCGCTACGCACCCATCGCTTAGCATCTTCTCCCCAACCCCGGCAGCAGGCGGGCTCCAGGGAAAAGAGGGAGCTGCCTGGGGGGCGGGGGGGGGAGGGCTAGGATGGGTTCAACAGGGAGCAGCCAGCCCCGCGTGGCCCCAGCCCTGCCTAGCCTTGGCCTCCGAGTTTGGGGTGGGGGAGATCGGTCTTTGCCTCCACCCCGCCTCCAGGTTCGGGAGGTCCCGGCTCCCGCTGCCCTGGCGCTCCACAGCGCCGCCCCTGCTACCAACTCTGCAGGGCCAGCGATCCAGGGTTGAATTCCCAGCAGAAGGGCTGGGAGCGGTCCTTGCTCCAATCTCGGGCACCTTCCCGTTGGAGCCAGGCCTGCACCCCGCGGCGAGAAGGGGAGTGCGAGCAGAAGGCGGGGGCAGAGGGGCGGCACGGGTGGAGGGCTCAAGCCAGGGCTCAACGCGCGCGCCGGGCGGGGGTGCCGCCCTGCACAGCGCACTAACTTCGCCGCCGGGGGCGGGGGGCCGTCTGCAAAGAGGGAAGGGGCAGGAAAAGGGCGCCCTGGGCCGAGGCCCAGCACCACAACCTGAGCGCTTTCTGCCCCCATTTCCACCCTCACATCCCGAGTCCTCTCCAACCTAGAGCAACTCGAGACACGTCTCAGATCGCCCACCCCTCCCCACCCGAACCCGAACCTCGGCTCCATCCCTTTCACAGCCCCACGGCCACCACAAGGGCTGAAGCCCGAACCGTCCCCTCTGCCACTGGGACAGGTACCCTCCCGGGGAACGACCTCTCCCACCCCTACCCCGCGCCCCCTCGGAGAAAAAGACCTCCCCGCACCAACCGGAAGAGAACTTTACCGAAAGGGTCTCAGGGTGACCAGGCATCTTCTGACCATTATCTTTCCATCGGGGTTGACTGTGATCATTGTTCAAACTTGTCTGGGCGAGGAGCCGCGGGCGAGGCCGGACGCACCGTCCCGGCCCCTGCTCCCGCCGCGTCCGGGCCGCGAACCCGCTGCGGGCCGAAGTCGGGTCCGAGCGAGGCGGGGGTGGGGCGCGGGGTCTCGGCGGCTTCGCTGCTCTGGTCACGGCCCGCGGGGTCGACACGGCCTCGGCGGGCGGGGAAGGGGAGCGGCGCGGCTGCCGGAGGGCGGCGAGGGCGCCCAGCCGGGCCGTCTCTGCGTCTCCGCCCTCCCCGCTTCACATTTTTGGGGCCGGGAGGCGGCGCGCCCCCCGACCGCCGGCCGCGCGTCTGCCTGCTCGGGCTCGCTCGCTGGGCGGGACGGCGCCGCGGCGCGCAGACGGGCTCCCCGCCGCGGGCGCCCTCATCCCCGGGCCCGCGCCCTCGGTGCCGGCTAGAGGCGGCCCCGGGCCCGCGCCCCGGCCCCTCGCGCCTCCGGGTCGCGCCGCTCCCCGGCCCGGCACCGCGCCGCGCCCATGGCTCTCGGCGAGGGCGCCCCGCGCCCACTATGCCGCCCGCTCGCTCGGCTGCCCGCGCTCGGGTGTCGGGTGTCCGGCGTCCGGCCCCGCGCCGCGCTACGCCGGGAGGCGCCGCATTGTTTCCTCGGAGGAGGCGGCCGAGCCGCTGCTGGGGCGGCCCAGAAGCGGCCGCCGCGCTTCCTCGGCGCGCCGGCGCCACCCCGTGGCTGCGGCCCGGTAGCGCGCTCTCCCGGCCCGTGTACCGTGGGGCGGGGGTCCCTGTGCTTCCCTCCAGCTGTGTAACGTCCCCAGCCCCGCTTTCGGGGGGGAACCCGCGTGCCACCAGTCCCAAGGGCCGAGGGCCGCTTTGGCCCCTGCGGAGCACAGAAAAGTTCAGCTCTGGGCGAAGACCCTCCGCCTTCCTCCGGTCGCTGCCTCACTCTCACCCCCCCACCCCGTGGGCTTCTGCCCCGTCCCTTCACACCAGCTTCCTCTGGCCCTCTCTGGAAGAAACTGCCGTGGCTCCCCTATACTTACTGAGCTGAGTTCCAACTCCGCCTCTTGCACTGTTCGGGCTCTTCCACTGAGCCCAGAAGCCAGGGCGCGCTGTGTGGACCCAGGTTCTAGTCTCAGATCCTCCATTCACCAGTGGCAGACGCCTACAAGTCAGGGAGACTACAGAGCCTCGGGTTCTCCTCTATGGAATGAGAGTGACCTGAAGTTAGCTAAGGCTCTTCCAACTCTACAAAGCATTTGCATGCCCTCTACCCCAACCTCCTCCACTTCCTGACTTTGGAGAGGTGCCTGCCACTGCAGAGGGGGGTCAGCGGCTTCTCAGGGCGCACCAAGCAGGGCAGCTACCACAGCCAGGCCCGCATTTGAGAAAGCACTCAGGCAGAAACAGCACTTGCCAGACCAGAGCTTAACCAAGCACAGACATGGAAGCATTTTGCTAAGAAGAGCCCAAGGCCTCAGGCCACGTGTAAAAGGACGTGGATGACCCTGAGGGTCTTTCCATTCCCAGCAGTGATTCTGCAGCCTGGCTTTGGAGGAGAAAACCTTTGTTTTCATCCACCTGGCCCTGGCCCCATCCAGCTGGGGCCCTCACCCCCATCCCCTCTGCTAGCCCACCTCCTCGCCCCACTTCTGAGCCATTTCTCACCAGCGATGACTCATGCTCCTGATCTTCCCGCTCCTTCTTCATCAAAATTCACCTGTCCCGTGTTCCATTATCTCGCCTTGCTCTCTGCTAATGTGAAAACCGATGAGGGATTGGTGTTGGTGGATTAATGTGTTACTCCAGCTAGGTAACAAATTTGCATCGAACAAGGACATGCTGACCATGCCTCCGTGTAGAGGAATGACGAATGGTGGCGGGAAATGGGCATCGTGGCAGGCTGGCCCAGGAGCTATCTGAGGGCAGGGGTCTCTGCCGGGCCCACACCTGCCACACACCCAGGCACTAATTTAAACCCTGGATGTCAAGGGGAAAGTCATATCTACCCTCGGAAATGAAATGGCCCTTCCAATTGTGTGTCTCTGTATAACCTCGGGGCAGGGGGGAGTGGGGGACAGGGTGTTCGTGCTTTTGGCACTTTAGGCCAAAAGGGAGAAGAGGCACAGCCATGTGCCTCTCATGGTTTGGCTCAGAAGGTGGGAGTGGGTCTTCTCCATGCCCTCTGGGCCTTGCCCTCTAGCACGTGGGCTGTGAGGTAGGCAGGGGAAGGTGCCTGCTGACATTTGACAGCGGGCTGCGGCCAGGCAGGGAGGCATGGGGCAGACAGTAAGATATTCTCTGAGCCAGACCACCCAGCTGCCTCCTTTCAGACTGTTCCCCTCTTGTCGGCCTCTCATCTATGGTAAAGATCAGCGTAAGTGGTCCTGCTTGCTGTCTGTTGTAGACATTAGGAGGAAGTTTGTGAATCCCTAGTCGTGCCACCGCAAGTACACTGTCTTTGTGCCTCAGTTTCCTTGGCCATCAATTGGGCTCTTAAGAGCCTGACTCCCAGGGGGACATGAAAAGGCACCGGATGGGGTGTGTAAGCAGCCCGCTGCCTGGCGCCTATGAGCCCTCGCATGGCAGCAGTTGCTATTTTTCCTGTTACTGTCTCCCTGCGGTGGACACTGTCGGTGCCCCACCCTTTCCTTGGGCATCCAGCTCTGCGGGCTAAAGGGCAGACACCTACGACACATGCAACACTGCCTGAGGCTTTGTTGCTGGCTGTGGGCATATGCTCGAACATGCAAGAGCAAGACAGAAGTGCCAGGGAACTAACGCCCCGGAAGCAGCCCTCGAGGAACAGACAGAGACCCATTTCCCTCCCCCTCAGGTGGGAGGCTCCGGCACGTTCCACATTGGCTCCCAGGGTTCCCCAGTGAAGAGTGAGCTCCAGCTGCCCATTGTGGCGGCTGGCTCTGTTGCACACCCCGTGCTGGCTTTCTTCCCCTCCTTGCCTCAGCCCCTACTCTTCTATCCACGCTACTGGGGTCACCTCCGAAATAAACTACAGGCATTTGCATCCTCGTCTGAGAACCTGCTTCCAGGGAACCCAAGCTAAGACCCTGCCCTCCAGGCCAGAGTTCTCAGCCCAGACTCAGCAGAACCCCCTGCAGAACCTAACAGGACAGAAACTCCTACCTTGATTCCGTACCACAGTTGGGGCCTGGGCACATTTGTTTTTTTAATGCCACAGGTTCTGCCAACATAACTGGCCAGGATGGGGAACATGGTTCTAGATAAATAGCCATGACCTTCTGAGAAGAAACCAGAGTCACCCTACGCAAGCTAGAAGAGATTAGGGGAGCAGGAATTGGGGGCACATCCAAGGACTGATGCGGCTGGTCATGCCAGATTCCAAAAACATCCCCTTTTCACTCTTCCTCTCTTGAGGCTACAAACAGAACCATGGGCTAGCCCATCGTGGGCATCAGGGCACAGACTGCATCAGCCTGGGCACTCAGAATATGGCACTTCCTGGCTCTCCCCCGCTGCCCTCTGCATGGGCCTGCCTGGCTGGAGGCTCAGAAGCCCCAAGCAGCAGGAGGTCCTGGCCGGGCTGGAGGGGCTCTGTCCAGAAAGGGGGAGCAGGACTCTGGAGAAGGGATTTGGGGGAAGCATGTGATGTACACTGTGCAGGGGTGTCGTACTCAAAACCCCTAGGGTAGGCCAGGCAAAGAAGGGAAGGGGCTCTAGTCATCTCCTAGATCTACGATAACAAACTACCACAGTCAGGGGGCTTAAAACAAGAGCAATTGGTTCTCCCACAGTTCTGGCGGCCAGAAGTTCTAAATCAAGGGTTTGGCAGAGTCGGTTCCTTGTGGAGGCCCTGAAGGAGAGTCTGGCCTGTGCCTCTCTGCTGGTGTCCGGAGGGGGCCAGAGATCCTTGGCATTCCTTGGCTGGCAGCTGCATTCCCCAATCTCTCCTCTAACATCACACGGCCTTCTCTCCATGTGTGTCTCTCCACGTCCTCTCCTCTTCTTAGAAGGACACCAGTCATTGGATTAGGGCCCACCTTACTCCAGTATGACCTCATCTTAATGAATTACATTCTGCACAGATCCTCTTTCCAAACAAGATTATGTTCCAAGGCTCCAGGTGAACCTGAATGGGGGGGGGGGGGGCACACTGTTCCGCCTACTACAGGAACCTAGTAGAAAGTGGCCACAGTGGTTAGGCAGTGCCAAGGACTAGAGGTCCCCAAAGGGATATGCACTGTTGCTTTGTGTGGGCCCAGTTATTTCAAGAGTAAGAAATCTGGACTTCCCACGTGCAGTCGCATAATTGTAAAATGTGGACTCAATATTTTTAGAACATTATGCAAGACCAATAAGATTCACTGGAGGTGTGCCATCCGGGTCTCCTGGGGTGTCGGCAGAGGGCAAAGCAGGGAGCCCACCAGCCCTGCGAGCCCAGCCAGCCCAGTTTCTCCGGGGCCAGCCCCCACTACCAACACCCCTCGCTGCCCCTGGAGGAAGGTCAACACTCCAGGGTGCACACGAGGGTTCCCCACAGGCCCCTTGCCGGCCCCGCCGAAGCCTCTTGGGCATCAGAGCCTTGACTGCCACCCCCACCTTCTCAAGGCTTCAAGGTTGCTTCTGAGCTCACAGACAGGGCCTGGGCGGGAAGAGGAAAGAAGGAAACAAACAGTTCACGGTGTTTGAAATCCTCACTTAATGCGCTGTGACCGCAGCCGCAGACAGCACATTAAGAGGCAATAGGCCATTGTCCTTTGCCGGAGTGCGGAGCATTAATAATGTCATAACAGCATTTACTGACACTGTGCACAAATCATCAACGGCCTCGTCGGGTGGGAAGAAGCAGCCCCACACAGCCGCCAGCCGCCTGGAGCCATGCAAGGAGGCCGAGGAGCGGGGAGAGCTGTTTCTCCAATGCATATTTCATGCTTTCTGTTTCACAACATTTAGGCTAATCCTCTGATTGAAAAGCAGCGTCTGGGGTTTATTTTTATTTATGCCAGAAGGCCATTCTGCCACACAGCTTGTGGGAGCTGGAAGCAGAGCTATGGGACTTTCCCTGTTCTGCGGGGAAGTTAGCTGCTATGTCTGTGTCTGTGTGTGTCTGTGTGTGTGTGTGTATGTATGTGCGCGCGTGTGTGCACAAGTGCACGGGGAGGCAGAGAAGCTGGGGACAGATGAGACAGGGGACCCTCCAACATGGGCCCCATCCCAGCACTGGAGACACAGGCCAGCCCTTCATTGAACATAATCATGAGATCTTATTTACTGAACACCTACTATGTGCCAGGAAGTGACTCAGGGATTTTAAATATGTTACCATATTTACATGGCTATTTAACTTAAATTTGTTGCACAGGGGAACTTGAAAAAAATGACCCCCTTTCTTTCTGGACAGTTTCTCCTGCACCACAGATCAGTGGAGCAGTCACGCGGGGTTAGCAGAATCACAGTCTTCCAAAGATGGTCACATCCTGATCCCCGGAATCTGTGATTATGTCACATAACATGGCAAAGGGGGATTTAGGTTGCAGATGGAGTTGAGGATGTTAGGGATGCCTGGGGGGCTCAGTCGGTGAAGCATCTGCCATTGGCTCAGGTCATGATCCCAGGGTCCTGGGATCAAGCCCCGCATCAGGCTGAGCAGGGAGCCTGCTTCTCCCTCTCCCTCTGCCCTCCCCCCTTCTTGTGCTCTCTCTCTCAAATAAATAAATAAAATCTTAAAAAAAAAAAAAAGTTTGCTAATCAGCTGACCATAAAATAGGGAGATCACCCTGGATTATCTGAGTGGACCTAATGTAATCAAAAGGGTCCCTAAATACGGAAGGGGGAGGCAGCCGGAGTCAGTGTCAGAGTGATGAGACATGAGAAAGACTTGTACTGGCCATTGCTGAAGATGGAGGAAGGGACCACGAGCCAATGAATGCAGGTGGCTTCTAGAAGCTGAAAAAAGCAAGGAAATGGACTCTCCCCAGAGCCTCCACAAAAAAATGCATCCCTGTCCCAGGGTGCCCTGAGAGTACGTCTGTCCTTGGCCAGGGGAGGAGTCGACAAGATCGTGGGGCCCGAGGGCTCGAGGGCCGTCTCTCCCTTGAACAGCTAGAACCTAAACCTGGATGGCAGGAAACCTTCTTGCAGCCAGCAGGGTCTGCCCACCTGGCACTGATGCCCCCGTTCTCCTAATTTGATCAGTTTATCAACCAGGTTCAACATAGTCCTTCAGCCTCACCAATGGAGATGAATATACTCTTTCTTCCTGTCTCTTAGAGAAAGCAGGCACTGAGCTGAGGGAACTGAGGTAGGCTCAGACTTGCAGTGGGCTCCTTGAGCAATGCTGGCACCCCCCCCACACGATCCATCTGCAAGCCACCCAGCCTGAAGATGCTGCAAGCCTGAGGTTAATGACAGACCTTCCCATTCCCATGTGCATTTTGAAAATCATTATTTGTAGGGCATTGTTCAGAGTTTGCCCCTAAGTGCTATTTTGGTTGACCATGGGACACCACTACATTTAACTTGCATGGTAGAGGTGTCCTACTGACATACCCCCAGTTAGCCTCTGGAACCCAGGAAAGCCAGATGCCCAACAGGCAATGAGCAGAGACACTGGACTACAGCGTGCACTTGGTCAGGGCACCCAGAATCCGGTCCCTCCAGAATCCACGGTATATGGACAGAGCCCTTCCTGCTGAGCTGGATCTTTCTGGCTTATGTTCTCTTCTTTTTGAAATCGAAGTGAAATTCACATGATATAAAATTAGCCACTTATAACTGTATCAAATATACAATCCAGTGGCATTTAGTACATGTACTTCATGGTACAAACACCATCTCTGCCTCATTCCCAAACACTTCATCACCCCAAAAGAAGAACTCATATCCTCTAAGCAGTCACTTTCCATTCTCTCCTCCCCCAGCCCTCAGGAACCACTCATCTGCTTTCTGTCTCCATGGCTTTGCCTATTCTGGATATTTTAGACAAGCAGAATCATACAATATGTGCTCTTTTGTGACTGCTCTCTTTCACTCAGCGTGTTTTCAAAGTTCATCCATATTGTAGTGTGTATCAAAACTCCATTCCTTTTTATGGCCAAATAATATTCCATTGTATGGATGGACCACATTTTGTTTATCCATTCATTTGTAGATGGACACTTGGGAATAGTGCTGCTCTTCCTCTTTTTTTTTTTTTAATGTTTTATTTATTTATTTGTCAGAGAGAATGTGAGCACTAGCAGGGGGAGCAGCACGCAGAGGGAAAAGCAGGCTCCCTGCTGAGCAAGGAGCCCGATGAGGGACTTGATCCCAGAACCTTGGGATCATGACCCAAGCTGAAGGCAGACACTTAACCGACTGAGCCACCCAGGCGCCCCATCTCTCCTCCTCCTTCCCCTCTTGCTCCTCTGCCTCCTTCTCTTCCTCCTCCTTCTTCTCCTTTCCCTCCCCCTTCTGCTTCTTCCTCTTCCTCCTCCTCATCCCCTTCTCCTTCTCCTATTTATTCTCTTCCTTTTTCCCTCCTCCTCTTCCTCTTAATTGTTGCAGTTAAAATTTTGTTTGGAAAAGTAATATTTGCATATGGTACAAAATTTAAAAGGATCTCAAAGGGTACACATTATCTCCCTTCCAGCCCTGCCCCCCAGGCATCCTGTACCTTCCATGGAGACAACTGACAGTACCAGTTTCTTGTGTCTCCTTCCATTCTGCACGTTGTTTGAACACACAGCAATAGAAAACTATCCCAGGCACCTTACAGTTCCGTCACCTGAAGGCTTGGGGAAGGCATCTGGAAGAGATGGAGAAAGGAGTCATTCTCTCACAGGCTAGAACCTCCCTCAAGAAAGACTCCAAGCCTCCAAAGCAAAGACCCTGTTACGGAGGTATTCGTTAGGGAAATGTAGCCAGTGTGGTAGAAATGGTATGCATACAGCTGTAAATTAACAGCCGGCACTGAAGACAGAAGAATAACTAGTAGAGGGGGAAGTTTTCAATCCCCCTGCAATCCCCATTCAACAGCTGTGTCTAAAGTATGACGGAGGTTTCCACGGCAGAGAGCAGGGCAGCCGGGGTCACGGCTGGTTGAGGAAGAGAGGGAGCTGAGGTTCAGTCAGTTGTTGTTAGAGAAAGAAGACTAGGGCAGAAGAGATTAGCCATCTGAGGGGCCTGACTCGGTGCTTGCAGCTATCTTTAGAAGGTCCTGCTTGCAAAGGTGGTATGGAGCTGGCCTCTGGGCACTTAGCGCTTGAACCATTCCCTCCCTTCCCTAACTGATAAGGGTGGTTTACTGTGCCTACACTGTTTGTACAGTGTGGTTTATGACGAACACCTGCTTTGCTTATAGGAGGCTGGAATTTGGGCAGTTGCTCAGCAGAGATGCTTACATGACCAGCCCCCAGTAAAAACCTTGGGAGCTGGGTCTCCGGTAGGTATCCCTGGGCAGACACATCACATCCCTTGCTGTGTCTTTCGTTGCTCTTGTGCCCCCTCCCAGGAGCAAGGGAGCAGCAGAAGCCTGTGCCCACATTTCTTCGGGCTCTGCCTGGGCCTTCTCTCCTCTGCTGACGCTGCTGCGTGTCCTTTTGCTGCAATAAATCTTAGCCATGGGTACAACTACATGCTGAGTCCTGCGAGTCCTTCCAGGGAGTCGCCGAATGTGGGGGCAGTCTCAGGGACCCCAAACCCCAGGAGAACCCAGGAGAAATAAAGAGACTAAATGGGAATCCAGTAAAAACTGTCTGGATCCAAAACAGGAATCGGTGTGTGCTGTATTTATGGGTTCCCTTGGCTGCCAATGGTCTGAAAACTTAGACCCCCTTTAGCAGACCAGTCATGGAAGACCAGAAGGGGCTGTCCAGGTGAGGACTGCAGTGGCAGAATTCAGAATGCCGTCTCAGAAGGGCGTTGTAGGGAGTCACCCTCACAGAACTGCTCAACATCCCAGTGAGTAGTCAGGCAGGGGGTAGACAGTCTACTCTTTGGGGGCCACCCAGCCTTTCTCCACTGTTAGGACAGGAGTGCCCCAGGGCAAAAATCGTGCTCCCCATGCACGGTAACTGTGGGCAGCTCCAGGCTATGGGGCCCGGCCACACCCTTTCTCTTTAGGCCTTCCCAGCTCACTTCATCACCCTCTCCCAGGGCTGTAGCTTCCAACCTGTCCCACGGGAAGTCTGCCTGGTATCTTGCCGCCACATCTGCACCCCCTCCCCTCCTCTGTCATACATCTGGTCGCCGGTGATTCGTCTTGAGGGTGAGTGCACCAGGGAGTGCACGGTCAAGGGCGAGACTCCCTTCCTCTCCTCTTGACCCACGATGCAAGTAGAGCGTAACAATCTGGCAGTGACCTCCAGAAGGTCTCCACTAATGGGAGTACCCAACGGGCACGACTGTGACCGTGGGGAATGGTAGCAACCGTATGACTCAGAGTCCCAGACAGCACCTGGCCTGCCGGGTGCCGGGCCTCGTTCCTCGGCTTCACACAATCTCTGCTCCTCATTCTCTCATCACGGAACAGATTGTCTGGGACAGCCACATTCAAGGAAGCATGAGGAACGCCAGCCGAGCTCAGCCGCGCCTGCCCTGACCAGACACCGACTGATTTTCTGACATCCTTATAGAATGGCACGCTATGAGAGCAAAGGCAGCAAATGCAAAAATAAGCAAGGGTGACCACAGCAATTGAAACAGCTTCTGCACGGCGAAGGAAACTGTCAACACAGGGAAAAGACAGCCTACAGAATGGGAGAGAATATTTGCAAACCACATATTCAGTAAGGGGTTAATATCCAGGAACTCCTACAACTCGGGAGCGAAAAAGAAAATGTTTTAATTCAATTTAAAAATAACCCAATTTAAAAATGGGCCAAGGACCCGAAGAGACATTTTTCCAAAGGAGACACACAAATGGCCAACAGGTCCATGAAAAGGTGCTCAGCATCCCTCATCGTCAGGGAAATGAAAATCAAAACCACAGGAGACGTCGCCCCAGGCCTGTTAGTGTGGTCATCACCAACAAGAGACAACAAGCACTGGCCCGGATGTGGAGAAAAGGAACCTGCTGCTGGTGGGGATGCAAACTGGGAAACAGTACAGAGAGTCCTCAAGAAATGAAACCTCTCTACGATATGATCCAGCGATCCCACTTCCAAAGGGAACGAAATCACTGCGGCTATACTCCATGTTCGTTGTAGCGCTAATCCCAATGGCCAAGGTGTAGCAACAACCCCAGCGTCTATCAGCAGATGAATGGAAAGAAACTACTATATCTATACACACATACACACGCACAGCGGAGTATCATTTCAGCCTTTACAAAAGGAAATCCAGCCGTTTGCAACAATATGGGTGCCCCTTCAGGGCATGACGCTGAGGGACATAAGCAGACAGAGAAAGACACACACGGCATGGTATCATTTACATGCAGCATCTAGAAAAGAAGGAAGACACCGAATTCAAAGATACAGAGAGTAGACAGGTGGATACCAGAGCCGGGGGGTGGGGGAAATAGGGAGAGGTTGGTAAATGGTACAAACGTCCAGTTATAAGATGAGTAAGTCATAAGGTCTGAGGATCTAATGTATAACATGGTAACTCTAGTTGGTAACACTGTCTTGTATAGTTGAAATTTGCTAGGAGAACGTAAGTGTTCTTATGGAAAAAAGGTAAACATGTGACGGGATGAATTAACGGAAAGTCTTTCACAATGTACAAATAAATCATTACACCGCACACTCTAAAAATATTATAATTTTATTTGCCAATTATACCTCAATAAGGCTGGAAAAATATATTTTGATTATGGTGTTGGTGACAAGGTGAATACATTGGTTGACACACTTATAACGTGTGCATTTTCATTTTGAAAGCTATACTTCAATAAAGTTGGGTTTGTTTGGTATTTTTAAGAAAGCAAGCAAGGGAGCCCTGCATGCTCCGTGGGGTAGAGGCGGGGAATTTGGTCTTAACGCTAAGCTTGACCTGTCTTTCCCATTGGTAAACACGCCAACACAGACACACAAAGGAACAGAACACTGTATGCACACTCTTGTGGGCACGCCTCACCCCTGCATGCATGGACCAGCAGGGATGCATAACTGAACGTCTCCTCTCTGAACTGGCACTTTGAGGCCAGGCCAGAGGAGAAGGCCCAGCTCCATCTGACCAACTGACCACAGGTGGGTCCTGAAGCCTGGCCCCTCCTGGGTGTCCTTCCTTAGAGGGAGGAAGCTTCTCAGGCAGTGGCCTCTAGTGCTGGATCGGTCTCCTAGGGCCACCATAACAAAGGACTGCAGACAGGGCAGCTTAAAAACCAGAAATCTATTTGCTCAGAGTTCTGGAGGCCAGAAGTCTGAAATCAAGCTGTGGGCAGGGTTGGTTTCTTCTGAGGCCTCTGTCCTTGGTTTGTAGGACCTTCATATGGTCTGCCCTCTGTGTCCGTCTTTGTCCTAATTTCATTCTTACAAGACATCAGTCATATTGGATTCGGGCCCACCCTAATGATCTCATTTTAACTTAATCTCCTCTTTAAAAACCCACCTCCACTTCACACCCTGAAGTGCTGGGGGTTAGGGCTTTGATATGTGAATCCAGGGAGGGGGGCACGATTCAGCCCATAACAGGTGCCCACTCAGGAAACTGCCCCCCAGCAGCAAAGGGGTTAAAGTTAGAAGCCAAGGATGGGGGCTGGGGAGGGGGGAGTGTGTGCCTGCATTAAGCAGATTAAAGGGGAAATACTGCTCAGAGGCTCAGCTATAATTAGAGAAATTAAAGTCAGAGCTGAGGAGAGCAGGCACTCTCCTGCCTTATAATTAGGGTGGGACTGTGCTCACAGGGAAGTTTGGGTTTGCTGCTACCAGGCTCTGTAATGAGGGGAGGGGGCAGCCGAAGCAGGCAGACTGCAGCCAAATTCCTCACATTTGGCTCAGGACAGACCTGGGTCTAAAGCCCCAGATGGCCCCTGATCAAAGCACACCCACTCCGCCCTCTAACAGAGGAGAGCTGGCCACTAGCTCCAACCTGGTGAGGGCAGGTCAGCCCTGCTCCCCAAGAACAGCTGACTTTGTTCCCTGAGCTACAAGAGGAGGTGTCTGAAACCTAAAGAGACCAAAGGACTAATCCAGGCACCCTGGACCCACTGGGTCTAACAGGAAATACTCCCAAAGACGTGTCTGGTCGGGGTGGGGCCAGGCCAAGTAATAGAGGAGAGTGGGACCCCCTTGCAGGACCCAGCATGAACGGCAAGTCCCAACTTCAGCCCTGGAACAATGACGATGCGGACTTCTCTTACTCAGGAACCTTAGCCTCCATGTTTCCTTCTACCCTCTGCCCAAAAGAGGGAAACCAGGAAGAAACCGGGACCAGGGAAGTATCCCGGGGCAGTGAGGGTAGGGCCAAGCCAGCAGGGGTGCAGAGAGGGAGAGACAGTGGGAACTGGACCCTGGGCCACTCCAATATTTTTAGTGGGAGCCCAAAGATGAGCCAGAGCTCAGACTTAGTTTCCCCACAGGGCAGCCAGGCACATGTCCCATCTCAGGGCCTGCGTGCTCTCTGAAGAAGGCCATGGGCTGCGTTTGGGGGGACAAGCTCCCCCTGAGGAGGTGACCTCAGCCTGAAGCGAGGGGAAGAGGGTCCTGAGCAGAAGTCCTGGCCGTGAGGCTGGCACAAAGAAAGGCCACAGCACCCAAGGGGGGCAGTAAAAGGAGGTGGGGTGGGGTGAGAAGCAGGCAGGCCAGATCCCAGGCAGGCTTGTCAGCCATGGTCCAAAGGTGGACTTTTCTGGTGCCTTTGGAGTTGCGGGAGCGAGGAGCTAGGATTCATGCTCTAGACAGATCGCTCAGGCTGCTGGGTAGAGGAGGGACGCAAGGGAGACAGGGAGGCCAGCTGGGGAGGATGGAAGTGGTGGTTGAGGATATGTCTGGAGGGAAGAGCCCCTCTCAGGGCTGAGATGTTACGAGCAAGAGAAACAAGGAAGCGAATACGCCTCCTGAGCAAGGCGGTAAGCAGTGTGGTGCTCGGTGGCTTATCTGAGAAAAGGGACTGAGATCGAGAGTTTTGGCTTGGTAAACCCTGTGTGCCTGCCAGGGGAGCCCAGGGCAGGCATCAGTGCAGGGAGTCGAGATCTGGAAGACAGCAGCGGGTGTTTAAAGACCCTAGAGTAGCACTGTCCCTAACGAGGGGAGCCACAGCCACTGCAATTCGTTACATTTAAATTAATTCAAATGAAGTGGGAAGAAAACCTCAGTAGTGGCCACTCACAAGTGTACACGTGGCTCGGGGCTCCGACATGCACAGTGGGGAGAGATCTCCCCCTGCATCGCAGAAAGCTCTATGGGGCAGTGCTTGGGGGGCAGAGGGGCCAGTCAGGGGCCAAGTCTGGGGCAGCCAGCACCAGGAACCATGGAAGGAGGGCGTGGCCAGCAAGGAAACCCAGAATACGTGGTGCTCTAGAAGCAGGAGTCTCCGTGGGAGATAGCGCTGACAGGGCCAGCCACTGAAGGCTGAAAGGGACTGGAGCAGGCTGAGGAGAGAATGGGAGGCGCAGAAGTGTAGACCACAAGGGGGAAGAAATGGGCAGTAGCTCAACGCGATAACCAGGAGACAGGAAGGACGCTCAGCTCAGGTCAATGTGGTCGTTAAGAAGGCAGAGCCAGGAGCCAGGAGCAACGCCCAGCAGCCACTTAGTAGGCTGCATGACCGTGCCTTTTCCCAGGTGTCCTTGAAAGGCTGGGAGGCAGCAAGGGGAGGGGGCTCCCTGTCCCTCCGCACTCATACCCTCCCACCCCGGCCGGCTGCCTGGACCGGGAGTGAGAGCGGCAATGGGCTTTCTGCCGATTCCAGATCCAGGTCTCATTGGCACTGGCCCACTTCCAAGGTCGGGCTGAACTCTTCAGTGGGAATAGAACTGCTCTCAGGGGTCTGGGCCAGCACAGCCATTTCGGCAGGGTCAGAGCTTTGTAGCTGGGGAGGACACACTCCCGGGCCCCGTGCCTGGAAGGCTCTGAGCTGCTTCCTGGCACCTTGAGCTCAGGGCAAAGGTGGTGGCCCCAGGGGCAGGCCCCGAGCATGGGTTCTAAGGCCAGGCCCCTGCTGCTTCTTGTGACGTCACAGCCATCACCCCACAGATCCCCCACAGGGAAACAGCCCGGGTCAGCTGAGGGCCCCACCCCACTCGTACGTGTTCCCACAGAGGGAATCAGACACAGTGGATTCCTCTGCTGGGGCTCCCACACAAAGTACCGCCGACCAGGGTTGGGGGGGCGGTGCCTAACCAGACATTTATTCTCTGGTGCTCCTGGAGGCTGCAAGTCCAAGGTCCCGGCCTGGGCAGGGTGGCCCTCTCTGGAGGCCTCTCTCTCTGGCATGCAGATGCAGCCTTCTCGCCCCGTCCTCTCAGGGTCCTTCCCGTGAGCACGAGCACCCCTGGCGTCTCCCAGATTCACCTCCTGTAAGGACACCGGTCACATGGCAGGAGGACCCCCCCCCCCATGGGCCTTGTTTGAGCGCGGTCACCTCCTCGAGACCCCGTCTCCAGCTATAGTCACAGTTGAGGCCCTGGGGGGAGACCCCGTCTCCAGCTATGGTCACAGTTGAGGCCCTGGGGGCTGGGGCTTCCGCATATCAATCTTGGAGGGACATAGCTCAGCCTGTAACAGTCTACAGGTCCTGCTCCTGGACGCTCCGGAGACAGGAGGCAGCACAGGCAGACGCCCCTTCCTCACAAGGAATCACCCTCCGCCGCCACCAGCAGACACAGCCTAGGCTGTCGCTGTGACCCAGCTCTGGGTTCAAATCCTCTCCCCACTGTAATGAGCCAAATTATGTAAATTAAGTTTGGGGGCAAAGGAAATATTCCAAAATCTTAAATGACAATTTTTTCACTTTCCAATTTTTTTTTTTACAGTTAGTATGTATTAACTGTTGTCTTTAATGACTAATTTTTTCAAATCCCGGTTCAGTCACTTACTGTGAAACCAAGAGCAAATACCTCGTCAGGGGCTTCACTTTGCCATCTGTGCAATCAGGATAGTGCTGCTTCCCAGATCAGTGGCTGGGTAATTATATACTACCTATCTCCGCAGTCTCGAACATTCTGTCTCTTATACCTTCTTAAAAATTATTGAAGATCCCAAGGAGCTTTTGTTGATACGCATGGTATAGATCAATATTCACTGTATTATTTTTAAAAATGGGGAAATTGTGAATTTTTGTTTAACTCACTTCAAAATAATAAATGCAATGCCATAAACTATTGCATGGAACCATAAGTCACATTCTTTAGTGAAAAAAATTCTAGTTTCCAAAACCACACAATCCTAGAGAAAAGAAAGGTACTGTGCTGCATTAGGGCGATTCTCTTCGATGTCTGGCTTCATCGAAGCCAGCTGGATTCTGGTGTCTGCATTTGTGGCCAGTTTCGACCGAAGTGTGTGAAGAACTCCTGGAGCCTCACAGGGACCCCAGGTTGAGAAGTGCTGGCGCGTGCTCGCTCTGGCACCCCGGGCCCAGCATGAACAGGAGCTGTGAACCTGGCCGGGAGTGTGGACGCGCCTGGTTTGAGCCCCCCAGGGACATTGTCAGGAGCACAGGGGTGGCCTTATACCGGGTCCCAGAGACAAAGGGAAGTGACAAGATGAGAGACAACAGGTCGGAAGGTTGATGAGAGAGGACAGAATCGACCCAGAAAAGCAAACTTTGATTTGCTAAAAATATCCATCAGCTAGGCAGCTGCCCCCACCCCCGCAACTGCCCCTCCCACTTCAAATCCACAAAAAGCCAAATGCAAGGCGCCAAGCCAGGATTGAGATGGCGCAATTAGATCGTTTAAGACAAGCTTTCAAAGCTCAGACTCGCAGACATCTCAGGCACACAAAGAAAATGTGCACTCTGTGGACACAATGAGAAAAAATCCTTTTCCCTTTTTTTGTTCCCCTTCCCTGTCCCTGCTCAGAGGCCAGCGAAGGAAAAAAATAAGCATAATTCAGCACAGACAAAAGTTTAACCAGAAAGAGACCATCTTCTAGGGAAGTGATGCAGCCGCATGGGGGTGGGGAACAACATCCCCTGGGAACTGTATGCTGGGGTGCCATCTGGCCCCCAAGTCCACAGAGGCCATGGGATGACAGGGGCCAGGTTGGAGGCAGACCTGAAGACCACCAACGGAAATCCAACCACTCTCTGGGAGGGATCCTTGCTGAAGCTGCAGGGATTGGTGGGGGCAGCCCCCCAAAGCTGGAGAGGACCTCTTTTCGGTCAAGGATGGGTGACTGTCCTCCCTGATTAAGCCTCCAAGAGGCCCTCAGGGTCTCCACAAGAACAGAATTTGCAATTGGCTATTGGAAGAATATGATCCAACCACGGTCCAAAGACACTTAGAATGGACCTGGCTCAGAACGGACCCAGTGCCTTGCTCTCCGTCCTAAGAGGCCACCAAATGTCAATCAGTTACTGACCCTCCCCCACCTCCAACCTCTGCTAAACGACAAGCAACGTCTTCCTAAGAGGGTGCTTCCTGGGGCGCCTGGGTGGCTCAGCTGATTAAGCATCTGCCTTCGGCTCAGTTCACGATCCCAGGGCCCTGGGATCCAGCCCTGCATCGGGCTCCCTGCTCAGCAGGGAGCCTGCTTCTCCCTCTGCCCGCTGCTCCCCCTGCTTGTGCTCTCTCTCACACTCTCACATGCTCTCTGTCAAATAAATAAATAAAATCTTTAAAAAAAACAACAACAAAAAAAAGAAGGGTGCCTCTCTTCCACGCAAGGGTTCTGGGCCCCAGCCTCCAACAGAAAGGGACGTCCTGTAACTACGCTGGATGGTTGCTCCCCCCATGCAAGGCAGAAGCTTCCAGAGGGACAGTTTTGAAGGCTCTCTGCTCAGCTGTCCTAACAAAATACCACACACTGCGTGACTTAAACAGAAATTTACTGTGTCACGGCTCTGGAGGCTGGAAGTCTGAGCTCAGGGTAGCAGCGTGGTCAGGTTCTGATGAGAGTCCTGCCCTGGCTTCTCACTGTCCTCCCATGATACAGACAGAAAGCAAGCGCTCTGGTGTCTCTTTCACAAGGACATTAATCCCATCATAGGGGGCTCCATTGTCACGACCTCATCCAACCTGATTACCTCCCAAAGCTCCATCTCCAAACACCATCACACTGGGGGGTAGCACTTCCCTATGAATTTAGGGGGCCACAAACAGTCCATATCACTCTGTAAGGCTCCCTCTCCGCTAAACCCCCACAAGGGACCAGGGAGGCTGCTCCTCCATCAAACTCACTGCAGAGAAACAGACCAGGCTGTCCCTGGGGGGGGCTCTATCAGCGCAGCAGGCCCCCCGCCAACAGGAGGTCCGGAGCGTCCACAGCGCCACCACTTACTGGGAGATGCTCCAGGAGTAAAATGCTAAGCAGAGGACTTTGTTTTGGGGGGATGGGGAAAAGAGAAGAGAGAATTGACATTTCATGTGACCCTAATGTGTCTGTAATCCTGCCAGGCTCTGCATAAATTATTTAATCATCACACGACCTCATTAGTAGATGGTATTATCCCTATTTTACAGACAGGAAAACAGAGTTCTTACAGCTGGGAAGGCATGAGGCCAGGATCCTAAAGGGTCTGTCCTATCCTAAAGCCATGTACTTTCTACCACATCACACTCCCAGAAGAACCAGAGACTTCCCCAGGTTGAGTGGGGCTCCCCCAGGGGGCAATAGATTACTGGAGTGGGGGGGAAGAGAAATAGAGTCTGACTGATGGTCCCAATCAGAAGTGGTCATTCTTGGGAGGTCCCCTTTTGCTGAATTGAATTTAGCATGCCCTGTGAATTCCCCGGATGCTGAGTTGCTTTAAACGTGTTCTTGTGGGGCACCTGGGGGGCTCAGTCGGTGAAGCATCTGCCTTTGGCTCAGGTCATGATCCCTGGGTCCTGGGATTGAGCCCCACGTCAGGCTCCTTTCTCGGCAGGAAGCCTCTGTCTCTGCTGCTCCCCCTGCTTGTGCTCTTTTACTCTCTCTGTCAAATAAATAAATAAAATCTTTAAAAAAATAAATACATAAACTAAAATGTGTACTTGTTCAGGAAAGAGAAGAGAGTGGCCCGATTCCTGCTCACCCTCCCTCGGTGGCCTAAGGAACTGGCGTGCTCTGCTCAGTGAGGGTGGCCCCTCTAGCCAGAGCTGAGGCTCGCCACATCATTTTCATCGGCGGTGGAAGTGGAGGGCATGCAAGGACCTTGACTCCACTCGGGTGAGCGGGATCGTGAGGATGTGTTCGAGCAGGTCTGGCCCAGCTGCCCTGGAGGACAGTCTCACTCAGCTGCCTCTCAGGCAGAGCCCCGTCTGCAAACTACAACCACTGGCAAAACACCTTTTCCTGCTGACATGTTACAGCTGGCATTTTCATATACGCGCTGCTACCTGCTGCTATATATAGCGGTACTCTGTGGATTTTAACTGGGTGCTCTATCATAGACAGAAGCAAGTTGTTTGCAAAGTGTAAAATCTGATAAAGTCAAATAAATTAATAGACTGCAGAGGAGGCCTATCCCTTCCAGATAGCCAGAAAGAAAACGTTCCTGATCCATAAATGTGTGGGTGTTAATAGCTCTCCCAACACATGTTGACTCCCACAGACAGTGCAGACTGTAGGAAGGCTCCAAGGTGGCCCCAGCAATCGTCACCTCTGTGTCCTTGTGGAATCTCCTTTGCTTGAGTGTAGGCTGGACCTAGTGACCTGCTTCTAACATCTGGAATAAAAGAAAGTGGTGGGGTGTCACTTCCAAAATTAGGTTATAAAAAAATCTGTGGCTTCTATCTTGCCTGATCCTTTCTTGCTGTCTGAGGGAGGCCAGCTGCTATGCTGTGAGCTGCTCTCTGAAGGGGTCCGTACGTCAGAAAACTGCGGGCAGCTTCTGACCAGTAGCCAGCAAGGAACTGAATCTTGCAGACAACCTTGTAAGGGAGCTTGGAAGTGGATCCTCCCCCAGCCTAGCTGTCAGATGAGAATCCAGCCCGCGCCAGCACCTTGACTGCAGGTTTCATGAGCTACGCTGTGCCTGCATTCCTGGCCCACGGAAACTGTGACACAGTGTTTGTCGTTTTAGACCTCTACATTTTGGGGTAATCTGTTATACAGCCATAGCTAACTAATACACAGATATCTGTCCACGTACATGATATACGGTTAAGTACCGAGTCACAAGCAAGACCTACATCCAAAAAAAACCCACATATGAGTACAGATGTTTACATCAAATCTTCAGGGTTAATTGTCATCTTGTTGTTAATATTAAAACTTTCCAAATTCTTCCAAAGTCAGAGGAATCATTTGACCTGAGGCAAGAGGAAAGGAGGAGTAAAGGCAGATATCACCTCTGATGACTCTCTCCCTCTCCTCCCCAAAATGTAGCCTGTCTGGGAGAACTTTAAGTGGCAGCCAAAGAGGTCTCTACCCTGCTTACCGTAGGACACATCACTTCTATTTCTAATTCTAGCTTTTAAGGATAATTTGAATTTGAATATCTTAAATGCATGAGAAGAATCAGCCTGCAAAACAGTCTCCTCAATATTTCATTAACTCAGATCCAAGGCAAATGACCCTGGACAATGCTCGCCTCCCCTTGGCCAGGCAGTTACAGGCATCAACACAGAGAGGGGAAAGCTGGCCTCACCCGCCCTGCCCAGACCCAAAGCGATTACCCTGCACCAGGTCCCACCAGCTCTGGGATTAACTCCATACCCCTGGCGGTGCATATAAGTGTTCATCATCCCGAAAGTAATTTTAAAAAAGAGAGAGAGAGAAGAGCATTAACATAACTAGTCTCTTAAAAAGAGCTCCACCATCCAAGGAAAAGCCCATGGGGCGCTCGTTCACACATATGTACCTGGGCTCACCTTGGCTAAGTGTGGATCTCAGACACAGCTTGGAAACTAGCCCAAGGGGATGGGAAAGTAAGTGTGACAACAGTAGACCACGGAAGGGGAAGACAAGCAGCCTTTAAAGAGAAACTGGACTCAGCAGGACTAAGGATCTGAATGCCCTGGGAGAAGCGAAAGGGCTGAATGAAGAGGGCACATGAGAGGGGGCTGGTCAGGAGCTAGCCACATAGGGGAGGACAGCCCAGCTCATCTCGAGAATCAGTTTTGGGACTGAAGGGCCATCCTAAGGATTCAGAACAGTGTCCCTGGCCTTTGAAGGTAGACAGCATTGCTCGGGAGGGGCTTGCACAGCAGAGAAGCACTCCGTGAACGTGCACACAGACAACAGTCATAAAAACTCCCGCCGATCCTCCGCAGTCAGACAACCGAGCAACCCACAAATAACCCTGAGAGCCCAGGCACACACTGCCCAGAAGCCCATGGAGACCCGCACCTGCACCCAGACCTCCACCACACCCAGTGAATCACTGCCCCAGAGCATGGCTGGGGCGACAGCTGAGCTTGGGGGGGGGGGGGAGGCTACCTGGAAAAGGTGGGCCCTCTCCGAATAAAAAAGAAAGGAAGATGAGGCTCCGTGGGAGGGACTTTCTAAAGAGCTCCCTTGAGGACTGTCCCCATGAAGGGCATTTCCCTTCCAGCGTTAAAGATGAAGCTCACCTCTGATGGTACAAATGAGAATCGCTGAGGCTTCCTGAAATGAAGCTGTTCAAAGCCACAGAAGGGACCAGCTCCCCGCCTCCACCTCCCTCCCTGCCGGCCCGACCCCAAGCCTCAGGCTTGGAGCAGCACCCCCAAAAGAGAGGCTCTGGCACATCAATAATAAGACGCCGCAATGATTGTTTGCTCCCCTGGAAGCTGGTAAATAATTCAGGAGAAATGCTTTCTCCCGTTTTAATTAATCCACACAGAATTTCATCAGCAGACATGCACATTCACCCGGGTCAGGAAACAGCAGGTGCTGAGCCTCATTACCCAGCGCTTGATGCCCGGGTTGCAAATAGACTTCACAGGAAGAAACCCTCAATCGCACTGGAAGGATGCAGCTGCCCTGAGCCGGAGATCCGGGGGCTTCAGAAACACTGGGCTGCATCCGCCCCCCGCCCCCTACTGTCTCACCCTCAGAGCAGAGTGGGGAGAGAAGGAACATCCTGCTCACCTTCAGCTGGAGGACACCCCACCTGCAGAAGAGGCTCAGTGCACCTGCCGGTACACTGTCCCGTTCAACGCCTCCACTCTGTGATCGTGGTGCAGCTGAGCCTGCCAAGGCCCAGAGAAGACATGCCTCGCTCAGCGTCGGTAGGCAGCTGGTGAGGGGTAGAGCCGAGACCCACCCAGGTCTGTTTACCATCGCAGATGTGAGAAAGGATGCCAGGCCCTCGGACGGACCACCTTTTAGGGAGTGCTGGTGATGTTGGAAACAAAGGCAGAAGAAAAATAAATTTCCTGACTACCTATAGCTCATTGACAAGTCCTTGAAACAGTCAGAGTGACCTTCCTCTAGGGACTCAGCTGCCTCGATGTTGATACTTTGCTAAAGGCAAAAGGCGATCTTATCCCAACTCCCAGGATCGTGTAAGTCTACTTTACCATATAAAAATTCCTTTGGAAACTTCCTTTATCTCTGCCCCCACAACCAAGATATATGTTGGCAATCACCCCCCAAGCATATGACCCACTGATATACATCTGAATGGTCTCATGACTAAGGTTTTATTAGACGGTAATAAAGGACCTTTTCCCCACATAGCGAGCCCCTCAAGGTCCTCGAAACCTTGCTTCCAAAATTCCTTAGACAGTCATGCTATTCCTAACCTCCTCCCAACTTGAAAGTATATAATAGGCCTCTCATCACCACAGCGCAGCTCTTTCTGCCCACCGGTCCTGTCCCTGTGCTTTAATAAAACCACCTTTTTGCACCAAAGGCGTCTCAAGAATTCTTTCTTGGCCGTTGGCTTCAAACCCTAATGTCTTTTCCTACACCACTGAGAAGGTGCTGGGAAAGGTCATCAGAAAAAAGTGACTGCCGATTAACCCTTGAACTGAACCCAGGCACTCAGAAGCTCCTCATCGCCACTCCTGTCCTTGGAATGTGGGTTCTGCTTGCCTTTCCCGCTCCCAGAGGCTGCTCCAAGGACATAGTCTCGAGATCGTGATGTGGTGCTGAGTACATCTGCACACTGTATTATAACTGAACCCAGTTAAGTATGGCAGGTGGGTACAGGGACCCATTCATCTTGCTGCCGCCCCAGATAAACCTCTTATGAAGCTCCCTTTGCTTACTAAAACTGCCACCTACCAACCAGGAGCAGCCTGCCTCCCTCTTCACTCTCCCTGCCCTCCACTTATGGGGCGGCTTCAGATTACATCCAGCAAGCTCCCTGGAGGGCTTCAGATCAACAGAGGGAAGGGCAGCTCAGAAACAGCAGTGCCTACTCACCAAGCACGCTCACTCTGCGGATGGTGACCTCCCCCAAATTTGTCCACTCCCTGGAACCTGTGCATGTGTCCTCATCTGGAAAAAGTCTTTGCAGTTGTCATTAGGTCAGGGTCTCAAGATAATCCTAAATTATCCAGCTGGGCTTAGATCCAAGGACAAGTCTCCTTATAAGAGAAAGGCCGGGGTAGATTTGGGAGGGAGGAGAAGAGGCCATGTGAAGACGGAGGCAGAGACTGGAGGGACTCAGCCGCCGGCCAAAGACCCCTGGAGCCACCAGAGGCTGGAAGAGGAAGGAAAGATGCCCCCCTGGAGTCTTCGGATGGAGCGTGGCTCTACTGGCATGTTGATTTTGATGGCTGCCTTCCAGAGCTGTGAGAAAATAAACTGCTGTTGCTTTAGGCCACGCAGTTTAAAGTACGTTTTGTTATTGCAGCCCCAGGACACTAACGCACCTCCCAGGCTCAGCCACGTGAGAGGCCAGGAATGGCTGGACGGATGGCCATGCAATGGCACGGAGAAACCCCCCTCCTCTGGCCAGCACCGAGAGAGAGGAGCCCACGAAGAGAAGGCAGGCTGGTGCTGGGCTGGGGAAACAAGAGGAGGGGAGGACCCCTTCGAGGGGGAGCCAGAAGGCTAGAGGCAATGCTGCGGGGAACCGACAGGAACCCAGGGGGAGCCGGCGTGGTGGAAGGCCCACAAGGCTGGGTAAAATTTAGATGAGGTGGGAGCAAATCAGCTCTATTTCGGGACCGACTGCAGCCACGCCGGATCTTCTAGGAGCCATAGTGAGGGAAGAGCAGCGACAAGAAGGTGTGCGCATGCGTGTGTGCGTGCGCGCGTCCCGTGCGACTACGTGCGTGCGCGTGCGTGTGTGCACACGCAGGAAGGGCGGGGTACAGAATATCAAGGGTATCAGGGGAAAGTCTCGAAAAGAATAATTTGATCTTTTTCTGGCACTTTGCTGTACAGACTTTATTTTTCTCATATATTTTTGCTGTAAAATTTCAGTCTGTGGGAAAAATTATGACAGTTCACCCCTAAATATAACAGCTTAAGTCTTCAAAATATTAGAACAATTTCATATATATAATCAATTAATAAAGACAATTTCGTATATAATCAAAAAATTGTAATCATGCATTAGACAGTTAACAATAATTTCATGATGTCATATAATGATCTACCTAATCATCTAATATCTAGTCCATAGCCAAATGTTTACAATTTTCCATAAATAGAAAATTTCCTTTTTTCTTTCTTTCTTGCTTTTTTTTTTAATATGGGGCGCCTGGGTGGCTCAGTCGGTTAAGCGTCTGCCTTCGGCTCAGGTCATGATTTCAGGGTTCTCGGATCAAGTCCCTCATTGGGCTCCCTGCTCAGCGGGGAGTCTGCTTCTCCCTCTGCCTCTGCAGTCCCCCTGCTTGTACACTCTCTCTCTGTCAAATAAATAAGATCTTTAAAAAACAAAAAACTGAGGACCCCAAAAGTTAAACCACTTGCCCAGGATGTCATCTAGGAAGTGGTAGAGTATAATTTGAAGCCAGGTTTGCCCCTGAGACCCTCCAACCAAGTAGAAGTCAACAACCTCCATTCCGACTTCCATCTATACTTTTTTGAAGATTTTATTTATTTATTTGACAGAGAGAGAAAGAGCGCGTGTGCCCAAGCCAGGCGAGGGGCAAAGAAGCAGACTCCCCACTGAGCAGGGAGCCCGATGGGGCTCAATCCCAGGACCCTGAGATCATGACCTGAGCCAAAGGCAGACAGACACTCAGACTGATCACCCGGGCACCCAGTCTGTACTTTCTAATTAAGTTCTCCTTTCTAGCTTCTCTCCTAACTTGGGCAAAAGACCCTGTGGGTAAAGTATCCAGTGGTGGGAACCAAAACTCAAGCCACAAGGACTGCCCTGAGCCAGGAAGCCCCCGAGTGATTGACTCCTAAGACAATGATCAACCTGACCTTTGCTGCCCACCTGCACATACCCACCCACCTTTGTCCCACACTGTCCTTATGTAAACCTAGAAATGTATTCAGCACTTTGGAGACAGTCTTCGAGATGCTGTCTTCCCGGTACTGGCCTCACTGAAATAAATCCCTTTCTCATTTCCCACCACTCATCTCTCTGCCTTTGGATTTTGTCAGCGGCCAGAGGCCGAGCCTGGTCTGTTTGGGACCCTGGAGCCGGATGCTCGTGCACCCCTGTGCCCCACTACAGTGGTGCAGGGTAAGGATCATCCCCTCAGCAGCCCCAAGTGGCCACACGGTGTATCTTCCTGCCCTGCTCCTGAACAAGGGGCCCTCTGCCACCTGCTCCCAGCAGATGCCCCGAAAGGCGGCTAGGCTCCCTGGGTGCCCCAGAGACTAAAGGCAGAATGGTTTCTGCTGGAGAAGCAGCCCTGGAGCCATTGCGATGGATGTGAGCAAGCTGATTTTCTCAGCTTATCGTTGATTGTGTCCTGTCCTTATATCCTCCCAGATGCCCCATGTCTGCACGCGTGTCAGGGACCCGCCCTCCCCCTAATAAAACCAATCCCAGTCTTACCAAGTGAGAAGTTAGAGACCATATCCATGGGGAGAGTCAATCTTGGAATCTTGGGTAAGAAGAGGCCACTGCAAGGTCAGTGTCCTTACTCCCCCACCCACCCACCTAAGTGCAGACACTGGATTTTGTTCAGGGAGTGAGCAGTTTCCTCTCACTGCAGAGAGGAGGAAGAAAGAGACTTCCAGGCACCTTCATCCTTCCCACGTGGAGCTCCCAGAGGAAGCTTGGGAGACAAGGGGAGGGTGTAAACTTCCCAAGACCCCTGCCCGGGGCTTTTCAGTCCCCTCCATTCAGCCTGTCATTTTCCACCCAGAGGAGGCATCTCAGAGCAGAAGGGATCCCTGTTGGCTCAGAACTCAGCCCCAGGTTAGAGCAGAAGGACAGAAGTCTCTCCTTCAGAGTGGGGCTCATCTGTGCCAGGGGACCCCCAGCCGGAAGCCAGCCCCCCTGGGATGAAGCTGCAGTAGTCACCCTCTACCACAGGAGGAATTAGCAGCTCCCGGCCCCTCTCCCTAACAGTCTGGGACCAAGCAGTTATGCAATTATGGCAAGCTGAGAAGTTATCCAAAGATAAGTCTATTTTCAGGAAATCAACAGAGAACTGAAGACAAGGCAGGAGAAAACAACACAGACCCTCAGGGACTCTGCAGCTAATGACATATGCCATCAGCCCTCTGGGCATAAGCAGCCCACCCCGGTGACGGAGGGAGGAAGGGCGCACAGTGGGCCCCAGGGGCATTCCCTGGAGCAAAGCCAGTGGACAGGCCCACTATAGGGCTCGGGAGAGAGGTGTATTCGTTTTTCCAGGTCTACCGTAACAAAATGCCACAAACTAGGGGGGTTAAAACAACTGAAATGTGCTCTCCCACCGTTCCGAGGCCAGTGGTCTGAGGTCAAAGTGCCGCCAGGACTGGTTCCTCTGGAATCTCCGAGGGAGAATCTGTCCCAGCCTCTCGCCTGGTTCCTCAGAGTCACTGGCAATCCTTGGCGTTCTGTGGTTTGTAGCTACATCCCTCCCGTCCCTGCCTCTGTCTTCGCACACCTTTCCCTCTGCGGCTCTGTGTCTCAGATTCCCCTCCTCTCTCTTAGAAGAAACCAGCCATCGGATTCAGGGCCCTAAATCCACAGGGACCTCAACTTGAGAAACTTAAGTTCATCTGCCAAGACCCTATTTCCAAGTAAGGTCACGTTCACAGCTTCCAGGGGCTGGAATATGGAATATCTTTGGGAGGGGGATAACACTATTCACCCCACTACAGAAGGGTCACTGGCTCATCCCAGAAAAAGAAAAGAACAGGGAGATTCGCCTAAGTCCCAGTAAGGGCAGCTCAAGCTGGTTGGCAGCTGAGTCTTCCTGCGGCCAAGTGTTGGGGGGTGCCATCACCGTGGATGGGGGGGTGGGGTGACAAACTACCTCCGAATCAGCCTATGGGTTCCTGGGCTGTGTTCATGGAAGAAAGCCCAGAGGGCCTCAGAGAGCACTGAGGGCCAGAAAAAGCCACTGAATTCCTCCTCGGGGGGAAAAGCACTCTGCCACAGGGGGGTGACAGTGGACCAGGACCCTTCCTTTGAGCCCATGTTTAGCCCTGTAGCCCCCTCGCGGCAATGTGCAGCAACATTAAACATTCCGAGGCAAAATACACATATTCCTATTCTCCTGTACTTTCTAGGAATTGTAGAGCTGGGGGGGGAAACCAGACCCTTGGTTTAAAATGAGCTCATATATTGGTTTCAACTGTTACTTTCCAGCTTTCCCGTTTGTGTTTTCTTCTTAGGTCAAGGGCAACAAGAGCTAAATGAATCACCCCTACTGGAGCTTGTACGTTATTATGTTCTTAGGCAAAACCACTTTCAAAAGAGTAATATCTGGAAAGGTTTTCAATTTTCCACAAATTGAGTTACCAGCTCCTTCCAAGGAGGGAATGAAAGATACGGACAATCTGTGAACTCGGGGACTTAAATGGGAACATCAGAAAACGGCCACAAGCCGCAGGCTAATGAGGGATGCCTCACACCGACCCCGAGGGGATCGTGCAGAGGGAGCCCGGCAGAATCTTCGCGTGAGGGCCCAGTGGAAGCTCACAGCACATTTGCGTCTCCTACACCAGCTCGAGTCGTCTTCCTTCCCGGCCCTCCGTGTTAGCCACACCAAAGGAGACACCCGCCTCCAGGTGCACACAAGCCAAAGACAAGAGCAGGCCATCCAACGCAGGGCGCCAAAGGAGCCCCATTTCTGCACCTGCAGATTTTTCTTTCCTGCAAGATTGCCAACCAGCACAGCAACCCCTCCACGCCCCCTGGCTGGAAAGAGACCAGGTCCACCCTCCACCCAGCACTTGTTAATTTTGCAGGTAGTGTAGTATTTGAGGGCTGGGGGGTCTCAGCTGAAACTTTTGCACTGGGAATTAATCTGAAGCTACTAGCTAAGGGCTGGTGGTATTTGGTGACCAGGGATATGGAAACAGAGGTGGACCTGGTCCAGTGGGGGCCTCCACCTGCGTACGAATCAGACTGTGTCTCAGCTCACAGAAACCCTCTGTGCCATCGTGTTCATGCCCTATTTTCAGATGAGGAAATTCAGTCTCAGAGTGTCCATGAGCTGCTTCCAGGCCCCCGGTAGGGACCAGAACCCCAGTTCCCTCATCTGCCCAGAAGAGTAAGCAACAATCTCAGGGGGAAGGAAGGGACTCGGGAAGGGAGACCCTGGCCCATGCTCCAGCATCTGGAGCTTCATCTGGGCTTGGGTGATACAGGACCTGGTAGGTAGCGCCTGCACCCCAACTCTATCCTCTCCTAAATCCTCTTGGATTATTAGCCAGATGCCCCCTTATTCCAGCTGAGCAGACCTCATTTGTATCCAACACTTGCCAAGCTCCCTAAAGTTCCAGGAGGGCAGAGCTCTATCACCTTTGCTCCCCACGTATGGCAGCTGCTTCGTGTTTGCTGAATTTATCCCACAAGTGGGCATGCCATAAACGTATATTCATAAAGTTGGGCAGATTTTCCGCTGACCTGGTTGCACCCCCTCACCTGTTCCTCCTTATAACAAACAATATAAATTTAACAGGTAAGTGTCCAGAGCTGCAGGTGCCGGGCGAGGCTGCCTGGGAATGACACCAAGTATCTACCTTCAGCACATCAGGTGTGCAGTCCGCATTACAAAGGAACCGCACAATCCCCTAGTGATGGATATGGGCTGTTGTGTGTTTGTCCAGACCCGAAGATTCCGAAGCACCCAGGGAACCCTAATGCTAACTGTGGGCTTCCTGCCCTGGTGACATGTCAGCTCCTGTTCACCGATTGTAGCAAATGCACCCCTGGTGGGGATATTGATCGTGGGGAAAGCTGGGCATTGCTGGGGGGGGGTGGTGGTATCCAAGAACTCTCTGTACCTTCCACTCGATTTTGCTATCAACCTAAAACTGCTCTAAAAAATTAAGACTTATTAAAACATTTTTAATTTTTTAAAAATTTTTATTTATTCATTTGAGAGAGAGAGAGAGCACAAGCAGGGGGAGCCGCTAACGGAGAGGGAAAACCAAACTTCCTGCTGAGCAGGGAGCCCAACGCAGGGCTCGATCCCAGGACCCTGAGATCATGACCTGAGCTGAAGGCAGATGCTTCACCAACTGAGCCACTCAGGCACCCCTATTTTTTTAATTTTAAAGTAAAACTTAATGAATTTATGAAATCAGGGAGTTTTTGCCCAACCCGATTCCCATGGTAGATGGGAGAAAGACCCCCACATTTATGCTGTCCAACCTGCAGTTGACAGACCCCTGTGGCGCTGATTCTCAGGAAAAAAAGCCCAAGGGACTCCAAGAGAAATGCTGGCTAATGGACACTTATGGCCAAGGCGCCACGAAGGGGAAGAGTGTCCAAGGCGGACCGTAGGCCCCAGGCAAGTCGTGCATTACTTTGCAGCCTGACTTCCGGTACCACAATCCTATCAGCCAACGGATTAGAGGTTACATCAAAATCCAAAACGTGAGCCCCTCCAGGAAAGAGTTTGTGGAAAGCTCTGGCTCGTCGGGACATAAGTACCCTCGCGAACAAACAAATGGGAGGGGTGCAGAAAACCAGGGTGCGCTCCCACCCTCAGAAGCACAGGCCAGCCAAGGAAGAACCAGGAATAACCCACTGGATTCATGTCTCGGGCTGCTGTGACAAATTGCCCAAACAACACACATTCATTCTCTTAGAGCTCCGGTGGTCACAAGTCCAAAACGGGTCTCCGTGGGCTCACATCAAGGTGTTGGCTGGGCTGCGCTCCTTCTGGAGGCTCTGAGGAGAGGGTCTGCTTCCTTGCCGTCTCCAGCTTCCAGGGGCATTTCTTGGCTCAGGATCAGCAGTCTCCCTCTCTCACCTCTGCTTCTGACACCCCTCTCTCCTTCCCTGTCTCTGAGCCTCCTGCCTCCCTCTTACAAGGACCCTGTGATTACGTGGAGCCCATCCAGATCACCCAGGACAATCTTCCCATCTCAAGATCCTTCACTTCATGACAGCTACGGATTCCCTTTCGCCATATGAGTGACACGTTCACAGGTTCCGGGCATTAGGACCGTGGACATGTTGGGGGCCGTGATTCTGTGTGCCACATCCACCAAACTGTTAAGTGACAAGTTAAACGGAGATGACTTTACTCAAAGAGATGCATTTGACCCATTCTCAGCAAGGCAGCCCCTCTCAATGCCAAAATGCCTCACAAGCCTTCAGCCTCAGCCAATTTTTGCCACCTCTGAGAACAGGGGCTCTCAGTGGGAGGGGTTAGGGACCACTTTGCCACACAGGGGACATTTGGCAATGTCTAGAGATATTTTTGGTTGTCACAACTTGCAGGGGAGGGGCGGGTGGTGGTGCTACTGTGAGGTCTGGCTGGAGGGTTCCAGAATACAGAATGATCCGGCCCAGATGTCAAAGGGGCCAGGGCTGAGAAACCCTGCTCTGGGCAAGGCTCTGGGCCATGAGAGGGCAAGAGGCATCCCACAGCTCTGGGCAGAATGGAAGAGATGCGCCTTCAGATCTGCCAGGAGACTGAAGACGCAGGGGCAGGGACAGCCCAGACCTGGCTCCCAGCACTCCCCTACCCTAAAGGCACATGGCGTCTCTCTGTGACTCTCACCTCACCAGCACCCTGGGCACTGAACCCCCACACCGCACAGACCGTGCTCCTCCCTCTCATTTCCCTCCCGACACCTGTGACTGCTGTTTCCCTTGCCCAGTGCAGACACTTGAAGGTACTTCGTTGCCGTGAGGTATTTGTAATCTCATTTTTCTTTGCATGAAATGAAAGCCACTCAGCAGGCCACCCCACCCCCACCCCCCACCCCAGGGCCCGGGGTCATTTGTCATCCTCACCCCCAGGGACATTGGCAAAGAGCGTAGTGAGCTCTTCCTTCAGCGGCCTCTCTCATTTTTTTTCGTATTTCCAAGTCTGAGTGTTAATACTTGCAGGCTTGACTGGGTTTAAATTGGCTTTACTGTGGATAGCTTGCAGTTTCCAATAACGCAGAGAGACAAGTGGTAAAAAATCTGCACAGAAGAGCATAATTTGGGAGACGAAGCTGAACACAACTGACTCAGCAAATGCCGGACCCATGGACCCTCTGCACCTGCTCGGCCCCTCAGCCCTACGCTTCATTTCAGAGGCCCCTGGGAGCTTTAAACCATTTACTCCTTCCCCAGTGCTTCTGAGATCTTCCTAGCCCACATTCCTCATTTGATGATTAATATGAATCCCAAACTCCACTGGACCTTCAATAAAACTGGGCCGCGGGGCGCTTGGGTGGCACAGCGCTTAAGCATCTGCCTTCAGCTCAGGGCGTGATCCCGGCGTTCTGGGATCGAGCCCCACATCAGGCTCCTCCGCTATGAGCCTGCTTCTTCCTCTCCCACTCCCCCTGCTTCTGTTCCCTCTCTCGCTGGCTGTCTCTATCTCTCTCGAATAAATAAATAAAATCTTTAAAAATAAATTAAATAAATAAATAAATAAATAAACAAATAAATAAAACTGGGCCTCACGTGGGGCTATACTCCCCACATCCTGATAAGGCAATGTTTCCACAGGCTTCTCTGAGGTGCTAAGTAACTAAATTCTCCTGGACTGGATGGAAGAAAAGAGATGCCAAATGCTCTGAATTCAGCTTCTAGAATTCTAGTTAACCCAACAACGGGGTGGGCACCCGGGCCAAGCCCAGTGGAGAGAAGCCTGTCGTGAGCGGGCGGTACCACCTCCCTGCCCTCCTGGGCCGGCCCCCACCTCTCTGCGCTCAGTTCTGAGCCCTACTATGGGAATTCCTAGCCATCTCTCCAAACGTCAGTGCTGAGTTCTTGGGAGGCTCAGGTCAGAATGTACTTGAAAGGGTTCTACGAAGTCAGGTGGTGTAAATGGGAAGTGTTATTCCACAGAGAAGGCAAGGGCAACAGAAAGGGCCCCACGGCCTGACCCACACCAGATTCTAAGGAGAAAATGCAACCCAAACCTGAACTTGACAGCGGAGCTGCGATTTTGTGACTTGCTCTTGACCTGGTCTACGACTTAACCTACACCATTTTGCATGTTCACATGATAGTAGGAATAAGCTTTGCTCCCTGTGATGAGGGAAACAAGGCAGAAGAAGAATTATTATATTTGCTTATGACCTACAGCCCATTGATGGACAAGTCCTTCAAATAGGCAGAGTGACATTCCTCTAGGAACGCAGCTGCCTCAAAGTTAATACTTTGCTAAGGGCAAAAGGCAATCTTAGCCTGACCCCCAGGACCCTGTAAGTCTACTTCGACATATAAAAATTCCTTTGGAAACTTCCTTTATCTCTAAACCCCCCAAGATACATGTTAGCGATCATCCCCCAAGCATATGACCCACTGATAGACATCTGAAGAGTCTCATGACTTGAGTTTTTACAACCTTTTCTTAACACTAGCTGGCCCCCTCAGGATCCTGGAAACCTTGTCTTAATACCTGGGAGCCTTACGCTCTCCCTAACCCCCTCCCAACTTGAAAGCGTATAATGGGCCACTGCTCATGACCCCAGTGCAGCTCTTTCTGCCCATGGGTCTTGTTCCCCATGCTTTAACAAAACTACCTTTTTGTACCAAAGACGTCTCAAGATTTCTTTCATGACCATAAACTTTGAACCCTCACGTCTTTCCCACATCACTTGCAGTTGGAGTAAGACGCGTGTGTTTTAGCAAGGATAACGCACGATACCAATGTAAGTAGGAGTGTCGCTTATATCTAACTCAGTCAAAACCTAAGTCCTGCTACCCTACCCTGTGGGTGTGTGGCACTCACCCTGTAACTGGGAGGAATGCCTTAATATCCCTCCATTACCAATATCGACATGAGTCAGAGGGGATGTCCAAATTTTCCCCCAGGTTACTCTTGGTTAGGATCAGGAAATGATGCACGTTTACAGGTCTGGGTTTAAACAGGCCAAAGAAAAGAAAAACAAACCTGAGGATAGGAACAAAGCCTGGAGAGGCCCACCATCTTGAAAACAAGTCCCATCTGTATTCATAGATACATACTCAATGGCCCAGCGTGAATTCCATCAATAAATGTCTGTGCATTCACTCCCCACTGTGCTCCAGGGAATAGATCTTCTCTTGGGGTCCTGAATTCCATTTCCCATAAACATTCTAACTCCAAAGACAGAGGAGAGTTTGCGTAGAACAATCTGCCAGTGGCAGTCATGAAAGTATCTCATATCTAAGTTCATTTCTTTTGCTCGTGGCTGTCCGACTGTCCCAGCGCCACTTGTGGAAAAGACTGTCTTTCCCCCACTTGAATTATCTTGGTACCTTTGTCAATTGACCATAAATGTAAGGATTTGGGGGCTCTCAATTATTTTATATGAATCCATCCTTATGCCAGCACTGAACCGTCTTGGTAACACTTTCTTCAGAGTGAGTCTGCAATAAAAAAGTGAAAACACCTCCAACTTTGTTCTTTTTCAAAATTGTTTTGCCAATTCCAGGTTCTTTGTATTTCCCTACAAATCTTAAATTCAACATGTTGATTTCTATAAAAAATGTCCAGCTGGGATTTTGAGAGTGATTGCATTGAATTTATAGATCAACGTGGCGAGAGTTGACTTCTTGAATGAGACTGAATCTTCCAACCCATGAACATGGGGATTTTCTCCATTTATTTATATCTTTAATTCCTCTCAGCAATGCATAGTTTTCAGCAAATAAGAATTGCATTTTTTGTTAAATTTATTACCATTTTATGCCTTTTGATGCTATTATGAATGAAATTGTATATGTTTCATTTGCAGATTGTCCAGTATTTGTATATAAAATACAATTGGTTTCTGTATAGTGATTTCGTATCCCAACCTTACCAGATATGTTAGTTATAATAGGTTTACTTGTCTGTATGTGTATTCTTGGGATTATTTACATATAAGATTATGTTATCTGTGATTGACAGTTTTCTTTGACAACCTGGGTGTCTTTTTCTTTTTTTTTTTTTTTTTTTGGCTTATTGCAGAAATGGCAAAAATGTACATTTGGCCTTGATCCTGTTGTTAGGAAAAGAGCATCAATCTTTCAGCATTAAGCATGATGTTAGCTGTGGATTTTTCCATTGATGCCTCTACTTGGTTGAAGAACCTCTCTATTCCTGCTTTAATGAAAGGTGCTTAGTATTTGTTTAAGCATGGTGTTAGATTTTGTCAAGTGCTTTTTCTTTTCTTTTCTTTTCTTTTAAGATTTTATTTATTTATTTGACAGAGAGAGAGACAGCCAGCGGGAGAGGGAACACCAGCAGGGGGAGTGGGAGAGGAAGAAGCAGGCTCCCAGCAGAGCGGGGAGCCCGATGCAGGGCTCAATCCCAGGACTCTGGGATCACGCCCTGAGCCGAAGGCAGACGCTTAACGACTGAGCCACCCAGGCGCCCCGTCAAGTGCTTTTTCTGCAATGTGAATGATCACACATTTTTTGCCCTTTATTTTATTTATATGGTGTACCACTGTGGTATAATAAGAAACACACATGGCAGGGGCACCTGGCTGTCTCATTCGGTGGAGTATGTGACTCTTGACCTTGGGGTTGTGAGTTCAAGCCCCACATTAGGTGCAGAGATTACTTAAAAAAAAAAAAATCTTACCAAAAAAAAAAAAAAAACTATACATATATATATATAGACACACACACACATATAGCCTTTGTCCCTCGTTCCTGACACAGAGCTCCTAAAACCCTTGGAATTTCCTGAGTGCTAAGAGCATCTGTCCTTACCATAATGGGCCTCTTCAGATCAGACCTGAGTTTATGCTAATGAGGTGACACTGGGTGGGCTCTTACATAGCTTCAAGATGGGGGCTAGTGCCAAAAGAACCAACCACGTGATTAGACAATTGGATCTTCAGTCCTACCTCCTCCACCTCCAATGGGGGGAGAGGAGCTGGAGGCTGCATTAATCACCAACACCAGTGACTTATCAGTCATGCCTATGTAATAAAATCTTGATAAAAATTCTTGAACTTCAGGGAGCTTCAGGTTGGTGAACACATGGCTATGCTAGGAGGGTAGCATGCCCAGATAGGACACGGGAGCTCCATGCCTTCTACCCCACCTGGCCCTTGAGCATCTCTTCTAATTGGCTGTTCCTAAGCTGGGTCCTTTATAATAAAACTGCAATATTAAGTATAGCATTTTCCTGATTTTGTGAGGTACTCTAGTGAATTATCAAATCTGAGGGAAGGGTTGTAGGAACCCCTGAATTTGTGCTCAGTGTGGCAGCCTTGGGGACAGACACGACTTGTGGCTGGGATCTGAAGTGGAGGCTGTCTGGAACTGAGCCCTCAACTTATAGGGTCTGTGCTAACTCTGGGTACTTAGAGTCAGAACTGAAATGACTTGTATGACCTCCGGTTGATGTCGGAAAATTATTAGTATTGGGAAATGACACAATCATATTGATTTTTGGATGTGAAACTTATCTTGCATTCCTGAGATAAATCCCGCTGGGTCATGGTGTATAATCTTTCCTATATGTTTGTTTTACCTGGATTCAGTTTGTTAGTATGTTGGCCTTTATGTTCATGAGGAATGTGAATATTTGACTGTAGTTTTTCCTGTGATGTCTTTGGCTTTGGTATCAGGGATCTACTGGGTTCATGGAATCAGCTGGATTCCCCTCTTCCTCTATGTTCTGAAATAATTTGATAATTTAAATATTTGATACAATTCACAAATGAAGCCATCTGGGCCTGGAGATTTCTTTGTGGGAAGAGTTTTAATTATTAATTAAATTTCTTTATTTGTTATAGGTCTTTCCAGATTTCCTAATTCTTCTTGAGTCTGTTACAGTGTCTTTCTAGGAGTTTGTCCATTTCAGCTGAGTGGTCAAATTCTCCTTCTCCTCCTGAAGTTAACTTTCATCAATATGCCATGTATTTCATGCTGGAAGTTGCAACATTTCCTCTTTGACTCTCGCTCACCCCTACATTTACACCTACAATTATCGATGCAGAGCCTGACCCTCCCATGTCAAGGAGGGAGACATGTCCTCTTCCCTTCTTAGTCCTTCTAACTAGACTAAGAAACAGATTGACATAAGACAGATTAACAGGAGAAAACCAAATCTAGTTTGGTACATAGGGGGAATCCACACAGACATGAGACTCCAAGACAGCCAGACAACATGAGGCTTAGATGAGCTAAAGAGAAAGGTAGAGTCTGGGGATCCAAAGGGGAGGAATACCACTAGAGATGTTTGGAAAACGAAGATTGCCCCGTTACACAAGTAAGTTTCTCAGGTAAAAAGGAACCTCTGTTAGTGGCCCTCTTCCTGATACAGTCTCTCCTTTCGGGTGTGAATTTAAGCAGTTGATCAGAAGTAAGGAGTTTTTCCTGGATCTGATAGGTTTTGATTGCTTTTAAAATAATGATTGATTGCATTTCAAAATAATCTTCATGCCAAAGTGGCCCATCTTGGAGAGACCTGCCCTTGGCCCCTACATCCATCACCCTACCATGCACTTGAGATGGGAATTTATAGAGGTACAAATACAGGAAGTTCGAGGTATGCATACCTTCTGCACTGGAACATAGAACACACTTCACTGCAGTTGATCAGCTCTGCAGTAATAAGAAACGTTTATAGACAGCTGTACACCGTATTCATCGTTCTGCAGCCAGGAAAACAAATAATGACGTACCACTAAGGGTTCTTTTTCAAACAGGTTATTATGTGTGTAATTTTCTTAAAAAAAAAAAAAGATCGGGGTGCCTGGCTGGTTCAGTCAGTAAAGCACAGGACTCTTGCTCTCAGGGTCATGAGTTCAAGCCCCACACTGGGAGTAGAGCTTACTTAAAAAAAAATTAATAGTGTTAAAATTAATAAAGGAAAATCTCACTAAAACGGAGTTGGGTTTACCACTGCAGAACCAACAGGAAGAGACCAACAGCACAAGTCCTCAAGAAGGTTAGCTACTACTTTTCTGTGCCCGCAGGAGGAAGGAAGGTTTCCTCCTCACCCAGCAACAACCCAGACAATGAAAGACAGTCACAGCTCAGCCAATGAGAGACAGTCACAGCCCAGCCAATGGGAGACAGCCACAGCCCAGCCAATGAGAGACAGTCACAGCTCAGCCAATGAGAGACAGTCACAGCTCAGCCAATGAGAGACAGTCACAGCCCCGCCAATGACAGACTGTCACAGCCCAGCCAATGAGAAGCCCCCATACGTCCAACTCCCAGTTTACTCCAATGGACTTTCTGGTTACAACAGCCCTCCAAGCGGCTGCTCTGCTCCATAAAAGGGCCTCCTCTTCTTTGTTCTGTGGACCTGCCTGGGGTTCTGGCACATGTCGTGTGTCCTGTAAAGCAATTCTTTACTCTTCCCAAATAAACCCATCTTTTGCTGGTGAAATGGCTGGTTGTATTTATTTTTAAGGTTAACAATAGCAGCAACAATCCATTGTGAGCTGGCTACTACCACCCACAGATGAAAAGCCCACCCAGAGACCACAGCACAAACGAGGAGGCTGCTTAATTAGAAAGGATTACATAGGTGACCATTTTATCAAGGCAATTCTTCCCTCTCTGTGCCAGAATGAGTGGTTTCCTACTGGACACTTAAAGCTCGCTTTTGACTTTTTACCTCCTTTAAGGACACGGCTCCAGTCCTTTGGCTCCAAGAAAATCCTTCTAGTCAGAAATTTGGCAAGAGAGAAAACAACAAAACTTAAGGCTGCAGGAGTGGCTCGAACAGAAAGAAGGCAGGCAAGGGAAATCATGGGCCGTGGGGTGTGAAATGATGCATCTGATCAGATAATAAGGAGATGGACTGGGGTCCTGCACCCCAACAGATTTAGGTGACTTAGCTTTGGGCAGAGTTGGGGTGGGGATCAGTTTGCACCAAGATTTAGGATACAGAGGTGTGTTTCTGTGCCATAATTGGGAATTATGAGGACTTTTCCGTAACCGTGTCCTAAGTTTTAAATATTCTCTGAGGTTCCTTCCATGTCTACACCTTATGATTCCAGGGCTGCCCTCTGAATCTGCTACATTTCCATATTTTCAAAAGCATAATAGAGCAATAACTATTCAGTCGCTGACTACTTACCAAGAGTCACCTTATAGCTCAGATCTATACTAGTTGTAATATAATAAGAAATATATTTGGCCTTTGTCCCCAGATGTAGCACAGAGCTCCTAAAACCCCTGGGATTTCCTGGGTGATAGGCGTGTCTCTTGCTGTTCATATCAGCCCCTTTGAGTACCCCTGAGTTTATGGTAATGAGGATAATTAGGATGGGGCCCCTAGATAGCCTCAGGATGGGGCTGCTATCTGAAAGACCAAGTACTTACAACAGTGTCTGGTATAGTTAAACACTAGGTATATAATAGTGAAGTCTGTAAACAAAGAAAATAGTCTTGGCAAGTCCAGTCTAGGAGGGCATGATGGTACTGTGTGAATGTGCTGGGGCTCACCTAGTATATCGGTATTTAACATGAAAGATGGACGGAATCATGCCCTGCTTTGGGTTATTTACCTTTCACTATTTACACTTCCACTTTCAATGATTATCCTGATCCAGAAAGGAATTAAATGATAAAGCTGATCTCTCAGGGAAGGAAACAGACTGTGTACCAAACACAGTGCATCTGCAAAGTAACGAGATAGGCCAAAATGGTACCTAAGTCAGAGGGTTTGCTGGTGCCAAGGTGATGACTGTAGAGGCTGCTTTTATGCAACAGGCTTGAGCACTGGAAAGTTGAACGAGGCAAAAGGGCCCCACAGTGACCACTGAGCTGATGCAAACAGGCTCATTAAGCCATAGGCCCTAACTGACCAATGGGCTACTTACAACCAGGCACAGTTCCTAAGGTTACCAAAAAAGGGGAAATTCCACCCGTCCCCGTACTCCCTCACTCCACGCTACAACTATAGCTCCTCACCACCGCCTCGTGGCAGACAGTCTCTCCTTTGCTGTCCTGCCTGCTCCTCCCTTGCCCTGTATTCAATAAACTCCTCTCTCTTTTGTTCTGCCCTGGGGGAATTCTTTCACCTGCACCCCCATCCAATGGGGATGCCCCATGATGACCTTCAGTGTAAAGCAAGTTCTGGATGCAAAACAAATCATTTTCGCAGAAGAGCACACACATGGTGCAGATTTGGGTCCGGCCACCTTCAGGAGGAAAGGGAGCCCAGATGCTCCTGCCTGGCTCCTTCTGACAGCCACATCAATTCGACAGACTACTTAGCCAACATGCCAGCTGACAGCGTTTGCTCTACTCCTCTTTTATTTGAATGGTTGTGACAACATAAAAGAAGTAGAGAAAAAAACATCTGCTTGTTTCTCAATATGCTCTCACAGTATCTACAAGATGAGTCATCAAAAGACTTTGCTTTCAGTTCATGTGACAATTATCCCAAAAGATCCCTTTTAAAATGTAAAATAGAAGGGGAAAAAAATCAAACAAGCTTAGAATATAAACAAAGAAGATTGAAGAATTGGGAATATCTGACAACATTTTAAGGAAGAAAAGAAAATAAGAGGACCTATGAATTGAAATGCAGTCGGAAAGAAATGCCCAAATGAGTCTCTTTTGGATTCGGTGTCTCTAAAATGGCAATCAGTTTTTTCTTTAAATTATCTGTCTCAGTTCTCACAGAGTTAGGGCAGAACTACTCCTGATAAAAACATCAAACCTTCCAGATTTAACAACAGCTCAGAAAACCAACAGTCACAACCAAATGCACCAGTGCTCACAGACTGCAGACTATCTGTATACGAAGTTGAAAGTAACGTCAAATTTGAAAGCCACTGTAAAACATTATAGTTTCTTGGCCTACCACATTAACAAAAAACATACTTCCTAATATTAAAATCTAATACATTATGGATCAACGACAAGAAATCACACTCAAGAGAATAATAAAATAAGCCACAGACAACTGGGAGAAAATATTTGCAAAGATACATGTGATAAAGGACTGTATTCAGAATACGAAAAAACAAAGACCCTAACAGACACTTCACCAAAGAAGTTAACAGATGGCAAATACAAAGATGAAAAAGTGCTCCACACAGTGTCTTCAGGGAATGCAAATTAGAGCAACAACGAGATACTGGTACACACCCATCAGAATGGCCACAACCCACAACACTGACATCACCAAATGTTGCTGAGGACGTGGAGCAACAGGAACGTCCCTGCTTGCTGGTGGAGAATGCAAAATGGTGCAGCTGCCTTGGAAAGCGGTTTGTCAGTTTCTTACAAAATGAACATACTCTTACCATACAATCCAGCGATTATGCCTGTTGGCATCTACCAAAGGAGTTGAAAACTTATGTCTATACAACAAGCTGCACAGAGATGTTTACGGAAGCTTTACTCATAATGTCAAAACCTAAGGTGTATATACTGTGCTGAAAGATAAACTGAGGCATATTAAACACGTTAAAAGTTTAACAAAAATGTGTTTGAACCGGGCAGCATCCAATCCAGCAGATAGAAAGGAGCTCCGAGGAGCTGCACAAAATGAAAGACTTTTATAGGCAGCAGGAAGCAGGAACAAGGGAGTTATACCAGGCAAAAAAAAAAAAAGCAGGTTGGTTATTGCAAGGTTCTTTTCCTTTAGGGGATACCATGGGTCCATCAGGTGATTCCTGATCGACTGGTTTAAGATTCCATTTCTGGGAGAGCTGAAATGGTAATGGCGAGGGTGACTTGGGGCTTAGCATAAAGGAATTCATTTGGGCCTGGTCTTGTCTTGTTTTTAACAACCCAGACAAGGGAATATTATTCAGCGCTAAGAAGAAATGAGCCATCAAGCCATGAAAAGACATGGAGGAATCTTAAATGCATAGCACTAAGTGGAAGAAGCCAATAATGAAAAGGCTGCAGACTGTGTGTTTCCAACTAACTACATGACATTCTGGAAAAGGCAGAACTATGGAGACAGTAAAAAGATCAGGGGTTGCCGGGAGGAAGGATAAATAGGAGGAGCACAGAGCATCTTTAGGGCGGTGAAACTACTCCGTGTGACACTGTAATGTTGGATACATGCTACATTTGTCCAAACCCACAAATTGTACATGAAGCTCAACCCTAATGGAAACAACGGACTCTGGATGATGGTGACGCATGAGTGGACGTTCATCAATGGTAGCCAATGTACCGTGTCCATAGTGGGGGACACTATACATGAGTGGGGGCCGGATGTATGGGAAATCTCTGCACCTTCCTCTCAATTTTTTTCTGAACCCCAATTGCACTAGAAATTAAAGTCTATTTTTAAAAATCAAGCAGTTAATAATAACAGTCTATTTTTTTAATTCAATAAAGTAAAAAGGTTTTAAAGAAACAAGCAAAAAAAGAAATCACACACACTTTTAAGAGAGTATTTCCATGGAATGTGTTTCCATATTTCTTAAGAAAATATAGACAGTTCTCTTCTTTAGAAATAAGAGTTGTAGAGAAGAGTTGTCTGTATTTTACTTGCTGGGAACTAAACCAAAAGAACCCAACCAAACAAGCCAAAGTAGTTAGAGTTTAACGAGACATTAACTTTTCAAACCCACTTATCTCTTCGCTAATTCATCAGTCCTACTCTGGCTGGAATTTGATCCACTTTGCCCAAGACTCCTCTTTTCTTGGAGAACCAAAAGTAACAGATGTGGACACTTAGGTTCTATTGATGAGGGAGCAAAAGGCAAGCTGAGGACAAAGCACAAGCTGACACCCCACAACCTGCCCCCTCCCATTCCTGGGCAGGGGAAATGTGTTACAATTCCTCCAGGAAACTCCCAAATGTCTCAGTGCTTTGCTAGAGGGAAAAACAACCTTAGCTTGATAATAACCAGGCCTCCAGTATCCTGAGGGTCTTCTTTAGCATGGAAGTCCTTTTGGACACCTCCCTTTTTCCTTACCCCCCCACCCCCAACTCTCAAGTATATAATCAGCCATTCCTCACAGCAGCTCTTTCTGCCTATGGATCCTGTCCCTGGACAGGCTCAGAACCCTGTTGGCTCAGGACCTTATCAACATTCCAAAATACTACAAAGAATATTTTTTTCAATTACAAAATGAGAGTCTCAAGGGACGTCTGGCTGGCGCTCAGTTGGTAAAGCATGTGACTCTTGATCTCAGGGTCATGAGTTTGAGCCCACACTGGGTGTAGAGTTTACTTAAAAAAAAAAAAAGGTGTTGGGCGCCTGGGTGGCTCAGTTGGTTAAGCATCTGACTCAAGTTCGGCTCGGGTCGTGTCAGGGTCCTGGGATCAAGCCCCACATTGGGCTCTGCGCTCAGTGTGGAGTCTGCTTGGGATTTTTCTCTCTTCCTCTCCTTCTGCCCCTCTCCCTGCTCATGCTCTATCGTTCTACAATAAATACAGTCTTAAAAAAATAAAATAAAATTTCAAAAAGGTGTTAAAAAAACAAAAAACCAAAACGAGTGTCTCAATTTGAGGAAATAAGGAAAGACACGCATATTCTATTTAAATGATTTATAATAAAACTTGATTCAAGAACAGCAGTGACAGTTTCTAGAATTGATGGGGTTTTGGAATATAGGTGAAGTTTGGTGGGGTGAGGTCCGGAGCCGACGGCCAAGAAAGAACTCTTGAGAAGTCTCTGGTCCAAAATGGTGGTTTCTTAAAGCTCTGGGACAGGACCCCAGGGCAGAGAGGCTGCACGGGGGTGTGAGGGGTGGCTGATTATACACTATGGGGTTGGGGGAGGTGAGGAAAAAGGGAGGTTTCGGAAGAACTTTCATATGCTAAAGAGGACCTACAAGATACCTGAGGCCTTGCCATTGTCAAGTTAAGGTGGTTTTCCCCTCTAGCAAGGCATTAACATTAAGATCTTTGAGAGATTCCTGGAGGAAAGTCACACATGTCCCACCCAGGAGTGGGGGCTGGAGGGCAGGGGGCAGGGTGTCAGCTTATGCTTTGTCCTCAGCCAGCCTTCTGCTCCCTCATCAGAATCAAATCCTTACTATCCTGTTTTTGACATTTATTCAAATGAGGCATGCCTAGAAACAAGTTAAGGAGAGATCATCATTCTTGGGGAAATTCTAAAGTCCCCTGATACAAAGCCTTCCTGAGAAGTCTCAGAATGGAGGAAATTGGAGATTTTTACCTAGTAAAGTCAGGTATATAGTCAAGTACAAGCAAGGCAGAGCAATTTTTTAAAAAAAGATTTTATTTGAGAGAAAGCCCGAGAGCGAGAGAGCACGCATGTGTGCACAAGTGGGGGCGGGGCAGAGGGAGAAGCAGACTCCCTGCTGAGCCGGGAGTCTGATTTGGGGGGGAGGGGCTCAATCCCAGGACCCTGGGATCATGACCAAGAGTCGAAGGCAGACACTTAACCCACTGAGCCACCCAGGTGCCCAAGGCAGAGCAATTCCAAGGATTGTGGCCCTAAAGGAAATGTCTGACATTAAACCCAGGGCTAATTCATTTCAAGACCTTTCCCTCTGTAGGCTTTTCTAGATCATCGGTGATGAGGAAGAACTATCCCAACCTTATTTATAAGACCCTTCTAAACACTGCTTTGGGCTTGTGCATGACAGGATTAACACAGCATGCCTGAGACCACCATCCTGGCCTGAGACCACCACCCTTGGAGGGCTGCTTGCAGACCTGGTCCTTGGCTGGCATGCAGGCTCTCAGCATTTAGTTAACCGCTAAGGGTGGCTCACTGTGCCCAGACTGTGGGGACAGACCACGTGGTTCATGCTACATAAACATCTGCTTTCTCTCCGGGCTCTGGCATCCCTGTTTGCACCAGGCAGAGAGAGCCCACTTGACCTGCGCCCAGTGCAAACCTTGGGGGCTGTGTCCCCAGTGGGCTCTCCTGCGCAGACACATCGTACACGGGTTGCTGCATTTTCCACACTGTGAATGATCCCTCAGGGTGAAAGTAGACATCAACCCCCTCCATTCTGACTTTAGTCGGAACTTTCTAATTATGTTCTCCTTTCCAGCTTATCTCCTAACTCGGGCAAAAGACCCACAGGGGAACTGGAAATACCTCCTCAAACAATAAGGATTGCCCTGAGCCAGCAAGACCTCACATGATTGACCCCAAGACATGATCAACCTGACTTTCGCTGCCCACCTGCATGTACCCACTCACCTTTGTCCCACGCTGCCCTTATATAAACCTAGAAGTGTTTTCAGCACTTTGGAGACAGTCTTTGAGACGATGTCTTGCCAGTGCTGGTTTCACTGAAAGAAATTCCTTTCTTGTCTCCCCACTACTTATTTCTCTGGCTTTGCATTTTGTCAGCAGCAAGTGGCTGAACCTGGTCTGTTTGGGGTCCCCAGGGCCAGGTGCTCATGCGCCCCAGCTATAAGGGAAGGGATTGCTTAAGGAAGCCTGTGCCTGGATTCCTCCAGACCTGCCTGGGTGTTCGTCCCCCGTGACCCATCCTTCCCATGTCACTGTAATAAACCTTAGCCGTTGGTACACTGATAAGCTAAATCCCATGACTCCTTCTAGTAAATCTTCCAATGGGTTAAGCATCTGCCTTCAGCTGGGGTCATGATCTCAGGATCCTGGGATCGAGTCCTGCATCAGGCTCCCTGCTCGATGGGGAGTCTGCTTCTCCTTCAACCCCTCCCCTCCTGCTTGTAAGCTCTCCCCCCTCCCCTGATAAATAAATAAAGTCTTTAAAGGACAAAAAACAAAATTCATCTGAGTACATTTGAAGACCCACTTGGATTTATTAAGAGATGCGTGAATCAGGCAGCATCTCATCTAGAAAGTAGAGAAGTTGTACAAAAAGAAAGATTTGCGTAGGAAGGAGGGTAGGAAAAGAAAGTTGTTAGAAAAAGGGAAAAAGAAAGGATTGTTTGAGGCAAGATCACCTTCCCTCATGGGAAGGGCAAGGGGTCTTACCACAGAGAGTCCCTCATCTTCTTTCGTGGTTCGGAGAAGGCCCATGTGACAGATAACCTCCTCGATGCTGATGAGAAAATGCCTTACTGACGGGTTCAGACTACACTGCAAGGAGCTTAGGTATCAAGTCCAGATTTGGCGACTTGGTTGAAGAGATGCCACTTTGGTTCTGTGGTTTTCTTTTTAACACCATTAAGCACACTTCCCTATTCTCCACCTACCCAGGCCCTGGCAATTACTATTCCACTTTCTATGAATTTGACCGTTTTAGGTATTTGACACACGTGGAATTGTAGAGTATTTGCCCTTCTGTGACAGGCTTATCTCGCCTAGCGCAGTGTTCTCAAGGCTCATCCGTGTTGGTGTCAGCACTTCACACCTTTGCGCGGCTGAATAACCCTCCACTGTATGGACTGGTTTTGCTTATTCATTCATCTGTCGATGGAGACTTGGGTTGTTGTCACCTATTGGCTACTGTAAACATTACTGCCATAAACAGGATAGTACAGTATCTCTTCAAGTTCCTGCCCTCGATGGTTTTGGGTATATACCCAGCAATGGAATTGTCGGATCACATGGTAATGCTAGTTTTAGTTTTTTCTGGAACCACCCTACTGTTATCCATAGAGGCTAAACTATTTTATGTTCCCACCAAAAGTTTTCAAGCCTTTGGGTACAGGAAAGCTCTGGGGAGGGGGAGAGGAGATCTTCATACTAGTGGGGAAGACATGTGTGGTTCAATCAAGGTTGTTCAAGGTTTCAACCAAATTTCAATATATACCTTATTAAATTTTCGATAAAAGAGCAGTGCACCCGTATTTACGCACACACACTCCCATGTGAAACCAAGCTAAGACTTTTACTACGCACAGATGTGAAGATAAAATTATTTGAAAGTGTATGAGACAAATATAAAAATTAAACTCTTTATTTCATTGTCACGTTTCCTTTTTAACTCAAATAGGAAAAAAATTTAAAAGATGAGCTTAATGTTACCCGTCATCTAAAGGACCCCACCAAGATCGACACTATTTATGGACATAAAAAACCAACACCCCAGAAAACACAATGTGAGTACAGAACTTCAAGTGAGTATGATTGCAGGTATCGGTGCAATGCAGCCCGGAAGTCACGTTCCTGACTACGCACCACACCCTACTTCATTTCCTTCTTGACAGGAGTAACCAAGAATCCTCCCAGTGGGGATGAGACGCTATGGCTTTCTTGGAGGGAAGTATTCTGTGTCATTAACAGAAGCTCCTAACCTCCTCTGCCAGCCTCATTCTGCAGATCCATTGTGAGCAAAGAGCAAGAGCCCAGGAGAAGGTATGACGTGGGAATGCAGGGCCCAGTGTGAGCTGAAATGCAGGAGAGTTTAAGCCTGGTATGATAAGCCTCGTAAGCCGGTCCAGAGGATCGCGGACTCCTGGCACTCCCCCCTTGTGGGATCCCATCCAGAACTACTAACTTGCATCCAACAAAGAGAAGACAGCACAGGACGGGATGTCACTTTTGAGATTAAGTTACAAAAGACTATGACTTCTGTCTTGCTACCATTCTCTGGCTTTTCTTACTTGCTTTCTCTGATGAAGACAGTTTCCATGTTATGAGCTGCCCCGAGGACAGCTCCACGTAACAAGGAAGAGAGAGGGTGACCTTCAGTCAACAGCCATGAGAAAAGAAGACTCTTATCCAGCAGCCTGCGAGGAGCTGACTCCTGCCAACAACCACAAGAGTGAGCCGAGCAGTGGTCCTTCCCCGGCTGAGCCCAACCCAGCTTTGTGAGAGAGCCTGAGCCGAGGACCCAGCCTGGCCACGCCGATTCCTGACCCGCGAAAACTGTGAGATGGTAACTATGCGTCATTTTAAGTGGCTAAGTTTTGGGGTAATCTATGATTACACCAGGATGGAAAACTAATACACCTGGGTAAGCAGTCATGTGTTGAGAGAGACAGTAAGATCACTTACATTAATTCTGCCATAGCGTTTACAAATTATTTATACAGGATCAACAAACAACTGGGTTTATGTTTTTCTTTCGAGAAAGAAAACCAAAAAGTTATCCGCCCTGGAACAAGAGCTTAGCGCTCCACACAAACAACATCTCTCTAAGATTCTCGCTAACTACACGGCTTCCTGACTCCCTGCAGGACGCGTGCCATCAAGTCTGAAAATCACACTCTACTGAATTTCTTCAAATCTGTAAGCCAACTATAAAAATCTACAAACTTCTAACAGGTTTAAAACACACACACACACAATAGAAAATGAGGTATTATCTGTCCTCTTGGCTGAATTCACCTTGCCGTAAAATTCATCATTCGCACAGTTAAACTTCACAGGTAAAAGTTAGCTCTCCCATTCATAAGAAATGTCCAAACAGGCAAATCCATTGAGACAGAAAGCAGAGCGGTGCTTGCCAGCGCCAGGCCAGACAATGGGGAAGGACCGCTAAAAGGCATGGGGTTTCTTTCTGGGGGGATGAGAATGTTCTAGAATAACATCATGGTGATTAGCTGCACAACCTTGTGAATATACAAAAAGAGAAACACTAAACTGTACACTTTAGAATAGTGAGTTTCATGGTATCTGAATTATATGTCAATTAGAATTTGTAAAGCAAGCTCTTATGGAAGATTGGGAATGAGTCCATTTAAACACCCCTCAGACAGTTCCGCTGCATCCCCAGACACATGTGAGGAATGATGTTCCCTCTATGACAGACGGCTCACACGTCCCTTTCTCTCTCTTTCTTTCTTTCTTTCTCTCTGCACTGCATCTTCTAGGAAAATGCTAGCAAAAATCCTCCTCTGGTAAATGTGTATTGTTGTTGTTGAACTGTGTTTTTGGGGGCGCCTGGGTGGCTCAGTCGGTGACACGTCTGCCTTTGCTCAGATCATGATCCTCCGGGTCCCGGGATCGAGTCCTGTATCGGGCTCCCTGCTCAGAGGGGAGCCTGCTTCTCCCTCTGCCTCTGCCCCTGCTCCTGCTTGCTCTCTTACTCTCGCTCTCTCAAATAAATGAAAATAAAATCTTTAAAAAAAAAACCTTTTTTTAAGATGTGTTTTTGTTCATTCACATGTTAAGATTCATTTTTAAAACTTTGGACAATTTTTACCTCATTTTATAATAATTAGCTGCTCCTTGCTACGAATGACAAGGTAGGAAAACTTACAAAACAAAACATTTAAGGAGGAAGAAAGTGCAAATCTTTTCAAAGATTCCACTTCAGCATCTCACAATTTATTTACATGTCGTTCCCAGACACATATGCGGGGTGGGGAGAGGCTCCCTGTATTACATAGTGGCACACACCCCGCACCCAGCAAGAACCTTCACCTGACATACGGCCTAGTGTTCTGAATCAGGGCAGCATCGTTCAATGAGAACAGGAGGGCGAAGAAGACATTTACATTCTGTAACATGATTATATGGAACTCGAGACAGAGGAAATGAAAAACAACATTTCTGAACGATTATAATTGACAGAACAAGTTTCCCTTATTCTGCTTGTTTTAAATAGCTAATGTCTGTAAACTTGAACACCAGCCCTGGCAGATCGAGCGGGCTTAATTCTTTGACTTTCCTTCCTGAGCATCTCCGATGCTCTGCGGGAAGGACAGGCGGCGTCCTCAACCGAGCCGTGGTCCCGCTGTGCCGCCTGCAGCTGCGCCCCACCTCCCAGGCGCCGCGGGTCAAATACTTCGGTAGTCGGAGCCCCGCGCCACGACGGCAGCGGCGGCCCACTCCACAGAGAAAAATGAAATGGTCCCAAAGAATCCAAATATCACCATGACCAGGAGTTGCCAGTGGAGGAGAAGGTAGTTACTGTAGAAAAATGCCACGGCTGCACAAATGGACTGAGAAGAAACAGAACCGGTCAGAAGATGCGACGAGCCCACCGCTCCCCAGCGAGCCCCGCCACCCTCAGCGCCGCCCAGATGGGACTTCATCAGCCACCAGCTCACACACGTGCACCGTAAACTCCCACTGAGAGCCGGCGACCGTCAGGCAAGCGGCGATCTGCTATTTAAAATACTATTTTGTGGGGCACCTGGGTGGCTCAGTGCGTTGAGCATTCCACTTCGGCTCAGGTCATGATCCCGGGGTCCCGAGATCGAGCCCCACATCAGGCTCCCTGCTCGGCGGGGAGTCTGCTTCTCCCTCTGGCCCCTCCTCTTTTGTGTGCCCACCTGCTCTCTCTGTCTCAAACAGAATCTTTAAATAAATAAATTAAAGTATTTTGTGAGAAACTGAGTAATAAAATAACGTATACTCCAGGCCAGAAATGCGCTTGTCTGTGTGACGAAGGGACTCCGGTATCTAAGGTGGGAAGCCTCTAACCTGAGCACTAAGACCAGAACGGAAAGTCTCTTACACAAGCGAGGGGGAGAAATCACAGCCCTCCCTGCTTCCTATGTCCGATGAGAAATACTTTAAAGGATGGCCCTGACTCTCATTTCACAACCATCAAGAAAACAGTGTTTAAGCACTTAAAAAAAAAAAGAGAGAGAGCCCACCTTAGCCCGGCCTGAAGGGGAGCTTACCTGCACAAACTTGAAGACTGCAAAGGCCGGTGCACTGTCTTCAGAGTAGAGAAAGCCTAAGATACTCAGCAGCTGGGTATTGAAGCAGCTGTCCCCAAGGCCCAACAGGAAACTGCAGAAAATGGCGACTTCTTTGCTGCATATAAAGGAAAATGAATTTAGAAAGAGCACTCTTTTTTTTTTTTTAAAGATTTTATTTATTTATTTGACAGAGAGAGAGAGGCAGCCAGACAGAGAGGGAACACAAGCAGGGCGAGTGGGAGAGGAAGAAGCAGGCTTCCCAGTGGAGCAGGGAGCCCGATGCGGGGCTCGATCCCAGGACTCTGGGATCACGCCCTGAGCCAAAGGCAGACGCTTAACAACTGAGCCACCCAGGCGCCCCTAGAAAGAGCACCCTTAACAGTATTTGTTAGAGCCCTTTCTAATGTAAAAGCAACTCTCCTACAAGAGCATTTCGCTTTCAAGTTGTAAACACTATGAAACAAGAAGAAATAAACACTGGACTCCACAAAGTAAGAATTTATGCTCAAACGCATTCACCTTCACAGTCCAAGCAAACTCTGGTCTATGAACTATCTGGGAGCAGACACTGGGTTTGGCAGGGCCACCCCTGGATGGTGGACCTGGACATAAATGTCTACATCTATAATGGATCTGAGTTGAGCGCAAGAAAGTAAGATCCTCAAAGCGGACGTAACCGACTGTGAATGAACCGGAGAGCCTACCCTTTCCTCACTGTTCTTCACTGCTCAGAAAGCAGACCTACAAAATCACATCGGATACTTACATGCTCTTTCATAGGTCAAGAAAAGCATTTAGTGGGCTGAAAGGTTAAAACAACAATTACAAAAACAACTTGGGATTCTCTATAAGCTCCTATTTAAAATAATTCTGGCTCCATCAACATTTGACAGATGACCTTATAAAGAGAACAGACTTTCAGAAAATGATTAACTGCTCCATTCTGAGTATCTAGCCACCCGTTACCTCCCACCCTTCCTTAACTTACTAGAAAAATGACAGTCACTATACCTGGATTTGATGTAAGCACTGCTATCAGTTCCTTCCACAGGAGCAATGGGGGCATCCCCGGGCATGTTGAGAAATATCAAATAAAAAGCTATAAAATGCACCAGGATGCCCAGCAACACAACCGGATTTCTACCAAAACGATTATTCTTGCTCAGGAGACCAAAGAGGCTTCCACCTACAGAACCAATGAAGTAGAGAACAGAAAAACACAAGGCTAGATTAATAAATCAAAACTTGGGTTCTTTGAAAAAAATAGATAAAACAGATTAACAACTAATTTAATCAAGCAGAAAGCAAGCACAAATATTAAAAATAAAAAATAACCATTGAAACAGAAGAAATCTTAAAAATCAGAATAGACTTCTAGGTCAGTGGGGTAATAGGGAGTGGATTTAGCACCTGCTTAAAAAAAAAAGTACAAAAAACATGAAGCAATAATCTTGAAGACACGAGACATGAGACGACAAAGGTCAGTGATCTCCGAGACAGGAAGCAAAGGAGGGGAGCCCTGCTACTGCCCAGCTGCTGGTCTAGAGAGAGACTTAGGCTGGGCTGCAGGGAGGGAGGGGGGGCGGGGGGGGGCCCACAGCCCCCCTGAGTGGAGGACACAGGGCTGAGAGTCTGGGGATACCTAGGTGGCTACAGAGTTCCAGAACAGGCTATCAGAAAGGAAAGCTGCAGAGAGAGACAATTCCAGAGATCTACAGAGGGTCCCTCTGAGTCTTCCCTAAGTGCTGATCAGCACATACTGTGAGTAACTAGCAGAGGCCCGAGAAAGAACCGTCCAAGAGGCTTACATGTATTAGATGTACTAGTGCCCCACCCTGGGCTGGGAATAGTGCCTCGTCCCCGCAGCCAGACAGGAAATCTATGAGTCACAGGCACTGGGTGTGCACAGAAGGGTCTTCCCTCAAGAGCGAGGAATAATTAGCCCTCATCTGAGCACTGCTCTGGTCCTGTCCAACAAAACTTAAAAGCAAGCCCTGAAAGAGTCATATTGTTTCCAAGTAAACGAACTGCAGCCAAGAACAAAGCTCAAGAATATTTATAAGAATACAAAGCCATCCAGCACCCCACAAGGTAAAGTTCACAAAGCCTGGTATCTCCGGCATGACCAGGCAAAGAAGCAGGAAAACAGCACCCATCATGAGGAGGAAAAGCAGCCAAATGTGGTTACCATATGACCCAGCAATTCCAGTGTTAGTTATGTACCCAAGGGAAATGAAAACATATATCCACACAATTAACTGTACACACACGTTCACAGCAGCATGAATTATAACGGCCAAAAAGTGGAAACAAACCAAATGTCCATGGAATGACAAATGGATAAATGAAATGTGATATATCCATACAATTAATTATCACCTAGTGATAAGAAAGGATGATGCCTGATACGTGCTAGAATGTGGAAGAACCTTGGAAACATTATGCTAAATGAAAGAAGCCAGACCCAAGAGACCACATATTCTGTGATTCCATTTATATGAAAAGTCTAGAATAAGCAAATCTATAGAGAAAGTACATTAGCAGTTACCTGGGGAAGGGCAATAAACATGTTCTAAAATTAGACTGTAGGGCTGACTCAAAACCCTGTGAATGTACTAAAAAATACTGACCCGTACACTGTAAGTGGGTTACATATATGGCACGTGAGTTATATTTCAATAAAGCTGTAGAAAACTAAAAAAAAACCAGTACCATCATAGATATTAGAATGAGCAAAAACATTAAGACAATTACTCTAACTGTATTCCACATGTTCAAATACATATAAACACCCAGTACGGTTCCAGATGTGGGCAGCAAAGCAGGAAACAAAGCCACTGAAGTCTGCTCTCCCCATCGTGCTGACCACCGCCGGCCACTCTAAGGGTCGTATGGGTTTTTATTGCCTGTGCTCTTCCCCAAGCCAGAAGCTCCAGGTGGGCAGGGAGTCTCTTATTCATATAATGGATGCACTGTAAGTATCTGATGAACTGGAAAGTTCCTCCTATAGGACAATATTCAACACACAGCTCCAGGCATCAAACCAGCTTTGCTGGGGCGCCTGGGTGGCACAGCGGTTGGGCGTCTGCCTTCGGCTCAGGGCGTGATCCCGGTGTCGTGCGATCGAGCCCCACATCGGGCTCCTCCGCTGTGAGCCTGCTTCTTCCTCTCCCCTGCTTGTGTTCCCTCTCTCGCTGGCTGTCTCTATCTCTGTCGAATAAATAAATAAAATCTTTAAAAAAAAAAAAAAAAAAAAAAAAACCAGCTTTGCTGACGGAGGGACACCTTGCAGGCGTTGTGCCGCGCACCGGGACGGGTATGGAAGTGTTCAATCACTACATCGTACACCTGAAACTAATATTATGCTGGAATTTGAATAAAAAAAGTTAAAAAAAAAAAAAGGAATACCTAGTGTGGTACACTAAAAATACACATTGGTCTTTGCCTTGTCCATTCTCCATCCCACTTTCTGGCCCAGAGCTGCTCCTAGAACCTTGGGAATGTCCTCAGTGTCAGGCGTGTCTTCTGTTTGTTTTCCGTTACTCCCTTCTGACCACACCAGAGCTTATGCAAATGAGGTGATTCCTGAGGGGTTTTCAGGGTGGTCTAGCTAGCTTCAGGATGGGGGCTGGTTGCCAGAAGGACCAAGACTTACTTAGAGGGTTGGAACCTTCAGCCCTGGCCCCCAGGCTCGGGGCAGGGGAGAGGGGTTGGAGATTGAGTGCAATCATCATTGGCAGTGATCTCATCAACCCTGCCTCTGTAATGAAATGTCTGTATAAACCCTTAAACGGCAGGTTTGGGAGAGCGACCCTGGTTGGCTGTGAACACATCCACATACTGGGAGGGTAATGTACCCTGACTCCACGGGGACAGAGGCTCCTGTGCTCGGGACCCTTCTGGTCTTTGCCCTACGTGCTGCTTCACCTGCCTGTTCACCTGTATCCTTTATAATAAGTATTAATAGTAAGTACAGCATTTTCCTGGGGGCTCATGGGAACCTCCAAACTCACAGCCACGTCAGACAGAAGGTAGCTTGGGGACCCGGGACTTACAAGGGGCATCTGAAGTGAGGGTGTCTTTGAGGGACTGAGCCCTTGGACGTGTGGAGTCTGACACAAACTCCAGAACTTAAAGAGTTAGAAGTGGATTGTCTTGCTGGACATCCAGCTTGTGTCAGGGATTCAGAAGACACTTTCCCTAAAATTTTTTTTTTAAAGATTTTATTTATTTGACAGAGAGAGAGAGACAGCCAGTGAGAGAGAAACACAAGCAGGGGGAGTGGGAGAGGAAGAAGCAGGTTTCCCAGTGGAGCAGGGAGCCCGATGCGGGGCTCGATCCCAGGACTCTGGGATCACGCCCTGAGCCGAAGGCAGACGCTTAACGACTGAGCCACCCAGGTGCCCCACTTTCCCTAAGTATTTTAAGAGAAAAAGCTGGGAGAGACTATGTTTTCCTATTTATGGTTTTGATTGGGAATTGTATGGCAAACATCCCATGGTTATCTTAGAACGATGAGAATAAAAAAAACAAAGACATACCTGTCTGGGTAAAAATAAGCAAGGAAATTAAAATTCAAGGACAGAGAGGTGAAGTATACTTACAATATCTGTGATAACCACAACGAACTGATTTCATACAAAAACATTTTTTGAACCAACCTAAGATTTCTCCAATACCAATGAAAATGCCAGAAAGTCCAATGAGGCTTTTCTCTTCTGTTCCGAATTTATTTACAGCACCAATACACGTTCCATAGACACCAGAGAAGAACGTCAATTCCAAACCTTTAGGAAAAAAGCAGATTTAATTATACACTCACAACCTCCATTCCTGGTTTTTCTTCATGGCTGGTGATATTTGAGCTATACATACGTACACAACAGAATTCATTCAGCCTGACAGGTTACTCCCTGAAAGCAGAGCAGTTTTATGCTATGTAGCTGATGAAATGGAATTAACCACAAGATGGCAGTTGCCATGTATCTCAGACAAAAAGACAACTCAAATAAGCAAACTCTTTAACCCTTCTTTTAAAAACCGTCCTTCGGGCGCCTGGGTGGCTCAGTCAGTTGAGCATCTGAGTCTTGATTTCAGCTCAGGTCATGATCTCAGGATTGTGGGATCGAGCCCCGTGTTGGGCTCTGTGCTCAGCAGGGAGTCTGCTGGAGATTCTCTCTCTCTCTGCCCCTCCCCCTTGCTTGTGCACGTGTGCACAGGTACGCACACGCATGCACGCACACACTCTCTCAAATAAAATAATCTTAAAAACAAATAAAATGATCCTCTGTGTGGAGATGGGATGGACAGAGGACGGTACACATGTAAGTCTGTAATAGTGATTTCTAAAGTGCTTGTTACCCTTATTAATAGCTCTCCAAGGTTAACAGGAATGTAGGTTTGGAAAACCCATGCATAATCCACCTTTGCTTAAAGGCAAAATGTTTTCATTAAACTCTTTTTCCCAGAAAAAGAAGTTTTAAAAATTAGGGCTAAAAAATTAAGGTCAATCAGTAGAAGACCTCATTCCTTAATGCTACAAAAAATTAACAAATTTTAAAGATGTTTAACATTTATTCTATTTCTCAAAAAAAATGTTTATACCAATAAGGTAAATAAAGGCAAAAGTAATCACTGGCACATTATAACTTTTTTTTTTAACATGATAGCACTTTTTTTTTTTTTAAGATTTTATTTATTTCTCAGGGGAGGGGGGCGCGCACACAAGCATGAGCAGGGGAAGGGGCAGAGGGAGAACCCGATTCCCCACTGAGCCTGGAGCTAGACTCAGGGCTCAATCCCAGGACCCTGGGATCATGACCTGAGCTGAAGGCAGAACCACCCAGGCACCCTGACATGACAGCACTTTTTAAAAGGAAATAGATTCCCTCATCATTCTGAAGATCTGACAGTGCTCCAGCGACTCAGGTTAGGCACAGAGCTCGTTCCATTTCAACAGAAAGTATATGAATCCGTACGAAGTCACAAGGACTTACTCAGGGTTATCTCCTGCAGAGCTCCATGCTGCCCTAAAATCACCGGCTGCAATGAACCATGCCGCCCAGGGTGCAACCCTTGTACAAAACCCTCCCACGCTGAATCGGGCCGGCCCTGTGATATGCTTTCACCAGTGAAATGCAGTCAAAGCAACACTGGGCCTAAGCCAGGCCTAAGCCTTCACAAAGTCTGGCTGTTTCCCCTTTTGCTCTTTTTGGAGGCCCTAAGCAATATGGCCTTCCTGCTGGGTCAGAAGGAAGGGATCACTTGGGAGAGGGTCATGCAGCCACGGAGACTACTGTGAACAGAGACCCAGCCTTGCACTTGACCCCTTCAGACACACAATGGAAACTACTGAGATGTTGTGGCCCCAGCTGCCTCTAACAGGACCCAGAAGAGATCTCAACTAAGACCATCAGGAGAATCATTCAGCCAAGCCCCACCACTGCACAGAGCTGTGAGAAAGAATCACACAGTGGTTGTTTTCAGTCCTCATTGTCATTATGCAGCCACCGAACACCCAAACCGCCATTAACCCCATTACCTGTATAAGCAGTTGTAACGCTAAGGAGCAGCATCTCCTTGGTGACACATAACTTAAGAGATTTTCCTGAAAGAAAGAAAACAATGTAAGACTGCTTAATTAGATTTTAATTACCCCAAATTCTCAAACATTTACTCAACCCAGACACCCCCTGTCAATAACACCAGTAGACAAATATAGTGGGACTGAGGTTAAGGATTCAGATGCTGAAGGGATGAGCTGAGTCTGCCCTGCAAATAAAACGTTTATTCCACCTGCTTCAATACATTCTACAGTGGTGTCTTCCCAACACACTCTCCAGCTTGAATCTAAAAAAACAACACGGAATGGAGAAAAGAAACAGGATCAAACCAAACGAGACTATGTCAACAGACCTGAGCAAAGGTTAGGCTAAGGGCGTCAATGGCTGGCACAGCGCTAACGTCCCGGGGGGAAGGAGCGAGCACAGAGCGGCTTGAAGACTGGATTCCAGATGACAATTGCCACCCAGGGAGCTTGCTGACCGCACAGAAGCTGCCACACCACTTCCTGCGGTTCTCAGTTCTCTGGATCTGGGGACTGAAGCTTTAGTTCTGCGTAATTGCTTAGGACTACTTTAAAGTGTGTTTTTATGCTGTTCAATGCGGTGGCAATCTGCAATGGAAAATGCATGTCTAAAAACTGCATATTTTAACTGTCTTTCTGAACCTGCTCACATTTCATAATTTAAGGCCACTGATCTAACCTAGTCCTACATGAATAGTGGCTCCAGATTTTAGGTCTTACTCAACTGCTGACTACAAAAGTTACACAAGACACAAACGGTCTGTCCTGAATTTCGCCACAGGCAGAAAAGGATACTTTTTTCTCTTATCTCACTGAAACATAGTGAGAATAAATGCAGTAAGACATTTTCACCTTTTTCACGCATTTCCAGGAAAAAATATAGGATCAATATGAGGTTTAAAAAAGTATTTTTAATTAAAAAAAATGACATTAGCAAAGCATGTTTGTTTTTGAATAATCAGAAGATTAAACAAAAAGAAAATTTAAAACATAATCTGGAATGATACTATAACCGTGACTACATGTATGTCATTATACATTTGTCCAAGCACATAATACGTACACCACCAAGCGTGCACCCTCACGCAAACTGCGGACTCGGGGTGATGATGATGTGGGAATGCAGCAGGTGCGCCCGCCGTAACAGATGTGCCGCTCTGGCCGGGGACGCGGATGGTGTGGAAAGGCTGAGCATGGGGGGGGGGGGGCATAAGAGAACTCTCCTCCTTTTGTTGTGAACCTAAACAGCTCTAATGGGGCGCCTCCCATGGCTCAGTCAGTTAAGTGTCTGCCTTTGGCTCGGGTCATGATCCCAGAGTCCTGGGATCGGGCCCCAAGTCGGGCTCCCTGCTCAGTGGTGAGTCTGCTTCTCCCTCTTCCTCTGCCCCTCCCCCTGCCCCTTCTCTCTCGCTCACTCCCTCTCTCAAAAAAATAAATTTAAAAAGTATCTAAAACGGCTCTAAAAAAATGAAGTCTATTAAAAACAACAACACAATATCATCTATTTACAGAAATAGACAAACCGATCCTAAAATTCATATGGAAATTCAAGGGGCCACCATAGCCAAAATAATCTTGAAAAAGAACAAAGTTGGAGGGTTCACACTTCCCAACTTCAAGTCTTGACAGTCATCAGCAGAGCGCGGTACCAGCATAAGGACAGACACATGCATCTAGAAATAAACACTCACATTTACAGTCAACTGATTTCGACAAGGGTGCCAACACAATTCAGTGGGGAAGAACAGTCTTTTCACCAGGACACCTAGGTGGCCACATGCAGAGGAATGAAGTTGGACTCCTACCTCACAACATATACAACAATGAACTCAGAATAGATTCCAGACCTAAATGTCAGAACTGAAACTATAAAAGTCTTAGAAGAAAACACAGGAGCAAATCTTTGTGACCCAGGGCTAGGCAAAACCTTAGGACACCAAAAACACATGCAAAAGACAACACGGATAAATCAGCCTTCCTCAAAAATTTAGAACTTTTGTGCTTTCAGAGATACCATCAAGAAAATGAAAAGTCAACCTAAGGAATGGGAGTAAATATCTGCAAATCATATGTAAGAGACTCTTATCTAAAATATACAAAGAATTTTTACAACACAGCAATAAAAAGACAACCCATAAAAAACGGGCAAAGGACCTGAGTGGACAGTTCTCCAGAGACGTGATGCAGATGACCCCATATGTGAAAATACGCCCCGAGTCCTTAGCCATTAGGGAAATGCTGTTCAAAACCATGAGACGCCACTTTACACCCATGGGAACAGCTATCTTCAGAAAGACAGATAAGAACTCAAGGAAGTGGGGAAACTGGAACCTTCCCACATGGCTAGTGGGACCATAAAATGGTACAGCCACTAAACATCTGTCCTCAGGTTAAACACGGCGACCACGGGACCCAGCAATCCTACGACTCCCAGGTATCTACACAGACACGTGCAGACGTACATTCACACAAAAACCCACGCACGGATGTTCACAGCAGCATTATTCATGATGCCTACAAACAACCCCTTCTGCAGAACATGCTAGAACACGGATGAGCCTCAAAACCATGACCGTAAGTAAAACCAAAACCCTAAGTGAGAGAAACATGTCACGGAACAGCACTTACAGTACGATTCTATGTATACGAAATAATATCCAGGATAGGCAAATCTAGAGACAGAAAGCGGATTAATGGATGTCCAGGGTGAGGGATGGGGGTGGTGGGGAGGAAATGGGGAGTGAATGCTGATAGGTACAGAAATTCCTTCTGGGGTGAAGAATAGGTCCTATAACTGCCTGTGGTGATGGATGCCCAACCCCGTGAACGTACGGAAGGCCACTGAACTGTACACTTTAAATGGGTGATCGTACAGTGTGTGAATTATATTCAATAAACCTATTAAGACAAAAAATATCATCCAACAGCTTAATGGATCTCCTTCCAGACTTTAAACAAATTTTAATAAAAACAAGTTTCATTGTATATACTATTTTAAAATTTGTTTTCACATAATACGCCAATATTTTCTAACATTCGAGCTCATTTTAATGGCTAGGATAATCGATTGTATACATGTACTGATGCCTTGTGAAATATTTCAATTACTTTCAGTTACTCACTAATATAGACATCTTAGCCATTAAATCTTGACGAAAATTCTTAATTATTTCCTGAGGATAATCCTATTAGTGGAATTGTTGGGGTAAAGGAACAAACATTTCTAAGGCTTCTGATAACTTGCTGACAAATTGGCTCTTCAGAAAATCATACAAATATATGTTCCTATGAGCAACGTGGTCTTATGCATATAAATACCTACTCCCCATAACACGGACAATTATTTTTTTATCTTTTGAAATTTGATGGAAACTTTCAAATCTGCATTTCCTATGCTTAGGCAGGTACCTTCCCTGCCATTTTAACGCTATTAGGTTGCTTTGACAGATGAAGTTCTACAGCTTAAGCAATGAAAGGGCACTCTTTTCCCTTACCGTCTGAGGGACCTGCTTAAAAGGCTGTTCTCCACCCAGTTTCTTCAATTACTTTTCTAGTTTGGTTTTTGCATTGAATCCACCTGGAATGCTAGGAGATATGGCATTTGAGTCTATTTTCCTACACACTCTACTCCCTAACTTTGCTCATTTAAGAGTCTCCTTTATTGTATTTATTGTATTGTGGACGTAGGCTTGATTCTAGAATCCAGTTCCACTGCTCTTTGTATTCCAAAGTGTTCAAATGAATTCACAATCATTTACTTTACTATTTATTAGAGCAAGTCCTTATCCTTTTCAAAAATTCTCTTGGCTATTCTCATTTATCCTTCCAGATGGACTTCACGATTATTTAAAGACAAAGAAATAAATTTTAAAAAATTTTCTAGAGGGGCGCCTGGGTGGCACAGCGGTTAAGCGTCTGCCTTCGGCTCAGGGCGTGATCCCAGCGATCTGGGATCGAGCCCCACATCAGGCTCTTCTGCTATGAGCCTGCTTCTTCCTCTCCCACTCCCCCTGCTTGTGTTCCCTCTCTCACTGGCTGTCTCTATCTCTATCGAATAAAGAAATAAAATCTTTAAAAAAAATTTTTTTTCTAGAAACCCATTAAACATATACATTTGGTTGAGGAATGAAGTGCTTTTCAGATAAGCAGGAGCCGGGGCACCTGGGTGGCTCAGTCGTTAAGCGTCTGCCTTCGGCTCAGGTCATGATCCCAGGGTCCTGGGATCAAGCCCCGCATCAAGCCCCACATCTAGCCCCGCATCGAGTACCACATCGGGCTCCCTGCTCAGCGGGAGGCCTGCTTCTCCCTCTCCCACTCCCCCTGCTGGTGTTCCCTCTCTCGCTGTGTTTTTCTCTGTCCAATAAATAAATAAAATCTTTTAAAAAACAAACAAACAAAAAAAAACAGATAAGCAGGAGCCTTTTCTGTACAACATGCGTCACAGCATCAACAGAGGGAAAGTGATGATTAAGAATAAAGGAAACGCAGCACCCCGCCTAAGACAGATTAAAGCTTGGACTGTCTTCTGCCTTCCTATCTTCTCTTTGGCTTCCTCGCTACCTCATTACCTCACGTTGCTCCCCAGGGCCCAGCACCAGCTCCGAAATCTGCCTACCACGTAGCATCTTACATGCCTTACCTTTTCGGCCGCTCCTTCTTTCCCCCCAAACTAGACAGCTCAACATCCTATTACTCCTGCAACCAACTAGTTCTGTGATGAAACTGTGCAGCCCCCATTGGGTTAGTGCCTCATTTTACAGAGAAGCTGAAGCAAGGTTTGTACATTGAGGAAGGACATCCTGAATCTGGTTACTTCAACAGGCACCCAGGGAGAGCAGGGGTTCAGTGATGGTGCAGGGAGGCTGCATCAAGCCTCACTGAGGCTGGAGGGACCATGTCATAAGCCTGGGGGTCATCAATCTTCCCTTTCCTTGACTCCAAGGCCCACCAAGTAAGCCAATGTGGCTTTCTAGGCCAAGAAGGGAACAAGAAGGGAGTATCTATGAAAGGGCTCACTCAGAAATATTAAACATCATCATAAATGGTTGAAATGAGGGGCGCCTGGGTGGCTCAGTTGGTTAAGTGATTGCCTTCTTCAGCTCAGGTCATGACCCCAGGGTGCTGAGATCAAGCCCCACATCGGGCTCTCTGCTCAGCGAGGAGCCTGTTTCTCCCTCTCCCTCTGCTGCTCCCCCTGCTTGTGCTCTCTCTCTAATAAATAAATAAAATCTGAAAAAAAAAATAAATGGTTAAATTAAGATTTCTGTGGGTTTCTTTAGGTTGAATCCTTTCCCCTTTGGTCCCTCTGATCAATAATGGGAGTTGTGACAAACGAGTTTCTAGGCCTGCAAAGCTGAAAGCCGGACCTTTAACTATGATGACCTCCCATCTTGCTGGGGCACAGTCAGGCTACATCCTTTTTAATTATAGTGTATCATTAAGAATATGTTCCTGAAACATAAGAAATACATGTAATAAAAGCCTGACTAAATAGCCCTAATGATAACATACTATATATTTGAAACTCAGGCTACCACACCCATAAGTCTTTTCTAAAAAAGAGGACAACAGGAATTCTTGGCTAGAAGTTGGGTGCTTTGTGTTATCTGACTCAGGCCATGGCTGATTAGATCAAGAATTTGCACCCTAGCCCAAGGCAACCTATAGGTTACCCACAAGCACAGAAGTGTATAAGGCCCAGGGGCCTAACTGAAACAACATGGCCCCAAAAAGGCTCCTCCCCACTAGACAGTGGTCAGATTCTCTCTCCTTGGGCGACAAAGAGGCTGAGGGAGCTATAGGCAGAAGCAAAGAACTGGCCCACATCAGGCCTTACAAGAACCGGAAGCCATGTTTGCTAGTTTCTGAAGGAACCACAAGATGGCCATTTTGGGATTCACTGGCTTTGCCTCTCACACAGTTGGGACTCGAATCCCAGCTCAGCAATATACTAGCTATCGGACCTTGGGCAAATACTTTCTCTAAGTCTCAATTCTCTCTTCCAACAAATAGAGAAAATGGTAGGTATGTGTTCTAGGATACTCACAGAGAGGTTGTGAGAATAACACAAAAATAAACACGCAGGGAGGTGTTACCAGGAAGAACCCTCCGCAGACAAGTCCAACTGTTCTTCCGAACTCGGTTCTGAGAAGATGGTGTGTGTGTCCTCACTGCCTTGTGTAAAGCACCAGTTCCTGAGCTCTCTGCACCTCCCTGTGCCTCCCTCGCACCACACCGGGCCGGACAGTCAGGTTCGCGTGCATCCCACACACCCCTCAGTTACAGAGACACTGGCTGAAAAGACTACTGGACCTCAGAGCCACATACCTGGAAAAACGAAAACACTGGAAGATCGTCAATCCAAAGTTAACAGGGAAAGGGGGAAAGGCAAATGCTGTAGTTGTTCCCGAACAGCTCTTGCATTTCAGACACAGAAAATACTTACTGAACGCATCTACTGCTTTTCCCATAGTGCTCTGGGCAGATCTGAAAAAAATAAAATGAAATATCAACGTGCTTTCCGCTAAAAGCAGAAAAGAGGAGAAAAATGGTATCACATTTTTATTGACGTTCGTCAAAGCGCCATCCTCTCTAGGGTCTGGCAAACATTTCCACTGGCCGAGATGCTCCTCGCTCCAGGGTGTCCCTCTGGGACCCCACCCTTGCTTCAGAGAACACGCAGAAAGCACCACCCAGGTGACCCTTTAATAACAGCCGAACCCAATCCTCTCATACTACGTTGAAAGCACACATCCCCGCATGTCCTTCTCAGAAAGGGTACGTCAGGCAGGACAGAAATCTCCACCCTTCTGTTCGCATACTGTAAAATCCACTTGTAAGAACTCAATTTCCCTCCACTCTGACTCCTTCAAAACGAAGTCGTGCCGTGTGAAAACTCTGCAAAAGCAACACCAGCACCTGCGCCGCACAGCGGGGTGCAGGAGAAGCGAGGGGTCAAACACGCGGGCTTCAGAGTCTGCACTGTGCCTTGCCACTTGTTCGTTGTACGGTTTTAGGCAGGTTACCTCATGCCTCCAGGTTTCACTTCCCCTTTTACAAAACAGGAGCATTACCACTTACCTGAAAGAATTTAATGAGACCATGTAGCTAAAGTATAGTTGTTCATTGTGATTATGGGAAAGACATTTTTAAAAGATTATGTTTCTTACTCTGCCGGGCAATAGGGTGATACCTACTCGTCCGCCATCTTTAAATAATAACATTTACAAAAAAAAGAAAAAAAAAAGGAACCTCATGGAGATCTAGTTGACTTACATAAATGAATTAGTGACACAAAAAAGGGAGTCTGTTCTAACCAACAGGAAAAACCTTTTTTCCTCACCATAAGGACTCATGTCTTCCCTGGAAGGAAAATCTCTTCAGACTCCAAGTAACTGATCGTCTTCTTGTAGTTGGACAGGATCAGGTATAGGATTCTAGCATTTTACATTTCAAGCTCCAAACACGTAGGAACCGATCCATCCACCCTACAGACTATTAAAGTACAATCAAGCCAGTCAGCACTCAGGTGCAAGTCATTCCCCATTCAATTCAGTGAGGTATTAAAGGGAGCCATTTCTAATAGGATTCTAAAATAGGGCGATCCCCGGGTCCTGCAAGGGTGGAGGGGGCACAGTGAGATCACGTTCAATCTCTCTCAAACCCTCCAGTACCCTCCCATCTCATTCCTAGCTTACCCAAGGTCTCGACTTTGAAGGCTAGGAGAACATGCCACCCCAAAACTTGCGTTAGTATATTGATTATGTTGAGCTGTAGGCACTCAAAAAATAGCAAATATGGGTACAGGCTTTCTCTGAACTCCCCTCATCTGCCTAAAGACAGATCCTCCAAAAGGAACTCAACTGTTATAAATCGGCTCTGGGAGTTTCATCAGACAGGGAAGATTGGTTCTTGTCACAAGAGAGCCCAGACATCAAAATATGTCCCAAACCATCCTATCTCCCATCTACTCTTCTAAGGGTCCGTTCATCTTTCCAAACAATCATTTAGTCTCCTGTAAGAGGCCTACATCCCTCCTCCCCTTCCCCTATTTAGACAGTATATAAAGCCTAAATTCTAAGCCATCCTGGGGATTACTCATTTTCCCCTGGGTTTCCTTCATGTATACATGAGACATACGTGTTAATAAATTTGATTGCTTTTTTTTCCTTGTTAATCTTTATTATAGGGGTCTCAACTAAGAACACAGGAGAGTGAAGGGAAAATTATTTTTCATCCCCTACTACTTATATGTTACCTTCTCAGCCTTCCCTGGCAACCCCATCTGTAATTTTACGTATACAGTATACGTTACATATAAATAACTATTATAATATCAAGTTGCAAGCCAGCCCCCCACCTCCAGCCCACATTTCTGTACCTTGCTCTCCTTTAGACTTCTCCTATTCTAATATCAGATGGCTAAAAGGTACAGAATTCTTTTGGGGGGTAATAAAAATGCTCTAGCATTGGTTGTGGCGATGGACACACACTTCTGTGAACACCCTGAAAGTCACTGAATTGTACACTTCTATTTTTTTTTTTTTTTGAGAAAGAGAGAGAGAGAGAGTATGAGCATGAGTGGGGGGAGAGGGAGAAAAAAATCTTAAGCAGGTTATATGCCCAGCACAGAGCCCGATGTGAGGCTCAATCTCAGAATCCTGAGACCATGACCTGAGCCAAAATCAAGACTGAGACACTTAACCAACAGAGCCACCCAGGTGCCTCTGAACTGTACACTTTCAATGGGTAAACTGTACAGCATGTGAATTATACCTCAATAAAAACTGTTTTAAAAAAATGCCTATTTCTCTTCTCTCTCACCCACTAGAAAGCTCCATGAGTGCACGAACACCTGTGTGTTCAACGAAACACTCTCCAAACAATGCCTGGAACAGACACTCAAATATAGACCGAAGGGAGGGAGGCCAGAGAGACAACTGCCAATGAAGAAATTCTTAGAGATCGCCCAGCTCGCGGGGCCTCACACATGCAAATTACGCACACGGGGACCACTGAGGTAGGGCGCTGAGCTGCCTTCTCGCATCCTCAAATCATCTTCTGTAACGCCTTCAGTGGAATCCCTTAAAATTAGATCCTACTCTTTCCTTCAACAGCTTTTTTTTGAGGGGGGGGTGGGGGCAGGGGGAGAGCGAGAATCTCAAGCAGACACCTCTGCCAACCCCCCCCAGCCCCGTGCCGAGAGCACAGCCCGACACTGGGCTCGATCTTAGGGCCCTGAGATCATGACCTGAGCCCAAACTCCAGAGTCGGATGCTCAACTGACTAAGCCAGCCAGGCGCCTCCCCTCAGTGGCTTCTAACCCCACCGAGCACGGAACCTGCGCTCCTGGCACAGCTCCCAGAATCGACTCCCTGCTACTGCAGACACACCCACTCCACTCCCTCCCTGCGCCGAGTCCCACAGGCCTCCCTGCAGCCCTGGCACCCACCGCACCCCTTCCCACCACCTGGCCTTGGCAGTGGCCATCAGCCCATCTTCCCTCCTCACCAGTCAGGCCTCGGGGAGCCACTCGGCCCTTCATCACCTCCCCCTTTCGCTGCCTTCCTAGCACTTACTTTGCGGTTTCACACAAGTATTGTCTACACCCCCTCTAAAATTAAGTCGCAGAAGAACAGGGACTCGTCTGTCTTGTTCACTGCTGTACACCCCTCAGGTTTAGAAGGGGGCTGGCACAGAGTCTGTGCTACTTATAGAATAAAGACAAGGAAGCTTCGAGTTTGGGAGACAATTCAGGGAGAGAAAATGCTAAAAGGACTGAGTAATACTCCTCAGCACTGCACCTTATCAGTTATACAAGCCCATCTATCCACGGAGTTCCTTGAAAACAGGATGGGCTGTATTTATCGCACAGCACCAACATCTGACATTTGCTAAATGGACAGGTGTTTTAATTTTTGCTGAATCTGTGGTATTCATCCTCACAGAATCCTTCTCCAGGGGCGCCTGGGTGGCTCAGTCATTAAGCGTCTGCCTTCGGCTGAGGGCGTGATCCCGGCGTTCTGGGATCGAGCCCCACATCAGGCTCCTCTGCTGGGAGCCTGCTTCTTCCTCTCCCACTCCCCCTGCTTGTGTTCCTTCTCTCACTGCCTCTCTCTGTCAAATACATAAATAAAATCTTAAAAAAAAAAAAAGAATCCTTCTCCAATATGTTTATGATTAAAAATATATACGCATAGTTGATGTTATATATACGCATTACAGATACATAAACGCATACATACATATTCAAATCAGACGTAACACCTCTCTCTTTTGCTTTAAACAAACTTAGTGAAATTTTGAATGCTTAATGATCCTCTGGAGAATTTTAGGCCTTTTTGGGATAAACAAGGCAGCACAGAATGCTCAGTGCCAACATTTTAACAATAGATAAAAAGCTATACGTAACCTTCACGTTTGACTGTTCGAGAAGCCAAACAAAACAAGACTCGTAAAGATTTCTCATTTCCCTTCCCTCAAACCTGGATAATACCTGCAGGGAAATTGTCTGTGATGTTTTAGTGTTACTTCTAAATGAAACAGGCTCAAGGTAATTTACAGTTTTTAGAAAAACACAGGACGATACACTTGTTTCCCCATTTGGACTCCTCTGGGGAAGAGCACGCGTGTCGGTTAGTGCAAAAACCCAGCTCTGTGCACAGGAGCACGGGTGTGACTGAGGATCATCGAGGACGACTGCTGATGGCCTTGCCACTCACATGCGCCACAGGAACGGGAAAATTTTAGGGTTGGGTCAGAGAAATCCTAACGGAGGGCAGAGACTGTCTTCTACTTAACTTTGTAAGCCCGCATCGTGGTACACTAAAACACAGGGGATGCCAGCTGAACTGAAAGAGGAAATCGAGGCCCAGAGAAATAAAGGGATTATGGCTACTATCCAGGGTCATACAACTTGTCAGCCACAACCTGGGATTAGACTCAAATCCCCTGTAAACTTTCCCCTGCCTCTCCTTTCCTTTCCCTTCTTCCTCCCCACTGCTCTCCAATCGGAAGAGATTGGCTTTAAAACCTTTCCCTTGGGGCGCCTGGCTGGCTCAGTCAGTAAAGCCTGCAACCTTTTTTTTAAAGATTTTATTTGAGAGAGAGAGAGAAAGAGAGAGAACGCACGCCATGTGCGGGTGCACGCGTGCAGGTGCAAGCACGTGTGGCTGAGGGAGGCAGGCAGAGGGAGAGGGAGAGAATCTTCAGCAGACTCCCTGCTCCCTGCTGAGCGCAGAGCCCAAGGTGGGGCTCAATCCCATGACCCTGAGATCATGACCTGAACTGAGATCGAGAGTTGGATGCTTAACTGACTGAGCCACCCAGGTGCCCTGAGCTTGCGACTCTTGATTTCAGGGCTGTGAGTCTGAGCCCCACGTTGGGTGTGGAACCTACTTTAAATAAATAAATAAACACAAATAAAACTTCTTCCTCCTGTCTGCGCAACGCTGGATCTCAGTTAGGGCTATGCAAAGGTTGGAAATCTCTAAACCACATCCCCACAAAATACATTTTCAAATAAAAAGGAAGGAACATTGCCAACTTCTTACTCGTTGACTTCCAGGTCCTGGTCATCAGAAGACTCATCTTCTCCCAGGACATTTTCAGAATCTGGTTGCCGAATGAGAAAGAAAAGAACTGTCCCCACAAGGCTAATCACTGTCAGGGCAATAAACACCGTTCTTCGGTCACTCTCTAGAGAAAAGAAAGAAGAAGGCAGATAGCACTGGCCACGCAAACAATTCGAATTAGTGTTATGTTCAGAAGTTGTTTAAAACCATCCAGACATTTCCTTGTTAAATATTTACTGCATTCGTGAAAATCTCAAACAAGAAACTCAGTAGAATACCTCCACCTTTGTCTTTCAGTTAAAGAAATAAGCCAAAAGAAAAAATGCACAAGAAACTTTAAAGGAAGCACACAGACAAAATGAGGGCTCAAAAGTCTAACCAGTGACTAGTATGCTCACACATAGCATAACCTTCTCCTATACCTTGAGCTGCTGCTCAAAGCATAGCCATAAACTAAAATCTTAGCTTAATAAGGAAAAAAGTGGCTAAAGACTAAAATCTGAGAGGACTTAAGGCAGCAAGGTTCATGAGAACAATCTGAACAGAGCAATAATAGATATTTTTATGAAACTATTATTATTCTTTGAACACGTGTGAATAAAGCAAAGTGAAGAGCACCAACCTGATATCTGAGTTTTCCCTTGCCAAGCAAAATATATGTAGAGATTTCCGAAGAACAAGCTGGGGGAGGAAAAGGGAGGACAGGATGTTGAGGATTTATTTCCATATTTATGGTTTTAGAGCAGTTTTTCCATTATTTGTTTAAAAGAGAGAGAGAGAGAAAAAGAGATTTCTAAAGCTTATATAATTTTAAAAGTATCTACCTGCCCTAGGTCATTTAAAAGTATCGACTCCACCCTGACTCTTTCTGAAAAACTAACTGACACAGATGGAATTCAATCTCCTTCTACGTGGCAGTGACCTGACTCAGAACCAAGACTTGACTCTCTTTGAAACATGTGACGTATTGGGACTCTGGAAACGACTACTGGGAAACAAGCTTATGCTACTTCTCAAATTCTGTATTTCAAAGGATCTATGGGTGGGGGGTAATCCATGATTCAGTTACCTGCATCTAATGCATCTAATACTCTAGCACCCTCTCCCAGAGAAGGAGTCACTCGCCTACACTCTGGTATCTTAATATACACCCCCTTACAGCTACACATCTGCATTTAGGAAGACTTCTCAACACCACAACTTTAGGCAATACCCACAAGGGTAAATTCTCAGGACAGATTCCACGACAGAATGACCCCTTTTGTTTTTTACTTAGGAAACATATAACATGCTGTATCATTCAGCACTGACATAATTAGTCTCACTTAAAAAAAATTTTTTTTAATTCACTTATTTTTAAGTAATCTCTACACCCAACGTGTGGCTCAAACTCACAACCCTGAGATCAAGAGTCACACGCTCCCCGGACTGAACCAGCCAGGCACCTCTCACTTTTGAATTTTAATATATTCATTAATAGCTATCAGGTGCAGCTCAGTGGGAAGGATGTGGTCTTTGGAATCCAGATAAGGATGGTTTAAATCAGATCAGTTACTTCACTTTTAAGCCTCTGTTTTCTCATCTGTAGAACACAGATAATACCTTCTGGTCTCATGAGGGGCTAAGGATTACTGAGATGTAGTAACGAAGCCAACAGTCCCTGCCTGAAATATAGCAGGTGCTAAATACATTATGGTTAACACGATTTTCTCTTTACTAATCACGAGTCCCAATGAGGCAGGTCCATGCATTTCACGCAATTCTATCAAACGTTAAATCCGCACCACATGGAGCTAGGAACTCAAGCCGAAGAACACAGAAGATCGGAATTTTCAACACAACAAAGATCTAAAAAAATGGTGTGACAAAAGAATTGAAGGAAAGACTGAGCTCCAGAAGGATCATTACCTAGATTGTAAGAGTGCCCAGAAAATTCCACTGTTTCTCCCAATAGTGTGCTCATCTGAGTTTATTGTCAGGCAATTTCCTTGTGCTGTCCAAAGCACTGAAATTCAAACCCAAAGTTTGTCAAGGGAATGAAATCACTTGGCTTCACACACGAAACACATGATACTCTTAAATAAATCCCAGAAGACAGAGAAAATAAACATCAAGACGCTTACCGGCAGCTGCAATTCCAATGAACACAGAGGCCGTGTAGAAGGACCACGGGAGAGGCTGGATAAAAACGGCAATGTACATGCTAAAATGTAACAGGTCAACGCATTACGGTCAAACAGCACCTCATACAGGAGGCCGATCATGCCTTCTAGGGATCGGTTCTGAGGACTCTCTTTTTTAAAAAGTGAACCTGTAAAGGACTTCTCCAGCGTTGGAAAAAAAGGGACAAATGTGACCTACTCATTTATTTACTATTTCGAATTTGTAAGATCGGACATTGAATGAGGGTTTATAATTGGCCTTTGCCAATAGCTCAGCACATGCTGGGATGGTAGTTCTACAACCCAGAAAAAAACCTTAGTTATCTCGGCTGAATTCCTGTTAATCAACTTGATCTAAGATAAGATTACTTCACAGGAAGTTCTTTTCAACTCCCACGGAGAGATCTGGGGTACTGTTTTTATGTATAGTAAGATGAAAGCGTGTATATGCGCACACGCCGTCACGTTAAAACAACATGAGGGGCGCCTGGGTGGCGCAGTCGTTAAGCGTCTGCCTTCGGCTCAGGGCGTGAGCCCGGCGTTTCTGGGATCGAGCCCCACGTCAGGCTCCTCCGCTGGGAGCCTGTTTCTTCCTCTCCCACTCCCCCTGCTGTGTTCCCTCTCTCGCTGGCTGTCTCTATCTCTGTCACATAAATAAATAAAATCTTTAAAAAATAAATAAATAAATAAATAAAAATAAAACAACATGATATCCCGGGACGTCAAGGAGAGAACCAAATCCCTAAAATACTGCCTGTATTCTAGTCAGTCCAAGTTGGCAAAAACCTTTTTTTTTTTTTTTTTTTTAAAGTAATCTCTGCACCCAATGTGGGGCTTGAACCTACAACCTGGAGATCGAGTGTCACATGCCCTTCCAACTGAGCCAGCCACACACCCCCAAGTCAGCAATTTCTTGTTACTGGATGCTTGAAAGGTGCCGAGGGTGCTTGGATTAAATGAAAGAAAACCACACTACTCACCTGTAAAATAAACCACTTGCAAACATAGAGAGCTGAGGACCTATAATGGCAACCACTGACGGTGTAATCAAATTTGAAGCGGAGAACACTCCATAAATAATTGCCATGCTGTACACATAACAACACAGAGAAGGAAAAAACAAAACTCTTGAATCACGGTCTCAAAAATGCATTTTTTCAAATCTACTTAGAGTCTATAGATTTTCGGGGGCACAAACGTTAATTTCTTCAGCTGGAATTAATAATAATCCTATCATTAAACTGAATCCTACAGTGAGGTTTTCACTTACACAAAATCTTGACGTCTCGTCAAATTTCCCTTTGAATCAGCTTGCCTTGGACAATACGCCTTTAACGGACTGGTAAATTATAACAACAGCTAACGTACAACACGTAACAGACACTGAGCCAAGCGTTTTATATGTTTTCCTTATTAAATCTGACAGCTCTATAAAGATAGTATTATTATCCTCACTCCACAGAAAAGAAAACTGAGATGCAGAGTGGTTAAGTTACTTGCCAAAAGTCCAGCTAAATAGCCGGTGAGTGGTGGAGCCAGAATCCCATTCCTGGGAATCTCACTCCAGAGGCCCTCGTCAACCAGTCTGCTCTACAAACTTAGTTAACAACTCCTGGCAACTGCATGAAATTTCACTGTTACAAATAATAAGCAGAGTTCTCAGTTGCTTAAACCAGAGTTGATTTAACTCAATCTAATGGTCTCACTTGAACATTATTCAGCCACTATAGACCCAGCCCTAGTACATACGCCTTGCGGCAAAGTGTGACTAAAACCATTTTGAGGGTCCTGAATTCATTTACTAGACGCTACTTACAAACCCAAAGGAAATTATTCTTTGGCTTTTGTGATCCTCTCAAACAGTAAACGTTCTCTGGAATTGGAAGACAAAGCTCTAGTGAAAAATGTGGTATTGCTAGTCATGTAAAAAGATGGACATTAGCACCCCTTTATTCTCAAATATATATAAGATCAGGTTTAGGATAGGTAAGAACTAAATAAGAAGAGTTGTGGGGGAAGAGGGGGGCTGTTGGTCAGCATCTAAGAGTTCACCACAGAGAAATTAAGAAACCCGTGTGTTTACATCCATGCGTGCATTACACTCCCAGCTTCAATCACAATGTACTAGTGACTCATGAAGGTCTTTGCACTTTATTTTCTCTGTAAAAGTGGGACTAAACACCTTAACAAAAACCTAAAAGCTCCTGATGACACTATGCTGAACATTATCAAATTACAAAAACAGGAGGACCGAATGTTTCAAGAATCACATAAAACATCCTCTGTTTAGGATTGAGAAGATGTAATGATGACAATATTTGAGTGTTTATTAAATGCCAGGCACTGTGCCAAGAGCTTTACACGCATCATCAGAGCAAGGAAACTGGGCTCGTAGAAGTAACTTGCCTAACATAACGCAGCGTTAAGTCATGAAACCAGGATTTCAAACCCAGTATTAAATTCTACATGAAACCTAAACTCATCACCTTTATTCTATTATGTTCTCCCAAACAGACCAGATACGGAGAAAATGCAACCACTACTAATTCAATCACAGTATTATTGCCGGAGATTCTGGTAAGATTTAGGGAACCACTGTAACATAGGGAGTAAAACCAATCATACGGTACAATACCTGGTATATCCACTGCCATGAAAATCTGTGCTATTTAAGCTCCTGATGACAGTTTGCTGCATGGAAGATAAAGCTAATCAATGAAAACATTTCTCAGTTTCCCTCCCCATCCCCACCAAAGTTTGTCTCCAAGAACTGAGAATGAAGCACCTGGTAAAGTAGAATTCAAGACACTCAGTACTTCATATTAAAAATCAACTATGAGACAAGAAAAAGGACTACAGAACAGGAAAAGGCAAACCGATGACAGGGAAAGGGGGAAAGATCAGCTGTAGCTATGCCTTGGGGTTCTTTTCTCCTCAATTCTCCCAGTACTAATGGAGACCTTAATACAGACAACAAATAACAGGTCACATACAAACCCCAAGTCAAATCAGAGGAAGAGGCAGTAGTTTAACTCCCCATCCCGATAAAATATTAATAAGAAACATCTGACACACGAAATTAAACTGAGGCATAAAAAACGAGGAAGGTGGGTGGGAAAATACAAGGTGCAACTTAAGCGCGCTGTTAGGCACAATTACTGTTTATTATCATTTTTGGAATCGGTTACGAGAGGCACTTCAAAGGAGGGAGAACAGATCCCGACTCACCGCCACATTTCCACAAGTTTGAAAGGCGGTGAACATAAACATAAAGGCAACTCCTAAAATAATAATGTTGAAAAGCTTTTTAGATTCCGGGGACATTGTGGCTCAACTCTGCCGGCGGTCAGCAGCGGCCCAGGGCGGTCAGCTCTCCTCGGGGCGAACCCACTGACAATCCTGGGGAAGGAAATGAGATGGTGAGAAGAGGTGGCAGATCCAGGAGCAAGGCTGCCAAGCTGTCAACTTCCAGTTCTTGGATCAGAATCGCGGGCCGAGAGTGAGGTTCTCCCCACAGGCAGTTAGGACATTCCCAGGGTCCGATCCGAGCGGGGAAGGGCCCGACACCCGGAAAAGCGCCAATAACGTCGTGGCTTCAGGTTGAGGGGCCCGCGAGGGGGATTAGGGGCCAAGGCCGAGGTGCAGCGGCCGCCGCGGCCCCGCCCGCCGGGCCCTGACTCACCGCGGGTCAGGCGACCGGGTCACCTGACCGCAGGCTCGGCGCCGGCCGCTCGACCCGCTGGGAAATGTAGTCCTGCGCGACCCGAGACGCGCAAGCGCCTTGAGGAGGGGAGCGGCGCGGAGCCCGCGCGCCCCAGCGAAGGAGGGGCTACAAAGCGGAACCCAGCGTAGAAATCGGGAACTGCGGGAGAGAGCCCGGAAACGTCGTAGCGGGGCCTGAGAAGGCTGGAGACCGCGGGGCAAACGGGGGTGGGGGAGGAGTATCCCCTCTGATAGAAGCGGGAACGTTCTGCTGAGGTCCGAGCAAAAAAGCTGCGTGGAGCTCGAATATTGGCACGAAAAGAAGGCGGGGCCTGGAAGGGGAGCGCTTCCTGTTCCTCCTGCGGGAGAGAACCCGTACGGCATCACTACCGGAAAGAGCGTTTCGCGGGCTTTCCAACTGCCCTCAAATTCCGCTCCCCCCTCCCAGCAACAGTGACTCCGCGCATTTTGGCCCGCCCGCCGGGCTCTGCGCAGGCGCGTCGGACAGGGGCGGGGCGCGTGGCCGCGGCGTTGCGGGGCGGGGAGGGGCGAGCCAATCAGGGGATTCATTTCCGGGTGGCGCGGGCGCCATTTTGTGAGGAGGGATATAAATGGGTGCTAGGGCCGGCTGCCCGCCCAGTTGTTTCGCTGGTGGGGTCGGCTGTTGCGGTGCTTTGGTCGCGTTTCCCCCCCCTCCTACCACGTCCGGCCTCTCCCAGCGTTTCCACGCGGAAGCCAACTGCCAGAGGCGCGGCGCGGCGTCGAGCCGGGCTAGTGTGAGGAAACCGCCGCCTCAGACGAGCGCGCGGGCCCGCCCAGGGCGTTAGTTTGTCGGCGCGCAGTCGCGGCCCCCGGCCGGCTCCCCAGGGCCATGAGTTACGGTCGCCCGCCTCCCGATGTGGAGGGCATGACCTCCCTCAAGGTGGACAACCTGACCTACCGCACCTCGCCCGACACCCTGAGGCGCGTGTTCGAGAAGTACGGGCGCGTCGGCGACGTGTACATCCCGCGGGACCGCTACACCAAGGAGTCCCGCGGCTTCGCCTTCGTCCGCTTCCACGACAAGCGCGACGCCGAGGACGCCATGGATGCTATGGACGGGGCCGTGCTGGACGGCCGCGAGCTGCGGGTGCAGATGGCGCGCTACGGCCGACCCCCGGACTCGCACCACAGCCGCCGGGGCCCTCCGCCCCGCCGGTACGGGGGCGGCGGCTACGGACGCCGGAGCCGCAGGTAGACGGGCCGGGGGATGCGAAGGGCGGTGGGCGAGGGGCACAAAGGTCCGCGCGGACACGTGGCGGCGGCGGGCGGGCGCCGGGCCGCGGCGGGCGGCGGGGAAATGGCGCCCGAGCGGCGGGCGGCGCGGTAATGGCGGCGGGGCGGGCGTAGCACGCGGGCGGGGCGCGGCCATCGGGGCCCTCGGGCCGCCCTGACGCCCGGCCCGTCCGCCCGCAGCCCTCGGCGGCGCCGCCGCAGCCGCTCCCGGAGTCGGAGCCGGTCCAGGTCCCGCAGCCGCTCCCGCTACAGCCGCTCCAAGTCTCGCTCCCGCACTCGCTCGAGGTCGCGATCCACGTCCAAGTCCAGGTCGGCGCGAAGGTCCAAGTCCAAGTCCTCGTCGGTGTCCAGGTCTCGCTCGCGCTCCAGGTCCCGGTCCCGGTCCAGGAGTCCTCCGCCCGTGTCCAAGAGGGAGTCCAAGTCCAGGTCGCGCTCCAAGAGCCCCCCCAAGTCTCCCGAGGAGGAAGGAGCGGTGTCCTCTTAAGCGAATGGTAATGTCAATGGGGATCCGAGACACATGACCCGAACTCAGAGATGGGGTTTGCAGGAGCTTGTTATATCCGTGTTAATATAAAAGTGGCTCCTGATGTCGGGAGTGCGGCTGTGAGCTAACTCAGCTTTGGGAGTAATACTGAAGAGAGGGGTCTGCAGAAAGGATGTGCATAAAGCTTAGATAATAATGGCTGTTTCGTAAACTGTTTGAGACCTATTAATGAAAATGACTATTTCTTGCTGTTTTTATCCAACGTCTGCATTTTCCCCTTTAAAGCTGCGGTCTCCTGTTTGATAAAAGAATATTGGCCAGTATTGCAGATTTTAACTGATTTGGCTGATCCTCCAGGGACCAGTTTCTGTGGGCGTGTATTGGAGCAGGTTTGTCTTTAAATGTTAAAGATGCACTATCCTCTTAGAGAAAACGATCAGTTCAACTATTGTTGTACTGACTGGGACTTCATATTTAATGGATGTGGCAAACGAATTGCAAAAAGAAGCAATGAACTTTTGGAACCCCCAAAAAGTTTACAGGTATTGCACTGGGTGGGGAAAGGATAGTGTGTCTTTAACTCTCAAATTGTTTGGTCCTATTTTTTAAAAGGAAAGGGCCCTAAGTAGCTCAGATATTAAAGCTTTATTCTCAATTGCCAAATGTTTCATTTGAGAACTAAAAAGTTACTTTAAAATAGACTGATTTTCTGATTTCGAGTTGTTTTTGTTTGGATACCGTCCTTTTTTTATTTTTATTTTTTCTTCTTTTTCTTTTCCCCTCCCTTATCATTTTTCACCTTGGTTATTTGGCCAAGATTGCATAAACACAAATTTGTAAAAGTGGATGGTAGCCTTTGAAAATTTCCTAATTGGGCCTTTAAAAATCTGAGAATGGCTGGGTGGAACCTTTCTGTAACCTACTTGTTTCACCAGAGCCTTAGTACGTACATGCCTGAAACTGAAACCATGTGCACTTTCGGTAACTTCATTGTAATGGAAGGTAAACTGAACTTTTTTCTTTTCAAACCTAGATGGGTCAACAAGCAACATAACAGAAGACTTGGGGGAAAAGGACAACACACCCAGTCCATCGAAGAGTCCTTGGAACAAGCAACTGGCTATTGAAAAGGTTATTTTGTAACATTTTGTCTAACTTTTTACTTGTTTTAAGCTTTGCCTCAGGTGGCAAACTTCATTTTATGTGCCATTTTGTTGCTGTTATTCAAATTTCTTGTAATTTAGTGAGGTGAACGACTTCAGATTTCATTATTGGCTTGGATATTTGAGGTAAATTTTCCTTTTTGTTTATATAGTGCTGACTTTTTTTGTTTGAAATTAAACAGATTGGTAACCTAATTTGTGGCCTCCTGACTTTTAAGGAAACGTGTGCAGCCATTACACACAGCCTAAAGCTGTCAAGAGATTGACTCAACATTGCCTTCATTCATTAAAATTAAAAACCTACAAAAGTCGGTGTAAATTTGTTTGTATATGTTATTTACCTTCAGATCTAAATGGTAATCTGAACCCAAATTTGTATAAAGACTTTTCAGGTGAAAAGACTTGATTTTTTGAAAGGATTGTTTACCAAACACAATTCTAATCTCTTCTCTTGTGTATTTTTGTGCACTAGGCGCAGTTGTGTAGCAGTTGAGTAATGCTGGTTAGCTGTTAAGGTGGCGTGTTGCAGTGCAGAGTGCTTGGCTGTTTCCTGTTTTCTCCTGATTGCTCCTGTGTAAAGATGCCTTGTCGTGCAGAAACAAATGGCTGTCCAGTTTATTAAAATGCCTGACAACTGCACTTCCAGTCACCCGGGCCTTGCATATAAATAACGGAGCATACAGTGAGCACATCTAGCTGATGATAAATACACCTTTTTTTCCCCTTCCCCCCAAAATGGTATATCTGATCATCTTCATGTATGAACTTAAAATATGAAAAATGTTAAGGAAGCAAAATGGTTTGTAACTTTGTAAGTACTTATAACATGGTGTATCTTTTTGCTCATGAAAATCCTGTACTATAACCATTGTTTCTGTAGTTTAATTAAAACGTTTTCTTGGTGTTAGCTTTTCTCAGAATATGTCTTGGTCTTTTTTCCCCCCCTTTATTTGAAAGACCTGTGCAATTACCTTGTGAATTGTTACTGACTGTACAGTATGAAAGTGAAATGTGTAGTAGTTGACTTTTTCCTAAGTTAAAAAGTGGAAATGCCATTCAGCATCCATAACCCCTAAAATCAATGCTCTAAGGTAGCACTTTCTTGAGGTTGTGGGTATCCCCTCCTCTCAGCTTAATTTATGCCGTTTTTAATGATTTTTTTTTTTTAAAGAACAATCCACATCCCGTTTATTAGAGGTGTGTTAATTTTTGTTTTCATGGCTTTGTAACCCATGAGTATTGTCTAGGTGACCCATCACAATCTTTAAGGCCGACAGATCGGACCATTTTCAAATTCAATGCTTGTACTCCCAAGAAGCTATAAAATGGTCTGAGTCTTAGTTGGCATGCCAGGTTGCTAATTAGTATTGACATTGTCCCAGAACAGCCTGTATGTAGGTGTAATTCAGAGAATGTCCTTTGCAAAGGAGATGACCAGCATTTCAACAGTATGTCTTCCTGGAAGGGCAGATTCTGCTATATCTTCCTTGTCTGCATCAAAAGACTCCAGAGGAATGTGGACACATTTCATATCCCACTTGTAGAGCAAAGCTTCAAGTGACCAGTCAGCACTGAAAAAGAAAAATAAATTGTTTTTTAAAATTATGCTTTTCCTGTTTTGCTTCAGATACATTTTCATTTTACCCTTAAAGTAGATATTGCATGAGGAGTAAGGATTTAACTTTTAATTGAGAGTAAACCAAGATTATTCAGGCTTACCTTCTTACCTGGTAAGTGGACCACAATTGGACTTTAGGGTTTTTTTGCATCAGAAAGTAGACTGTAGTTAAGATGTCTTCAAAATCTGGGAAGAAAGAACTCCTTAAATGGACTCGTACTTAATTCATCTCTCCAGCCAAATTTGCTATTGAAGACCAAAAAAAGTTTACCTTCTGGTTCAAAGAACACATCAGATGCAAGAATAATATCTTGTGGTGGTAGAGCCAGAAGATTCTGAGATACGTGGCCCCATGTCAGTCCTATGACACGCACCTGTGGCAGGTTATTCATTTCACAGCTTTGCCGGCAGATTTCTAGACAGTAGGGCAGCTCCGAACTGTCTGACAAGATTACTTCAGCACCGCATTTTGCAGCTATAATGCCTGGAAGGCTCACTCCAGCTCCAATCTAATACATTTAATAAAAGATAGTATTTCAAAGTTCTGCTTACCATTGCAGGGCATTTAAGGACTTAGTTTCCCTAAGGGAACATCAGGGTCAATGATGAGCTTGTCATATCTGCAAAATGTACCACAATTACATTGCTTCACTATATGAAGCTTAAGCTTTTCAGTTTGTAGAAATTACTTTCCTCTTAATTGGGTGGGAAGGTTAAGCCCTGTACAGGGCCCTGTATTCTGCAACTGACAACTGCTTCCAAACTCCATGTGTATTTGGCAGGTTCATTGCTTAATCTGCCCATGGCAGTTTGAGACACTTGTTCTGTCATTTTCAGTTCTTCGGTCTATAAAGCAGTTCCTAATTATATAGGACATTGGGTCTCTAGAAGCTTGATGGGTGACTTGAACACCTGGCCATTATGGTTGTTACTACCAATTTTTACTGCTTTTATGTGGCTATAACCTGACAGGTCTGCAACATGGCTTCCTACAAAAGAGATTTTCCAGTTGGGCCTTCAAAGTGACAAGGTCTTAAGCATGCTAAGGAATAACCAAGGAATGCCTTTCTAAGTATTGAATCTAAAAATAAATTTCCCATTTTCCAGTTCTCAGCATGAGCTTGGAGATTCTCCATCTTTTCTGAATGTCTACAGATTGCCACTGTTCAGGGCCAGGAGTATGCCAAGTACCTTCACACCTCTCATTTACATGGTTTTGGTAAGTTTGGTGTTACTAAGTTGTGGATATGTCCTCAGCCTTCAGACTTAAGCCTTGTACCATTTCTGCAAACATGACAAAAGTTTATTTCTCCAAGCCTTTAGCAGTCTCATGTCAAGTGGAGTGATGAGAAGGAGTTTGGGATACTCTCAAGATTTCCAAAAATTGAAAGGGCTATTGTATGAGAAACTGCATGTGTCACAGTAGACCCCGGATGACCCTGTTGGGACACCCTGGAAAGATGGTCTTAATGATTGCTTCCATGCCAAGATTCTACAACTAGAATTAGTCAACCGGCTCCACTTAGAATAAGGGTCGGCATAATGTAAAGGGCCAGATGATATTTTAGTCTCGGTGGGAATCCTGTGGTCTCTGGTGCATGTTCCTTTTTTAAACAACTTAAAATGTAAAAAGTATTTTTAGCTCACATGACTTACAAGCTGGCCAAATCACCCTATTTAAAAATATTTAACAAAAGTCAGTAACAGGCACGTAGACTTATAGCTGAACAGAGCATTTTAGGAAGCTTCAAGGGCACTTGTACCTCTAAGACAGCCTTGCCCAGCAGAGATCTTCTGTGAAACCATAGGTACTGAGCCAGGACCACCGCACAGGGCCAAACATACATTCCATATTGGAGATGCAGCACCTGAAAAGAATTTTTTGTATGCCAAAAATAACTCATCTGCTGGCAGTTGTATAATATTTATTTTTATAGCAATCAGAGTGCCCGACACTGGCATCTTATTACAAAAACGACAGTTCCCTGCTGTCCAATTCACATCCCATGGGGTATATAAAACTGCAATACCGTGTGATAAGCACTCTTCACTCATTCACTCAAAAAGCATTTATCCAGGGACTGAGTGGCTTCGTGGGCTAAGGATAACTAGTTTATCATGGAATACACACATGGGCACACACGTACATACCTACCGAGAAAAAATTAGCCACAAGTAAGCAAATATATTTTCAGTTGGTGATAATGCTAACAACAAAACCGGGTGATGTGAGAGTAGTGGAGGCAGGGAGGGGTGGGGAGACAGGGACCACAGGTGGCTGTCCTAGATAGGGAGAATGATTCAGGCAAGGGTCCTGAAGCAGGAACTAAAAGGCCTCTGGCTGGACCACAGAAAGCACTGACAGCAGGGGCATGGGGGCTGGGAGGCAGAGTTGTGGTGGTACAGAAGTCAGTGGGAAGGCAGGGACCAGCCCTGCGGGGTCTTGTAGGCCACAGGAAGTTTAGCTTTTATTTTAAGTGCAGTTAAGAATGTATCAGAGGGTTATAATCACAGGCATAACTTGGTATGCTAATGGGAAACTGACGCCAGGAAGACCTCTCAGAAGTTTTGAGTGCAGGGGCGCCTGGGTGGCACAGCGGTTAAGCGTCTGCCTTCGGCTCAGGGCGTGATCCCGGCGTTGTGGGATCGAGCCCCACGTCAGGCTCCTCTGCTATGAGCCTGCTTCTTCCTCTCCCACTCCCCCTGCTTGTGTTCCCTCTCTCGCTGGCTGTCTCTATCTCTGTCAAATAAATAAATAAAATCTTTAAAAAAAAAAAAAGTTTTGAGTGCAGCTCGGTCCTTGAGTTAGGAAGGCAGGCAGCTTACACAACCTTTGGAAAGATACAGAATTGTGAGAGAGCACAGTACTTAGGGAGGCAAAATAATGGCACACACCTTCGGAATGAGCCTGAGTTCAAACAGTGGATGTGTAACTTACTGGTTGTGTGACCTCACCCATTAACCTGTCTGTGCTTCGGTTTCCTCACCTGCAAAATACTTTCTCATAGGATGACTTGGAAGCCTCAATGCAAACTACTTAGCACAGCACCCCGCACAAAATAAGGAAAGCGAGCTGTTATTCAACTGCAAAATTGCAAGTCTGTTTTCTAGAGCAGAGGGTGCTGCTAGTGGACTGCTTGGAAAAGGGGGCTGAAGCGGTGAAAGTATCAAAGGCAAAGGAACTAAAGGTCTGAATTCAATCATTCAATTCACTCAACAAAAATATTAGTACCTAGGCACTAGTTCTAAGTGTAGGGAATGCAGTGTGAATAAAATGCCTGCCCTGGTAGATTTTACCCAGTATACCATAACGGATTTCTGACCACAGCAGTGAGTTTGCAGATTTGGGTGTAAAGGGGTCTTTATTCTCACAGAATATCACCTCCTAAACTTGGAAAGAAATCTCAGTGGGTATTTCAACACGAAGACATTTAAAAACTATCAGAAATGGGTTTCACTTGAGACTTTACCTCCTCTTAGACGGTTTTTCATCTTCAAATTGTTTTTGCTACTACCTACCTCACAGACTGTTGTTAAAATCAAAACACTGGGGCACCTGGGTGGCTCAGTCGTTAAAGAGTCTACCTTCTGCTCAGGTCATGATCCCAGGGTCCTGGGATCGAGCCCCGCATCAGGCTCCCTGCTCAGCGGGAAGCCTGCTTCTCTCTCCCCCTACTGGTGTTCCCTCTCTTGCTGTGTCTCTCTCCGTCCAATAAATAAATAAAATCTTTAAAAAATAAATAAATAAAATAAAAATAAAATAAAATAAAAACACTGCAACGTCCAAGTGCTTTGAAAAACCGGACGCATAAGGTATTACTTCTGTTATTGCTGAGTGTTTGGGGACAGCCACCAGCTGAAAGGAACAAGGCAGTGGCAACCCAAGAACTTTATTTGGAAAGTGTGGGTGGAATCCCCGGTCCTAGATAAAGCTGAATTAAGAAGCCCTTCAACCTTTCAACAAGATCAAAGAAAATATTTGGTATCAAAAATGCCACCTTTCAGGGGCGCCTGGGTGGCTCTGTCGTTAAGCGTCTGCCTTCAGCTCAGGTCACTATCCTAGGGTACTGGGATCCAGCCCCACGTCAGGCCCCCCGCTCGGCTGTGGGCCTGCTTCTCCCTCTCCAGCTCCCTCTGCTTGTGCGCTCTGTCAAATAAATTTTAAAAATCTTAAAAAACAAAACAAAAAACACGCCACCTTTCTGGCAGGAAATACTCGATGTGGAAGGCCCTCTTCCTGGCAGGGCCCCCAACTTTCTTACTAAAGACTGCCAAGGGCTTCACTCCACAAACCTTCCCGCCCTGAGATTCATCCTAAGGCAGGGTAGCCGCCAAATCCCACCCCCACCCCTCCCAACACCCCCGGGTCGGCTGGGAACGGCTCTTGCCCGGGGCGCCACCGCAAAGGGCTGGAAGCGCCTCTCAGCGGGTGCCGCCGCACGCACCTGCGGGACGGTGACCTCCAGCACGGCCCCCGCAACCCCCAGGCCCGGCTCCTCCGAGAACCGAAAGCGCTGGGCCCGGACCTCATACTCTCGGAGGCTACGCTTGCCCAGGGGGGAGTCGGGGACCCCCGGACGGGCCGGGAACTGCGAAGAGCGCCGGGCTGCCAGGCTGCGCGCGGGAAACCCCAGGCCGGCTGAGGCCACCTAACCGGCGCCGCGTGGCCCTTCGCGGCCCTGCCGGGTCGCTGCAACTCGACAGCAAGGGCGGGGAAATCACCCCTCGGGCGATGATGTGGCCGCGCGGTGAGAAGACACCGGAGGCCCGGCAAGAGACACGGAAGACAGTTGGCCTCGAAAACTCGCACGCCGGAAACAGGCCTTGAGGAAAGCGGCTCACGCCCGGAAGTGACGCAGACACCGGAAGCGGGCGCGGGATAGGCGGGGCCGCAGTGAGGCGGCTCCTCGATCAGCGAGACCTTCCCAACATGGCGGAGAGCCGGCGAGTGTGAGGGCGGATCCCGGAGGTGGCCAAGCCAATGGCTCACCGCGAGAGGCCGGGGGGCGGGGAAGACTGCAGCCGCGTGCCCAACCCGAGGCCCGGGAGGTGGTTGGAGAGTGAATTTTCTGGAAGGCGACTTTAAAGGCGCCGGGCCAGAGCTAAGGGCGTTTGGGTGCCGCCGCCGCCGCCGCCGCAGCCGCTGTCCGGGCTGGGGAGGGGGTGCTTTGGAAGCGGGAAGCGAGGAGCGCCGAAGTGGTCGCGGGAGCAGCTGGTGACCCCCGGAGGATGAACCACAAGAGCAAGAAGCGGATCCGCGAGGCCAAGCGGAGTGCGCGGCCGGAGCTCAAAGACTCGCTGGACTGGACCCGTCACAACTACTACGAGAGCTTCTCGCTGAACCCGGCGGCCGTGGCGGTGAGTGGGCCGGGGCCGGGCACGGGTACCTCCGGGAGGCTCCGCACCTCCCCCGGCGCCCAGCGCGGCACCCCCGAGTTCCGATGGACTCACTCGCACCCCGCGGGGGTCCGGGTCATAGGGGCCCGGGTTCCAGGGCGGGCCTCCTTCCTCCCGCGCCGCAGCCGCCGCCTGCCCGGCCACCTGGAGGCTGGAGGCTGACGCCTTTGTCGATCTCCACAAGAAGGACTGCTGCACCTTAACCCCTTTGGGCGATGGGGCCCCCGGGGACTTGACTGTGGAGGCCCACGAGTGGGAGATGCGAAGCCCTCTTCCCTTGGTGGGGCGGCGCCGGTTGCGACGTGTCAGTCCACACGCAGGTCCTTGTCCCCCTTCTCCCTCCCCCCCCACCCCCGGCCAAGATAAACCAGAACGAGAATCTGGCTCCGTAGGTATGTCGTTGCTAATTGGTCCTGGGGGACGCCCTTTGCTGCCGCTGTACTTTTTTTTTTTTTTAAATAACTGGATAGGTCTTTTCTGATTCCTTTAGGATAACGTGGAAAGGGCAGACGCATTACAGCTGTCGGTGGAAGAATTTGTGGAGCGATATGAAAGACCGTACAAGCCCGTGGTTCTGCTGAATGCCCAAGAGGGTTGGTCTGCGCAGGAGAAATGGACCCTGGAGCGCCTAAAAAGGAAGTACCGGAACCAGAAGTTCAAGTGTGGTGAGGATAATGACGGCTACTCCGTAAAGATGAAGATGAAATACTATATCGAGTACATGGAAAGCACTCGGGACGACAGCCCCCTTTACATCTTTGACAGCAGCTATGGTGAACACCCCAAAAGAAGGAAACTTCTGGAAGACTACAAGGTGCCCAAGTTTTTCACTGATGATCTCTTCCAGTATGCCGGGGAGAAACGCAGGCCCCCTTACAGGTAAAGTACCTGGCAGTGAAGCCCTTACAGTCTAATGTAGGACAGTATGTGTCACCTGAGCTCCGTTGGCTAATCTTTTTCCATAACAGTGAGTGGTTCTCCTTGGCTGCACATGGAACTTACTTAGGGGGTTACTGCTGCCTGCCCAGGTCCTATAGCCACAGACTGGTTTCACTGATCTGGGTTGCCACCTGGGCATCAGGATTTCTAAGGTGACTCAAACATGCAACCAAAGTTAAGCCACTGATTTTTAAAGGAATCTTTAACAGTTAAAGCCCAGTAGTAAGCCACATCAGTGATTTTTTTTTTTCTTCCTTCTGTTGTGGAGCATTTCAGGCGTGATTCATTTAATGTTCTGTCTAGTGTTCTGTGTAGGATTTATGTAGTTTCTGAAATAAAGAGTATAATGTGTAGGGGCGCCTGGGTGGCACAGTGGTTAAGCGTCTGCCTTCGGCTCAGGGCGTGATCCCGGCATTATGGGATCGAGCCCCACATCAGGTTCTTCTGCTGTGAGCCTGCTTCTTCCTCTCCCACTCCCCCTGCTTGTGTTCCCTCTCTCGCTGGCTGTCTCTATCTCTGTCGAATAAATAAATCTTTAAAAAAAAAAAAAGTATAATGTGTAAGACTAAAAGCTCACTATTTGGTAGTGTGTGTGTACAGTTAAATTACCTTTCATATCTTGGACGTTTCCCTGCTTTAGGTGGTTTGTGATGGGGCCACCGCGCTCTGGAACTGGAATTCACATCGACCCTCTGGGAACCAGTGCCTGGAATGCCTTAGTTCAGGGCCACAAGCGCTGGTGCCTGTTTCCTACCAGCACACCCAGGGAACTCATCAAGGTGACCCGTGAAGAAGGAGGGAACCAGCAAGATGAAGCTATTACCTGGTTTAGTATCATTCATCCCCGGACCCAGCTTCCCACCTGGCCACCTGAATTCAAACCCCTGGAAATCTTACAAAAACCAGGAGAGACTGTCTTTGTACCAGGTATAGATGAACTAAGAGAAAGTACATTCTTTGATTTCAGTTATGTGTCATTTCGGAGCACAAGTGTATATAGAAGGAGTCAAAGAAACCTGTCTGCATGCTGACTAAATGAACAGACTGCTTCCCACCTTGGACAGAGATGTGCGGCTATGTGGTCAAGTGCTTAGGGCGCCGCTGTCCACATTTCTTGTAACCTAAACACATAGTGCCTATTGATAAACTTCCTGTATGTAAAGATCCTACTCATCTTTATGCCTAGTGGTTATCTGGTGTCTCTTTGTGCATGTACCATGATTTGTGTATATTTCTGTAAATTGGGTTTTTATTTTATTTGTTTTATTTTTTAAAAGATTTTATTTACTTATTTGACAGATAGAGAGTGCGCACAGTAGGGAGAGGTGAACAGGGAGAAGCAGGCTCCCCACTGAGCAGGGAGTCCCATGCGGGGCTCGACCCCAGGACCCGGGATCATGACCTGAGCAGAAGGCAGATGCTTAACCGGCTGAGCCACCCAGGCGCCCCAGTAAATTGGGTTTTTAATACAGTGCAGCATTGGCCGGGTTGAGCCAGGAAATAGGAACTTGGGGCCAAGAGGCAGGACGTCCCATACCTGAAAACTACACTTTGCTTTGATAGGCTAAGTATTGAGAGTGAGGGTATTTAATATTGAAGATAGGTGTTCTCCTCCTAGGAGCTGAAGAACTTGCTGCCTTTACAGTTTTGATCACAGTTTTGGGTTAACAGGGGTCAAAACACTTTTTCTGTAAAAGGCAGAGAGTAAATATTTTCAGTACTGTGGGCCAGACAGGGTCTGTTCCAACTGCTCACCTCTGCCTGTGGAGCAGGAAAGCAGCAGTGGATAATCCGGAAATGAACAGGCATGGCTGTGCTCCAGTAGAACTTTCCACAGTTAGGTTGCAATTCCTGAATCAGGAGAAGCATTGACCAGTCTGGGTCACATTGAGTCTCTACCTGTCTCACCTGTAGATAGGTAGATAGGAATCCTCTATTCCTGAAGCTTATGTTATTTGTGATTGTGCACAGAACCAAACCCTGTTTAACTGTTTATATGTTGGATTTCAGGAGGCTGGTGGCATGTTGTCCTTAATCTTGACACCACCATTGCCATCACCCAGAATTTTGCCAGCAGCACCAACTTCCCTGTTGTATGGCACAAGACGGTAAGAGGGAGACCAAAGTTATCGAGGAAATGGTATAGGTGAGAGACATTTTTTTCTTACTTTTGCCTTGTTCCACTTCCTACCCCAGAGGTGAAATGGCAAGAGTCCGCTGCCACAGTAACGTGTGCTGATCTTAGGCCTGGGAGAGCGGGGGCTGCAAAACCTCACGGGCAGAGGAGAGTGGGTCCAAGGTCAGGGCTAGTTCTCAGGATGCGTGCCAGCCTCCAGGTGACAGGGTAAGACTCTGCATGTTTGATCAGTCAGTCAAAACACGGTCATAATTGGGATTGATTCTCATTTTCTGCTTTTTTTGTTTTGTTTTATTTTCTGTTTTGGTTTTTTTTTCCCCCAAAGCTAGCACTAGCAAAGGAAGCCATTTTGTTTGGGTTTTATTTTTGTTCGTTCTTTTTCTTACTGAGAAGCCTTATTCCCCTTTGAACTTATTACCTTCAGTTCTTGTGAGTGAGGTGACTGCCCTGGAGACTTAGCTCCTCTGTTTATCCACAGAACAGATACAGCACGGGCAGCGGCAGTGCAAGCCACCCCCAGCCACCCCGTGCCACTGTGTCCCAACCCTGACCTGGAGGGACCAGCTCTCGGGGTAAGAGAGGGATCCTGGCTTGGTCAGTGCTCAGCCTCCCTGCTGAGAGGGCCAGCAAGGGTGGTGGCTTTGTTCTCCCCGGACTCTCGGGCACCTGAGGCCCGCTTACTCCATCCCTTCGGCCACTGTGTGCTGTGATTTGGTCATCTTAAAGGCCTTACCATACAGCTGGTCTTTTGTCCCTGGTTAGAGTGGATGCCAGATCAGGTCCCCAAGGGGAGGGCTGCTGCCTCTGAAAGTCCAGTTCAGTTTTATCTTCAAGTGAGGGGGACCCTCTCTGTTGCTTGATACTTCTTATTTCTTGCAAGCCTAATTGTTGCTACTCTTAAAAATGGAACTTAACCAAGCCCAGCTGCAGTCACTCAGTGCTGTGTTGTGGACAGGAAGGGTTTAAAAAAATCAGCTAGGAAAGGTTCAGGGAAAAAACACAAGGAAGAGAGACTCTTTCTCCCAGGTGGCAAAAAAAAAAAAAGACTAACTCGGGGCCACTTTGCCTCCCACGTCGGCAGCACGGATGGCTCCTTTGCGAAGGTCATAGGGACTTGCGTGGAGCTAGTTCGCCTTTCAGAAAAGCCTGAGCAGCATGTTAGGGCTTTTGTTCCCAGCCTGTGGATTCGTGTGTCCTCACCACTGTCCAGCACCCACTCTGAGCCAAGGCACCTGACATTCCCAGGTGCTTCTGAGAGAGACAGGCCTCAGCTTTGAGTCCAGGTTATTGTGCACGGGCATCACTGCTGGTCCCAGCACTGGGAACGATGTTTCTTGTCTCTCAGGATCTTGAAGCAAGAACACCCCGAGTTGGCAGTCCTGGCTGACTCCGTTGACCTTCAGGAGTCCACAGGGATCGCCTCAGACAGCTCCAGCGACTCGTCCAGCTCCTCCAGCTCCAGCTCGTCCGACTCGGACTCAGAGGTGAGGCCTTGCTCCCTCCCAGGCCTCGGGGCAAGTCACCCCGGAAACACCAGATGTGACTCTCCCTCCTCCTGTCCAGGAGGAAGGAAGATGTGAACATTTTCCACTTTGTTCCAAGAACTACAACTATCACCTTTCCTGCTGGGTGGTGAATTTTGCCCATGTTATAGCTTTGCACGTGTGTGTGCGTGTACGCACGTGTGACTCGTTACAATGACTTCAAGAGGTAAAAGGAGTGTTTGGGGATTTTGTTACGTGAACGGCTGGGGATCCCACAGCTCATGAACAGCAGTATGGGGACTCAGACTTTGAGCACTATCACCTCAAAGGCCACGTTGAGAATTGTCCCAGCGGATGTAAATTGTAAGCCTGGAAGCTCAGCGAATTCAGTGGCTTGTTAGAAGCTCACATCATTTTGGGGAAGAGGAACCTGGGCCCTTACCAGATGAAATTTCTGTCCTAGCACTTTGCATACTCTGTGGATTGGTGTTTGCGGGGGCGGGGGGGTATGAATGTTAAGTGCTATACTTCCTTGCTCCCCCCTCGCGGTCTGTGGGCTTCAGTGCAGTTGCATAACGCAGTCTCAGAATGCTGACTGTAAAATAGTCTTAGAGCGCGTGTCTCGATGTCAGACAAATAACGTTCCCGTTGGAGAGCCCTGGAGGGACAGCTGGCGGTTGAGGGGAGGAGCAGTGTTTGGGATCCAGAAGCGGCTGAGGGAGATGGTGATTCGGACCTCCTGGTGGAGCTGTCGCAAATGGCTGCTCGCTTCTGGGAGCACTCCGGTGACGTTTGCCCTGTCTCTTGAGGTCAGAAGTTTATTTACGGGCAGAATGGGTTGCATCTAGTTGAGTTCCTGTTTTCTTCCTCCCCTGTCCAGTGTGAGTCTGGGTCTGAAGGTGATGGGACGATGCACCGCAGGAAGAAGCGGAGAACGTGCAGCATGATGGGAAACGGGGACACCACCTCCCAGGACGACTGTGTGAGCAAAGAGCGCAGCTCCTCCAGGTGACCACGCACGGCTGTTGTCTGTGTAGGAGGACGTGCCCATGGCGAGGGGCAGGGCCCTGGGGAGGGCAGCCTTTTGGATCTGCAGACAAGGGGAGGGCCAGAGAAAGCCAGAGAACGAGGACACCCTTGGAATAGGAGCCCGTTCACTTAGCTTTTGCTGCAGTAGCTTCTTTCTCTGCTACCAATGCAAAGTAATGTGGCTTATTTTATGCGTAAAGGCAAGAATCTGTGTGGATGGTGCCAAGGAAACCCTTAACATTATTTAATAAAAATTAAATACATTTTATATCTTTGCAACTTTTGTCCTTTGAGAATACCAGAACCTCCCCTTGTTGCTGTTCCTATGGTGTTGGGGAAAGCAGTGACTCCACTGCTGTGTGCCCTCGATGGGGAAGTGGTGGTTATAGCAGTCAGGGGTCAGCCCGAGAGAAGGTGCCCGGTGTCTCCCCAGAGCCTGAGGGGTGGCCTCCTGCTTTTCCCCCCACTTGCATTGTCGCTTTGAGCGCTCACACCAAGTGAGGCAGCCGTGAAGAACTCAGGTTTTCTGTAAGGTCTTCTCACGTCTCCCACGTCTGTGTTTACCGGATTGGGTCGAAATAAGGTAAAACTTGGCATCAGAGTCAGTAAGGTAATCTCTTTGCCAGCGCGAGCCTTCGTGGTGGGCACGTAATGGGCTTACAGTGAGGTTTGGATCCCAGAGCCTCTTCTCACGTGCAGGCTGCAGTGCGTCTGGCGGCGGCAGTAAGCGGGGAGGTCTCGAGGTGGTTCAGTAGGTAAGGTCGGAGGACTGTGTCCGAAGGCTGGCCTGCCGCGGGTGACGTTGCTGTTGTGTTCTTTGTATCTCTGAGCAGCTGGGTGTTTTCTTAACATGTGTTAGGAAAGTTTAGGACCCACAGGCCTTGCCGTGTGTTTTCCTCTTTCTCTGTAGTCAGACTGAAATTCCAGAAGTCCTAGTCACGTGAACTTACGGGACTAGAATATGCATTTCTCAACCAAGGTGTCCTCTTCACAGCCGTCGTTAGATTTCTCTTCTGGCTTTTTTCTAAGGTGTTTCTGTTGCTAGTGACTGCCACCTGCCCGTGATGTGTGACTTTGTCAGAGAAAGTCTTAGGGACAGCCCTGCCCTGAACTGCACGTGGGGTCCTGGGGTTCTGCTCTAACGTTTCCTTCCAGCTTCGCGCCAGTGGTGCCGTCTACATGCTGATTACAGGCAGTTGTACTTTCCTTGGCAGGATTAGGGACACTTGTGGAGGCCGGGCTCACCCCTGAGCCGATAAAGAGACTCTCTCCCTGAGGTGGCTCCCGTGTACGCTGTTGGCGGCCACCTGACTCGGTTTTCACGTCTTCTGCTCCCACCTTCTCCTTTGTCTTCTTTGAATTTGGATACTCCTTCTCTGGTCCAAGCTTCTGTCTTCGGTCAAATGCTGTTTTTACTGCTTACTAAGAATAGATGGTCAAGAAGTTTCAGAGCTCAGCAAGCTCGGTGAAGCGCGCAACACGGAAGGCTGGCGAGCTGCTGGGCGAGGAGGTCTGTGCTGTCTCGTCTAAGCCACGCTGCTCGACCTCGAGGCCGCAGGGCTGGGATCCCTTGAGTGTCTCGCGGCGTCTGACACTCCGCGACGTTGGTGAGGAACCTCTGCTGTCGGAGAGCCGGCTGCGCACAAGCAGGCCCCGCGGGGTGAGTGGACTCGGATTTGTGTGTGAGCCAGTTACACGTAAAAAGTGCCGCGCACGCGCCACCTCCCCGTGTGTCACCGTTTGTCCAGCGCCGCACTCCGTGGCCGGGACCCAGCCCACGCGGGCAGCACCGCTCACCGGCGCGAGCGCGGGCTTAGGCCGCGTTACCTTCTCGCCACCGCCAGAGAGGCTCTTCAGCTCCGGCAGCGTTTTCGTGTGGCGTGTTTTGGGGGAGGGATGACATATCAGGGTTTTTGTCTGGGAGCAGAGTGAGAAAGGTGTTCCATGTGTTCGTATTGCAGAATTCAAGTTGTGAGTAGGGCCAGCTTCTAACAGATGTGTCCTGTTCTTTCCTGCGCGTGATCTGTAAGGCAGACGCTCTGACTCTGTAAGAGACTTCACGATTCGGGTCCCTGTCTGTTTGACCAGCAGACACTCGGTGGGCGGCTTGTGCTACGTGTCTGGGATACATCCATATATGGTGCTTCTAGTCTTTGGGACCTGTTTAGGCTTCTGAATAACTCCGGTATGAATCCTTGGGGATTGACAGCAGGTTCCATCTCTTGCCCTCTCAGTTCACCTGCTTGCCTTAATCTGTCCCTAAATTCAGCTAAATTTAAATAAAAGTAAGAGTGGGCTTGTCAAGGATGTGCCCAGTGAAAAGCACTGAGCAGCGTGCCGTGTTCTGGGCCGGGGTGTAGGGAAGGGCGTGAGCCGCCAGAGGGCAGCAGGAGCTCTCGCTGCAGTGTCCCAGGGGGGCAGAGGCACGTGTGCAGAGGGCCTGGGATTGTATGGTGTTGCCTCCCCAGATCCTCCCTAAACATGGGTGTGACCTGGGGAATCCAGGGCTCTTCTGTGCAAAGGCTGTATTTTTAACAGAGTGATGATCATTTCTTGATACTGGGTTGGTCATGTGGCTTTCCTCTAGGAGGCTGGTCCCCTGCTTTGTCTTAATTTTCTGCATTCTCAAATGCCAGTCCCAATACGTGGCCGCATTGGATGGAGAACGTCCACCACGTTCCTCGGTGTTGGCGCCTGTCACCTGTCCCTTGGTGCTGCTCCCCTTTCCCACCAGGCCACCCGGGCTCAGGCAGCCCTGCTTCCATTCCAGGGTGTGTTTGGGTGTGAGTAAAGTCAAACCCTGAACTACGTGTCGTCTGTGTTCACACCTGAATGGGGTTCCTCCGTCTCCTTTTTAAAATGTTCTTGCCATCTTCTAGAATGCTTTTTTCTTTACCCCACTATTGCTACCGGGCTATCACGCCTTCCTCTCTAATTCATATCAACTTCTCTCTAAACGTCAGTGTAAAGAAAAAAAAAAAAAAAAACCAAAAGGCTGTTTGCCACCAGGGGGCAGGATAGGACACTTTTGTGTGATGACGGTAGAAGTTTGAATGGGAGAGATTAGCCTTCCCGAGAGGCCAAAGGTGATTCTCGTTTGACAAACAATATCCAGAAATCAGGGATCCAGCCCACCTGAGAGCCCGCAGTCACCTCACCGGAAAGCATCTGGATCACACAGCTTGCACGGTGCCGTTTGGCTCTTGCCACCCCATGAGTGACCATGGGACAGTCTTTGTTTTAGCCAGGCCAGAGATTCAACACCCCCCACTCCACCCCTGTTACTGTCACTGTGGGCCAGCCAAGCACACCGTTGTGGAAAGAAAGCAGGGATGAGGTGGGGAAACCATGAGAGAGGAGTGCTGTGATGGCTGGGTGCTAGGGACAAGATAGGAAGTGGGGACCAGGGTCCATCTGTTCTAAAGTTAACCCTTCACCCCACCTGGTTTGAGCTCTTCTGAGTGGTGTCAGCAATAGTAGGGGCAAGGACACGACCTGAAACTTTTTTAGGGATTCTTCTCCAACTGAAAACCAGCAAGCTGGGTCCTAGAAGAAGGGTTCTTGGACCAGTAACTACTGACAGGGAGGAGCAGAGTGGAGGAAGACAGCATGGGGCTCTGGGGCTTTGGGAGTGAGCACCAAAGACTTTACGGTCAGCCAGAAGTATCCAGTGCCACACACGGGCGTCTCTGGGGTCATTAGTAGTGCTGGGGTGTTCAGGGTGACACCTTTGAGGGGAGAGCCACCAAACACAGGGCTGTTGTTCACAGTTGGCTCTGGCTTCCAGATGCCCGTTTATGAATCATGCAAGCGATCAGCCTGTGTTCGAGTGCCGGGCACTGTTCTAGGTGCTGGACGTGCAGCAGTGACCAGCCCACGTCCCTCCCCTCGTGGTGCTGAAAGACAGCGAGAGTGCCATGCACGGTTCCCAAGGGTCACTGGTCAGGGTAGGTAGAGTCAAGCACATCCATTTTCACGACCAGAAAAGCAAGGTCAGGCCTTACTAAATTCAAGTTTATGAGGTCTTCATAAAAGAACATAATTAACGTCATAGTTGTGTTCTTAGCATTTGGTTTCTCTCTAAATTAGCTAAAGATATTTAAGGATTGGCAAGAAAGTCGCCGGTATAAGTGCTTTACGAACTTACTAGAGGTTCAGCCTGGATGTGATTTAGGACTTTAGACAACAGTGTGGGACAGAATAGGAGTTTTGCCGTAAATATTGTAAAAACAGTGCTTTCTAGGACGTAGGCGTGTACGTGCACAGCTGTAGGCTCCCTGAATTGTGTGTAGTGTTTCCACAAATAAGTTGTCTGTCATTGTGTGCTGGGTACTGCCGACGGTTCCCTGTGGAGTCTGGTCTCTCCTCACACTCCCCCCTCCCTCCCTGCCTTCTGTCAAGATGTTCCGCTGACGTTACATTACATAGAGCAAAACTAGGTGAAGCTCGTGCCCTGGCCCCCTCGGGTGGTGGCTCTTGACTTTCGTCTCATCGGTAGTTCAAAAACTTGAGACGTCGAGCCCCCACCGAATGTCCCGTGAGAACTGGCCCGGCCTCCTGTGTCCAAGGTGACTGGACAGTGCAGAAGAACGGGGACCGGGCAGAGTCCTCGTGCCTCCTGCAGCTGCCACAGAGACACCCAGCAGCCCGCTACGTCTGCTTTCGTCTCGCCGTGGGCTCCGCCACGGGATGCCTGTGGCTCCGCCGTACGATGGGTATTTTTAACTTCCACTTGGATGAAACTTGTTCATCATTTTAAATAAAGCAACTTGATTTGGAGTTGGGGTTTTTGCATTGTTTTGTTCTTGTTTCCTGGTTCATATCTGATAGTGGGTGCAGAATGTAGCCGAGTTGCACGGTGGGCCCTCTTAGATGTATACTTCCAAACAGTGAAGGAGCGAACAGAGAAGGCCTGCTTTGGCGGAAAGCCCCCCTGGGGGGTCAAAAGCCAGTAGCTGAGATGGGAGCCCCTCTCCACATTTTATAGTTACGGGGCATTTTTCACCAACCACCACTGCAATTCCTTTTGCTGGCACCCCTTACTATTACGTGAAGCAGCAGGACTAACCTTCCCGTCTTCTGGAAGCCTGCTGGTCATGACTAGAGCTCAGGAAGAAGCCTGAGCACATACTTAGGTCTTCCGTGTAAACAGCACTCCATCTAGCTACTGGCCTTGCGCCAGGTACCAGCTCAGAGGCTAATTCTTCCCAAAAAGCAATAAATGTACCCTAGACAAAAACTGGCACCCTTTTTTTCAACTGGTGCCTGACAGACTTTACCCTGGGTTTATTGGGAGTGGTAAAGACACAGTTTTTTGGTTACACCGTTATCTGTCTGAAACAAATACAACAGAAGGAAGGATCTGGAGAAACAAAAACAGTAGACTTCCCTTCATTCCACCCTCCCATACACTGGAGAATTACTCCAAGAGGAAAAGTCAGTAGGGAAGAAGAGTTACCCCCAAGGCACCTGGAGCTGAATTCCAGAAAGCAGCCTTTGGGGGCCAGCCACGTTACAGTGAGGTCTGTGTTGAAGGCTGCTGGGTCTCCGGCAGGAAGGGGCATTCACTGGCCAGAAACTGGAAGTGTTCCCCGAAAATGCTGTGGCCAGGTCTGGAAGTGGCCGAGAGTAAGTGGAGTTAACGTTTGCCTTTCATCGTCTTACAGGCAGCCCAGTGCCACGGTTTAGGTAGCCTTCCTGGCCTTACGGGGCCACAGCATTCCCCAACCAGCGGTTCCAAAGTGCTGGACCTTCTATACAGGGCGGAAATGATGCTGAAAATGACAATAACCTAAGAGCGCCTGAGGAAAGAGCGTTTCAAGCTGGTTTTCAAAACACATCTAAGCGCAAAGCGTCAGGCCTGCCCAGTGCAGGGCGGGGTTGGCCCTCCTCGGGACTCGGGAGCGCCGCCGCAGGGGTCACGGCCCTGGTCCCCTAGCATCCGAGCCACCCCCCGGGGACCCGAGGGGGCGGGGCGAGGGCAGGGGCTCCGCCTCGGGGCGGGGCGCGGGCGGGGCGCGGCGGGCTCCCTCGGGGTCCCCGCGGGCGGGCACTCGGGCGGCCGCGGCGCGATGGAGGCGCCGGCCGAGCTGCTGGCCGCGCTGCCGGTGCTGGCCACGGCGCTGGCGCTGCTGCTCGCCTGGCTGCTGGTGCGGCGCGGGGCGACCGCGAGCCCGGAGCCCGTGCCCCCGGCCAAGGCCCCCGAGACCCCCGCAGCGCCCGGCCCCTGCGCTCCAGAGCCGGCCGCCGCGCCGGAGGGCCCGGGGGAGCTCGAGGGGCCGGGGGAGCGCGAGGCGGCGCCGGCGGTGGCGGAGGAGCAGGCCGCCGAGGCCAGACAGGTACGGACCCGACCACCCCCCCGGACGCCCCTTCCCCACCCCGGGGCCCGCCTCCCCCTCTCCCCCCGGGAGCGCAGAGCAAACTCGCCATCCCCCCCCCCCAAGTGTCGGCGAGCGCCCAGCCTGTCGGAGTTGTGTAGTGTGTTCTGGCGTTCCACTTCCCGGCCCCCGCTCCCTCCTCCCCCGGCTCGGGTCACACCCACCCCTCGCCCCGCACCCCTCCGGCCCAGGGCTTCCCGGATCCACGTGCATGTGGCTTATTTCAAGGTCCGCAATAATGAGAGTTGTCTCGATAACGAAAAAATAGTCATAGTTTAAAAAAAAAAAAAAGCTGATTTTTCTTGTTAAGCCAATGTGAAATCCAGACTCCAGAGCCAGTGAGGTCTCGGTTGGGAAGCGCATAGGGCGGGGCCGAAAGAAGACGCCTTGCACAAATGCAGTCATTTCTATTGTCGTTTTCAAACTGCACACATGCTTTGGCACATCTCCCCTGGGCTTGCAGATAAGCCTGGCCCGGATGGAGTGGAGGAGTGAGATAAAGCCCTCCTACAGCACAGCCTAGCACCCCCAAACCCACAAAACCAGCCCTCCTGCTCTGCCCCAAGCCCACTCCCTGCGGTCCATCAGCTCTGTCCTGACTACACGCCTTGCTTCAGGACATCCAGAGAGATGTGCGCTCATCCCACCAGCCCCACACACTTTTTCCAGTGCGTCTCTTTACATTGGAAACCTACTTGCCAGGCATGAGACAGACACATTGCCAGGATTTCGGCAACCTTGACCCTGAATCAGGAGGATCAGAATGCCTTGTTCTTACTCCCAAGCCCCTCTTCCTGCATGGGAGGGTGGCTGGAACAGTCGAAGCCGTGAGCAAGCTGCTTGGGTGCCCCGTCAGTGTATCTGCAGTGCCCTTTTGAATTTTGCTGGACGCAATGGTTTACATTGAAGAGAGCCCTTGAGGGGAGAAGGCAGTGAGGCTGGGCCAAGGCGTTTCTCTTTGCTGAGTAAGTGTGCCGGACCCCTCTGAGCAGGCGCGTTGTTTGACAAGTGGGTGACTAATTGTGTCAGGAGAGCGGATTCTCACCAGCCTGGGGAGGGCTGTTGTATTCCCCCCGGGGAGGACAGAGACTCCGCTTTAATGGAGGCCCAGCTGCTCTTGCCAACCTCACCTGTGATGATGGCAGGGAGAGTTTTGGACCTGTGCTGATGTGTTAGGTTGGCTCCCATCTTTGGGATTCTTTCTGCGCTCACAGGCTCCTGGGCACAGGAGAGACCTATGGGCCATTCTCAGCCTGCTCCTAGCTCTCAGCCAGCCCCGCTCCTACAGCTTACACAGGGCCCTTTATCCCCCAGCAGCAAGTTCTAGACGGAAGTTCGCAACGCCTGTCAGTGGCGCTCAGTTGTGTCTTGATTCTCTGGGTGACAGCACCTCTGAGAGAGCTTTCTGCACGGGCTGAGAGCCCTCAGCAATCCGAGATCCAAGATCCCGGCGGGGTGGGTTCAGAGTCGTCGGTCCAGCTCAACCAGAACACAGTGTGCCTCTGTCAAGAAAATGCTCGTCCTGCGGGGCTGAGGGGGCGCTTTGGAGGACAAAACACATCATAGAGGTTCACCTGCGGGGCAGCTGCCCCATGACTCTGAGAGCTGAGCCTTGTGTCTGTCCTGCCTGTGCGACATCCTGTCCCGAGATGATCCCAATGTAAGGGTCCCCTCGAAGTCAGTTTCCTCACTCAGGGCTCTTGCCCTGCCCGTGTGGGTTCAGATCCCCAAGCCTTGCTGAGTTGCTGCGCGAGCCCCCCTCAACTCCAGCTGGCAAACACTAAATCATGACTGTGCCTCAGGCCTTGGGGTCAGGTGCTGGGGGAGGGGACACATATCGCTGTCCCCTGCTCTGCCTTCCCAGTGGTGGCATTAGCCCTGGAAGAAGCTGCTAAGAAACTGCGTACGGACTGGGGCATTTTCAAGATCTGATTATCATATTGTGGGCCCGGAGAGCGGGGAGAAGGACCCTGGGGAAATGAGGCCGGGTGGGGGTGGGGGTGGGGGGCGGAGCAGCCACCTTGCCTCACTCATGGTGCTTCTGATCCAATCATCTTCCTGCCCTGCCAGGCCCGGGAGGCCCAGGGCAGCTGCTGCCTCTGATTCACAAAGCTGATTGTTGAGAAGGATCGGAGCCCAGGAAAGCAGCCTCCCACTGCGGCTATAGGTCACGGGGAAGCGGCCCGGCGGAGCTGGGTGGGAAAGTAGCGTGATGGGCTGAGACACCAGGCAGCCACTAAAGAAATGGGGGGTGATCAGCCAGCCGGGACAGGGAGGCCAGGCAGAGGGCAGAGCTCTATTATTAGAACCTCTGTCTTGTCATGTCTCCTAGGGGTGAGTGTAGGGGTGGGCAGCGGAGGAAGCATGACAGGCATGCCGCACCCTCACAAAGAATCACGGCGAACAAGGTCACAAATAAGAGTTGGTCCTTTTAAGGCCTGGAAACAGTGCTTTGCGGGGCTGAGGTGTAGGTTGCAATTTTAGGATGGCTGGGCTTCTTATCAAATGGAGGTGTGGATTCCAGCAAGGCTATGTCATAGGATTCCCAAACAGTGGTCAAGGTGAAGGTCAAGGGTCACCCGAATAGTACTAGAGTTACGTCCGTGCCAGAACTCAGGCTTCTGGGCACTTGGGTCCTCGCTCTGCTCGGCCATGGAGTCGGGAAAACGTCACCAAACACAGAACAGGCAGGGAGACTCATCTCCATTCAAGACTAAAGAGACAAAACAGACAAATGCGATGCCTGATCCTTGATTGGATTCTGGATTGGGGTGGGGGTGGGGAGCTATAAAGAGCATCTTGCAGATAACTGGAAGATGTTTCAAATGAACGGCTTATTAGATCATTTTATTGCATCGATGCTCAATTTCTTGCCTGTCATGCTGACATTGTGATTATGTAGAAACATGTCCTTGTTCTTAGGCAGATGCATGCCTGGGACACCGGGATGACTCAATCGGTTAAGCGTCTGCCTTCAGCCCAGATCATGATCCCAGGGTCCTGTGATCAAGTCCCACGTCGTCAGGCTCCTTGCTCAGCAGGAGGCGTACTTCTCCCTCTGCCTGCCGCTCCCCTGCTTGTGGTCTTCCTCTCTCTGACAAATAAATAAATAAAATCTTAAAAAATAAAATAAAATAAGAACGAAGATGCATGCCAAACATTTAGGGATGACTTGTCACAATTCTAATAGTTACACATATACGCGCACAGGAGAGACTGGAAAGATGGCAAAATGTTAAGAATCGGTGAATCTAGGTGAACGGTGTATGAGTGTTCATTGTTTAATTCTTCCGATTTTTCTGTGGGTTTGGAATTCCCCAAAATACAGTGTTGGAGAGCACACTTACCGCGATGAACACTGAGAAATGTATAGAATTGTTGAATCATTATATTGTACACCTGAAAGTTTTATAACACTGCGTTTTAATTGTACTGGAAAAAAAATACGGTGTTGGAAAAAAGAAACCCAGTGGGGGATTTTCTCAGGAAAGGGCTTGGTTTTTCAGACACTCGGGTGGTGGTGTCTGATTGGACTGCACAGTCTCCTCCGGCTGCCCTCACTGAGGAGCTGGGGCCTGGTTCACCTTTTTTTTTAAGGTTTTATTTATTCATTTGTCAGAAAGAGAGAGAGAGGGAGCACACAAGCAGAGAGAGCGGCAGGCAGAGGGAGACGCAGGCTCCCCGCTGAGCAAGGAGCCTGATGCAGGACTCAGTCCCAGGACCCTGAGATCAGGACCTGAGCCAAAAGCAGACGCTTAACCAACTGAGCCACCCAGGCTCCCCGCTGGTTCATCTTCTGAAGTTACCCTGCTGTTAGGTCCATGCTGTGTCCCCTACCCTCACCACAGGTGTGCCCCTGTGCCCCCCACCCCCTGCAGAGGCCACAGAATAATTTAGGAGCAAGCGAATCCCCTCCCCCATCATCTGTCCCGACCTTCATGATGTCAACATGGCCCCGCTTTCTGTTCTCTTAACAAAAACACAGAAGCCAGCTAGCGGAGGGCCAAATAGATACTTGGCAGTTGTTCATATCACTTTGGAATCTTGTCTCAGTCAGCTCAGGCTGCTATGACAAAATACCACAGACTGGGAGACTTAAACAGTAGACATTTATTTCTTACAGCTCTGGAGGTTGGCAAGTCCAAGATCAAGGTGCCGGCCGATTCAGTTCCCAGTAAGAGCCCGCTTCCTGGCTGGCGGACAACCGCCTTCTGGCTGTGTCTGCACATGGTGGAGAGGGAGCTCTCTGGTCTCTTCCTCTTCTTATAAGAACAATAATTCCACCCTCGGGGCCCCACTCTCTGGACCTCATGTAACCCTAATTACCTCCAAAGCCCCCCCCCCAAATACCATCACACTGGGGCTTAGGGCTTCAGCATATGAATTTGGGGAGTCTATGACAGGTCTAGTGGTTTGCTGGGAAGGAAACTGGAAATAGTCCAAATGTTCATTAATTAGGACGTTGGATTACTTAGCAAGCTGGTAGAACTAAGTAAGGAAAAGTGCAGATCATGAAACAGTGTGTTCACAGTAATGACAGTTTTGAACACCCCCAAACAGAGGACGGTGCCCAGAGCTGCGAACAAGAGTTCAGTGTTCGGTAGTGCAAGAGCGTCTTTTAGGCAGTCATTCCAGCTCACAGGTTTTTTTCCATGTGAGAAAGAAGTCCGTGGACTTTCCTAATGGCTAAACTTTGTTCTTCCTTCCAGAGATAGTCTTGTTGGCACACAGAAAATGTAGCTGTCGGTTAGAATTTCTACTCAGTGGGAAGTAGTAAATTTTTAAGGAACGTATCTTATGAAAAAAGCTGCCTAGCTTTGGAGGGTTAGAAAGGAAGCACAGCGCGTGCGCCCTTTCAGACAGTCCCTGTGGCCCCGTTCTTTCCCAGACCGTCGGCCTCAGCCACAGTGTGGGAGGGCTGAGACGACCGGAGACCATGGGCGGATGTGCTTCCTGAGAAATGCCCAATCCCTGGTGGCTCAGGCATTTCTGGAACAACCTGAGTCCGACCACACTCGCTTGGCCACCGATAGGGACAGATGAATGAAGCAGGACTTTGATGGGGCTCAGAAACCTCCTCTAAGGGGTGCTCTGCACGGACGGAGCGGCTTGCTGACCGTCCTGCTGCTCCGTCCGAGCCACGAAGGAGGTCTGGGACGCTGCAGCGGGCTGTTCCTGCCCTCCTGCCCGGGAGGGAGAAGGATCGGTCACGTCCTCCTGGCCACAGTGGCTAAAGAACAAATGACAGTAACGGGCGCTAAGGAAACCCAGTGTGAGAATTCATGGTACTTGTTCACCTAATAGTTTTGCCTCTGAATAGCCATAGGACTTGGGGGAAGTCCTATAACTTCTGGCCTCCGTTTCCCCACATGGAAGGGGTTGAACTAAAACCACTTGGGATCTCTCCTAGAGCTCTTAGCGATGCATGGTCATCTGCTCGCCAGTTACCAGCTCCTGTTTCGTGGCCTGTGGGGGGGAGGGGTGTGCACGTGTGAGCCTGTGTCTAGCATTTGCAAGTAAGAACTCCTTGCACTCATTGTTAACTCTGTCCAGCCGACCTCTGGTTGAGACAACCCTGGGCATGTTCTCAGCAAGAACCTAATTCTGTGACCTTGGTATGACTAGTGTTTCTCCTGGCCGGTTGCCTATGTGCCGACGACTCATTCTGAGATCGATCCCAAGACTAGCAAAGACCTCCAGCCCAGTGGTGTCCTGTGAAGATCAGTAAACCCTACTCCAGGGTCAAACCATTCTTATCTTTATTTTTCATGACGTCTCACCAGTTCCTGTGCCGGCGGTTGAGGCCTCCTTAGAGACTTTAAACACGAAACCCCTGTCTTCTGTTACGATCTTTAAAGTTGGTCCTGGTCAAAGTTCTTCAGCCTGGTTGGTCCCCAGCAGAGTGGTTTCATTTCCTCCCACCCCTCTCGTTCTGGTTGTGTCAGTCCACGAACTCTCCTCCCTGCGCTCAAGCGTCTCTGTTTATCGCCTGTCCCCCCCCCCCCCCAAATGTAGACACACAAATTCTGCCTCATCTTTGCTGATAAGGGGAAAATGGGCATTTCTGCCCCTGGGTGGTTTGTTTTGTTTTGTTTTTTTTTTTTTTTATGAAGCTTTTGTTGCCCTCCAAATCCTCTTTGTAGGAACAATGCCAAAAACCATTAATCTGATAGGATTGGATCTGGCATGCTTGGCCATCTGAGCCAGAGTGTGTGTGTGGGGCTTATGAATGTGCCCTCATTTGGGATATGAGGTCGGAGTCCAGGATGGCCGTTTTAGTCTGGCTGGTTGAACTCCGCTCCGCAGCCCGGCTCCTCCCTGCCCCGGGGCATTGTGTGCTGGGCCCTGAACTCTAGATCTCAATCTACCACCCTGCCCCTCTCCCCGAGCCCTGCCTCATGAGTCAGTCCAGTATTCGTCCTTTGTTCTTTGTCTATGCTGGAAAAGCTCATGCCCATATCAACTGGAGAACTCACTTCTAGACCTGTCTTCCAGAACATGCTGCCTACCGTCATCCCCCTGATCAATAGCTGATGATGCCCAGCCTCTCCTTGAACTTGACCCCAGGTGGCCGGCTACCTCCTCAACGCTTGCCCGAGGTTGTCCAGTGAGCCCCTGAGACCACCGTGTCTGTTAAGAGTTCTTGACTTCTGCCCTCGGCCCCTCCCTGCCCCCACTGTTCTTGGTCATCTGCTTGGAATTCCTCCACGGGCCCCCGGAGCTGCTCAGGCTGAAAGCCCACACAACATCCTTGTTTTCTTATTTTCCGGCCTGAAGTCCCTCCATCAGCAAGTCCTGTCACCTCTGTCTGCAGAATACCTCCTGTTTTCAGGCTGTCCTCTCCACCTTCCTGGCTGCTACTGTGGTCCACGGTTCACCTGGGCTGTGCTGTTCCCTCCCAGTGGCTCCCCCCACCTCCAGCCTGCCGCCCACGTTCCACCCAGCAGCGCGCACCATCTTTATCACATGGAAACCACACCCCAAACTCTCCTGCCCCAAGCCCTGCGGTGGCTCCCGTCACAGGCAGAATCAATTCCGAACTCTCAGCACGGTCCCCGTGGCCGGCTCTGCCTCTGGTCCCCGCTGTCCCCGCACTCCCTCCGCCGCGTCCCCGAGCTCACACACACCAGGCCTACACCTCAGCTGGAGCCTGGGATTTGCTCTTCACTCTGCCTGGCAGACCCCTCCTGGCCCAGACTTCCAGACGATGGTTCGTCTTCACCTTTCTAGCGTCTGTGTCCCCCGACCCCTACTTCAGCACGCCCCCCTCTCTGGCTTTCTTCACGGCACTCCATGTGGTCTGGGTCGTCCTTTATGTCCGTGTCCATTGTCTGCCCAGCAGAATGTCGGCTCAGGAGAATGGGCCTGGTCTGCCACGTTCACGGCCACGTCCACAGCTGTTACAGCAGGCTCAACACACAGCAGCACCCAGTACGTGCTTGTTGAATGCGAAAGCTTCAAGAACAACGAAGAGAAGGAACACTGGCAGCCCCTGCCACAAGGCAAATGCTGCCTCCTCGTAGCACTGTCCTGGGCAGCAGGCCAAGGCCATTTCTCTTCATGCCCCAGGCCTCCCACCCAGGGCCTCACGTGTTGTCTGCGTTCGCTAGAGCCGTGTGTCATGCCCCAAAGGGGCAGACTGCTCTGTAAGGTAGTGAGCTCCCCGAGGCTAGAAGTGTTCAGAGACTGGATAACTGGTAATTTATCAAAGGTTTTATCAGCTAGGGTTTTGTCTTGGGTCAAAGCCACATTAGATCAGTGGTTTTCTCACATTTTTTAAAGTACTAGATACCATTTTTCTTCTTCAATCTTAGATGGAAGTCCAGTGTGTAAAGGGAAAGCAGAACTGCCCTGTGTGTGTGTGTTGGTGGGGGGGGGGGGAGTCTTGGCCCCTCTATTCCCGCCTCCCTCCTTACAGCAGTCCCTTCTGTCCTCCCCACGGAGCTCCAGGGCTCTGCCTGCCGAGGCCAGGACAAAAACCCAAGCTGAAAACCATTCTTCCCAGATCCTGTGACCTCAGAGGACCCCACGCACACAGAGGAAGGACGAGCACCTAGAGGTGAATGGGGAAGGGCAGACTGTGTGCCCAAGGCCTTGGTTCCAAGGGTGACCCCAAGTTCCTGCCCACCCTCCCATGGCACACACACCCCCCCCAAGGGCAGGAGAGGAGAGCACTTCCCAGTAAGCGTTACAGACTGACCTCACTGCCTCTGGAAGCAGGAGAACCTCAGAGACTGGGGATTATTTGAATTGAGCACAGCCGTGGTGATTTTAGGGTTTTATTGGGAAAAAAAACATCATAAAGCTGGCATTTGAAGATGTTCTCAGAGCAAATGAGTTGGAGGAGAGTGAGGTCAAGGACACGGTGCCGTGTGGGGCCCCGAGTGATTGGCAGGAGCATGGAGAATGAGGGTGAATCCCAGGGCCTGTTCGAGGGGATGGTGGCGGTCGAGAAGTGGAAAGGAACCCACAGCCTTGGATCACCATTCCCAGGCCGTGACAAAGTGTCAAAGATGCTGTGACCACAGAGAAAAACTGATGAGAGGGGCCAGTTGAGGATAAGACGTCAGTTCATTGTCTCCGGGGATGTGCCTTATCCAGCTGCAACTATGGATTTAGAGTGTTGGCCCGGGCGTCCTCTGCCTGGAGCTGTCACTGAGGCGCGCCGTGGCTGAGCTGTTTAGACTCGAGGGCGGAGAGAGCCGTGACCTCTGCCGGCCTGCCCTCCCCACCCAGCACGGGCGCTCTGGGAGCTGGCGCCAGCTCTGCGCTCTCTGTTGGCCTGCGGCTGCTCCCCCCTGAATGCAGGAGATGAACAGCCCGATTACCTAATGGAATCTTTCTGGGAGGCGGGGAGCCTCGTCAGACCCGCTCTGCCTGCGGTGGGAGCCGGGAGGCAGCCCCCGCGCCCTGCCTGGTCTCGGTGCCCGCCTTGGAAACCTTCTGCAGACGTGCTGCCGGGGATGGGCCTGACCCAGGCTGCGGAGAAGTGCATGGGGAATCGTGCTCGCCCTCGCCTCGCTTCCCGCTCTCTGTGCTGGCTACTGCAGGGGAGGGAGGGACAGGCATCCCCGTGGAAGTGGACCTGTGGTCCTACACAATCAGCCTGGATTGACCGCGGGGCTTGTTGTAGCCACAGCCCGAGTCAGCTCTGGTGGCTGGTCACACAGTCCCAGCAGGTCCTGAGTCCTGAGTGCAGGACCCCAGGGCAGAACCATGTCCTGGGGCAGACAGAAAGATGACTGTTTCTCTCTGTGTGTCTGCCTCGTCCTCACCGCCCCCCCCCCCCCGTCTCTGTCTCTCTCTCTCTCTCTCTGTCTCTCTCTCTCTCTCTCGGTCTCTCTCTCTCCCTCCTCTGCTTCAGCGCTGCGCATCGGGCTTGGATCAGCCAGGGCAGCCATAAATGGCAATGTGCTGCCTGCAGGCTCACACTGGCTCCGAGAAGCCTCCCTCCTCAGCCTCCGGGAGACCCTGGCCCCTGTGCTTTGCCTCCCCCCCCACCCCGCCGCCGAGCCATCCCTCCGCTGGAGGAAAAGGTTGGATTGGAGAAGTGTCCCGGGACATGTGAAGTTAAACGTGGGCTCTATCCATCCAGTCGTGGAATGCCGGGACTCTGGTCAGTGAGGTGAGGGGGTTGGGTCCCAGCCCGAGACTGCTTTGGGGACCAGCCAGGATGACACCAGCTGTCTGTCCCAGAGGGCGTCGCCAATTCACAGCTGTCACGAAACTGATTTACTTCCATTAGAGCACGGTGTGTCGGTTTGCTGGGGCTGCCGTAACGACGTACCACAGACTGGGCGGCTTGAAACACAGACGTGTATTTTCTCCAGAACTGTGAGGTCCCGGCGCGGGCAGGGCCGCTCGCTCCCAAGGCCTCTGTCCCTGGTGTGCAGGTGCCGCCTTCTCGCCGCATCCTCACGGGGTCTTTCCATGAGCACACGCACCCCGGGGTCTCTTGCGTGTGTCCTTTCTTACAGATTTCCTCTTAAAGGGACACCAGTCAGATTGGGTTGGGACCCACCCTCATCGGCCTCATTTTAACTTAATTCCTTCTTCAAAGGCTCTCTCTCCAAATGCAGTCACAGTCTGAGATACTCGCAGTTTGGACCTCAACATATGAATGTGGGGAGGGACACAGTTCAGCCCACAACACACGGGTACCATGCAGCACGCGTGGGACCAAGGGCGTTGACCAGAAACCCACAGGGATGGCCTCTCGCTGGCTTGCAGTCGGCAGTCTGAGCGCTGTCGGGTTGTGCGGCCCCAGGCGTGGTCCTAGCCCAGCTATGTGGGGAAGCAAGCCCAAGGGTGGGACTCAGACCTCGAGAACCCCAGGGGATTGCCTTCAGCCAGAGGCAGCCAGTCCTTTGCTGATTCATTCAACAAACACTGAGCTGGGGGCCAGAGTCCCTTCACCTCTCGGTTCAGGCCCGACATCTCTCACCTGTGCTTTGAACCCCCTTCTTGGAGTTCTTCCTGCCTCCAGTCTTGCCCTCGCCACGCCATTCCACTTCCTGCTCCAAAAATGCCGGTCTCCTCCCGTTTCTCCCCATTTAAAAGCCGCGGGGGCCCCTCGTTGCTTTGTCCCCTATAAGACTGCCCGGGTCGGAGCCCTGCTTCCTGACCCCTGCGATCTCCTGCAGCCACACCAAACTCCAGCAAGTCCTTGCAAAAGCCGAGATGCGTCCCCTCTGGGGCCTCGCCCGACTCCTTAGACTCAGCCGAGCTGCCCTCCTCGGGGCCCCTCTACTATGTGGCTTAGATGCTTCCAGAAAACATACCTTCAGAACTGCACGTGCCAAAGCAGGATGGAAGGTGGGACGTGCTGTAGGAAGGACGGCACAGAGGTACAGCCCTTACTGACGGCTCACGCTCCAGCATTTCGTGCTTGTGCCGTATTGCCCTCCTTCGCTGTCACCCACACAGTTCCCCATCTGCAGGCAGGGAGCCCTGGAGGGAGGCCGAAGGGCCACCACGTCCAGAAGGATGGCCGTCTTTGTCCCATGCGCACTTTGTACGGGACCCGCCCATCTTATTACCGGTATCACCACTTCCGTTTTTCTGTCGTGTACACGTTTTTTATAAAATACAAGCAAAATGCAACAAACAGTGTTTTGTTTTGTTCAATCATGGACTCCTTCCCAGGATGGGGATGTCATCTCAAAGCTCACAAGGTAACCTAGAGAAGCCTGCGGGCTGGGGCTGCTCCCTGCAGCGCTGTGGGAACCCCCCGCCACCGCCCAGCCCTCAGCGGCTGCGCCACTGGTATCCGACATGGGCAGCCCTCCCCGCGAGGACCTGACCTGCTCTGGGCTTGCAAAGTGGAGTGTGAGCAGATGGTGACGGGGGTGACAGCCACTCGGCTCGGTCAGCTTGCGCAGAACCGGGAAAGGTGGGGGTGGAGCGACCTCCGGGACAACCGCAGCCAGGGGCCTCTCCACCCACAGGCCCAGGCTCACAGCTCGAGGACCAGAGCTTCCTTCTCCCCCAGCAGAGTTGGGCCATGGGTCCCACCTGCAAGCTGGTCTATTGTGGGAGGGGTTTTGACTGCCCACGGGGCCCACGGGCTTCAAGAGGCATCTTCCAAAGGAAGGAGATTTCTGCACAGACAGAAAACAGTAAGTGACCAGTCCAGCACTGCTTTCCGGACTTCATGAAGTCTCCAATAAAAAGTCTGTTTTAAATTGCATCCCTGTATATAAAGCCACAGCATGCCAGAAATTTTATAAAACGGTATCTCTGTCTACCACACACATAACATTATTTACCTTTCATTTAATTCCGGGATACGGGGGTACCCCCAAAGTTTTAGTGCAGTTTTAGGTTTTAATAGCTTGAGAAGTATAAATGCTACGAAGCTACAGCACACATCCGCTGAGTATTTACTATGTAAATTCCTCGTCTACTTAGCTTCCTGACATTTGAATGCCGAGTTCTCCATTTTAATTCTCTGTGCGAACGGGAGTCTGGCTGGGTGGGCAGGTGGACGAGTCCTCTCCCACGGCACCTTGGTGAGCTGGTCAGCCTCCCTAAAGTCATGTCCAGGCGGTCAGGTACGCATCAAATCCTCGTAAAATCGACAGGCTCGAATCACAAAGGCAATCCCCCGGTCAGTGAACCTTGGGCCATGAATATGTTTTTGAAGTTTGAAAATCAACTAGAGGGGCTCCTGGGGGGCTCAGTCGGTTAAGCGGCTAACGTCAGCTCAGATCATGATCTCAGGGTCCTGGGATCGAGCCCAGCATCAGGCTCCCTGCTCAGTGGGGAGCCTGCTTCTCCCTGTCCCTCTGCCTCTCCCCCTCCTTGTGTTCTCTCTCTCAAATAAATAAATAAAATCTTTTTTAAAAAATGGGGCACCTGGGTGGCTCAGTTAAGCTTCTGCCTTCGGCTCAGGTCATGATCTCGGGGTCCTGGGATTGAGCCCCACATCGGCCTCCTTGCTCAGCAGGGAGCCTGCTTCTCCCTCTCCCTCTGCCACTCCCCCTGCTTGTGCTCTCTCTCTGACAAAAAAATAAAATCTTTAAAAAAAGAGCGAAAAGAAAATCAACTAGAGGCATGTCTAGCACTGGACTGGGATAATTACATGAATTTGAATGAGAAACATCAATATATTTAAAATGTAAATAACCTTTCCAAGGTCATTTTTGGGTATGTTTATAGCATTTATGCTTCTGAAATTATTAAAGCTGAAAATGACACTAAGACTTGGGTTGCACATTTTTATTTTTTTAGATTTTAATTTTATTTATTTGAGAGACAGAGAGTGAGAAAGAGCATAAGCTGGAGGAGGGGCAGAGGGCGAGGGGGAAGCAGGCTCCCCGCTGAGCAGAGAGCCCAATGCGGGGCTCGATCCCAGGACCCTGGGATCATGACCTGAGCTGAAGGCAGACGCTTAACCGACTGAGCCACCCAGGTGCCCCTGGGTTGCACATTTAAAAAAAATATCAGTAGCAACCTCTAAATTGCTTTCCAACCTGCCAACGGGATCACAAGTACAGTTTAAGAAACAGCACACTTCAGAAGTCAAGTGCAAGATTCAAATGTATACCAGCCTCTCTCCAGGCCAGTGTTGGCAGGCCACCCTTCACTGTGTCCCTTTGGGATGGTGGGGTCTGCCTCCGCTCTGGACAGCAACTATTTGTGTAGATGTCTTCCCGACTGGATCATGAGTTCCTTGAGGAAGGGACTGTGCTTATTTCTCTTTTTTCTTGGTGTCCCTCACACATAATGGGAGAATCAGCCTCCTCTCCAGTCTCGATATTGGGCTGATTTCTGGGGTCCAGCCCTGAATGGGTTAATGGCTGTTTGTGTCTCTTTTTTTCTTTTACTCTTCCTTTAAAAAAAGAAAAAAAAATCAGATTTCACAGTTCAGAGACCCCTGTGTAGCATTTTCAAAATATGTTAGGAGTAATTAATGCATATTCATGCATCTTATTAGAAAATCCAAATATACTGAAATGTATCAGATGAACACAGAAGGCCTGTCTCTCCCCCAGCGGTATCCCCTCCCCCCATGGTCCTCACCCCCAAAGGTAATCACTGCTAAGGGTGCCTTGCGGGTCCTTCCAGAAAACCTTTCCTCAGCGTTGATGAGCATGTATGTGCATTTCCATCTTTTATTTACAGCAAGAAGATCGCCCCCTCACACTGTGCAGCCTCTTGTTTTTCCCCTTGGTAATTGACCCTGATGCATTTCTCACATCAGTTTGTATGGTTGCCTCCTTTTTAAAGCCCAGTGTTGCGTGGCGTGTGCACACCGTGATATATTTAACCCGTTAATATTGTGGTTAACCAAATCTATTTAACTGTAAGATATTTAACTCTAAGGATGAACATTTCCTTGTTTCCAGTTTGGCGTGTTTTCTGCTTCACACAAGCAGAGTTCTTGCATGAAAACCTGAACAGATGATTTTCCCGTCCAGAGCAGATCCCTAGAAGTGGGTTTGCTGGGTCAAAGGGTTGTCTCCTTTTCCTGCCTCCCCCGAAGAGTCCTGCCCCAATCTCCACAGCCACAAAGACGTTTTCCTGTGCAAAACCGGGGGTGAGAGAGGGGCATTTGGACAAGCCCCACGTACTGACCAACGGTGCTCCGGGCAGCACGGCTCCCCTCTCGGTGGTGCTGAGCAGAAGTCCTGCTCCTGCCTCCCGCCCAGCTCCTCCTGGCTGCATTTTGTGTGGTCCTGAGAGCGAGAAAGTCACAGGAAACTCGGCCTTTCGGGGTTTGCCACTCATGACCGGCTGTTGGGCTTGTGCAAACTTGCAGGCCAGCTCTGCTCGCTCTGCTCTGTGAGGGAGCCTGCCGCCGGCCGCTCCGTGCTCCTGCCCTGGGAGCCGCGTGCCAAAGGCCTGGGCGTGCTGCCCTCTCCGCCGCGGGCGGCTTCCTCCTGTGCGTGCTTCCCTCTCTAAACCGGGGGGTATATCCGTATTTGCCCGCCGGCTTCCCGCCGCAGTCCCCTGGGCCGCGTGTCCCCACTGCCCTAAAATCCCTGTAGCTGGAGGATGGGCGCATCCTGGTCCCCCCCAGCATTCCTGCAAGTTGAAGTCACTCCTTCCTCCCAAGAAGGCCATCTTGGGACACTCCTTCCAGCCATCTGTTTATTGAGTCCATTCGTGGGAGAGCGCCGGGCCTGAAGGAGGCGGAGCTCCAATTTTGGAAAGATGGACATGGAAACCGTTAGGGGTTGAAACGAGGTGCCAGGAGGCAGGGATGGAGTCTGCGCCCGCGAGCGCCGCTCCTCTGTGACGCCCGCCAGCCATCCTCTCGTGCCTTTCGTTCTACTCACTGGAGCAGGGGCAGGGCGGGGGGGTGGGGGTGGTGGATCGTGGGAGTCCCCAGTCCCATTACCAAAATGGCATCCAAAGTCTTTGACAGGCACCCACCCGGAAAGGGTAAAGGGACTGAGTTTCAAAGGTCAGAAGCACAGCTCCTCGGCCCACAGGCTCCCCATTGTCATCTTGGCCACACAGCGTTTGCACAGAGGTCGTACGGACTCCCCCCGCTGGTTGACCGCGGCCCCAGAGTCAGGTGCCTTTCACCAAGGAGTCAGACACCTGGATGACCGTATCCGCATGAACCGTCTCGAGCTCCGGGCGCCCGGGGCTGACTCTCTCCTTGTCTTGCAGGACCAGGAGCAGGAGCAGGACCAGGACCAGGACCAGGACCAGGACCAGGAGCAGGATGGCCAGGAGGGCCCACCCCAAGCAGGGCCTGAGGAAGAGGATGGTGAGTGAGACCCAGCCTCCAGGCCGCACGCCCCTGGCCCTGTCGCTTCTGCTCTTTCTGTCCCCACTTTCCTGTCTCTAAACTGTGAGTTGTCTTCAAACACGGAAGGCCCATCTCGCCAGTAAACCGAGCACCCCGACCTTCCATTTCCTGCCCTGCCTCCTAGCTCCCCTCCTGTCACTGCTTGTGCATTTCGGTTTCTCGCCAAACGTCTCCCAATCTATCTGATGGAGACGGAAGCCGCTCACAGCGCCGCTGCCCAGGCGTTCTGCACAATGGAGGCCCCAGGGGAGGAGATGTCTGAGCAGCTCGGGCTAACTGGCCGGACTTCCCTGCCATCAGACTCTGGCCGGCCAGGAGAAGGGAGCGGGAGTGACGGGGAGCATTAAGAAAACTGGCCACTTCGAACCTGACTGGGTGGAGGGCGGAGGCTTTGCCCTGGGCACCCACGGGGGCCAGTGCCCCAGACAGACAGAGACAGAACCACACGTGGTCTGCGTGTCTGCTGGGTCTGTCGTGTTTTATTTCTTAAAAACAAACGAAAGCAACATGTCAACATTTGTTAAATCTATGTGGAAAGTACATGGAGGACTTATTACTTGTACTTCTGTGTATGTTTGAAATATTTCATCATTTTTTTAAAAAGCCAAACTGTTGCCGTGACCGATGGCTGGCAGGGGCAGTGGAAAGAGTGGGTTGCAGGAATGCCGTGACCGCGGCTGGTATGGGCGTGTGGGCCGGCAGCAGGGCAGCGCTGGGGGGGGGGGGGGGGCCCACAGCTCCTCCCCTGAGGCCCCACAGGGCTGCGGCTTCTGTTGGTACTGCCTCAGAGGAGCAGGGAAGGGCGGGCAGCTGCGGAGGCGGGTCAGGGGGACCTGCTCTCCTTGGCGCGGTTGGTTCTCCTCCGTCATCTGCAGGTTAGAGACGCACGGGAACTGTGGCCCTGTGTCCCTGCCTTGTGGCCCCAGGCAGCTGCAGGGATGCTGGAAGTCAGGATCCTGTTTGCGACTCTGGGACACAGGAAGGGGCCGGAGCCAGAGGCCCCTGGCCAGGACAAGGGGAGGCTCACCAGCCTTACAGCCAGCCCTGTGCCTTGTCACGGGCCCCCCTCCTTATCTGACTGCTGCCTCCTGGACATCCCCCATCCCCCCGCCACCTCCTGCCAGCTCTGACAGGGTGAGGGAGGGGAGGTTTATGGCCGCAGCTGTCGGAGGATAAGAGGAACAGGCCCCCAGCCCTTCTGCAGTGAGCAGCTCAGCTCTGGGGCTAATTGATTAGTGTCGCTCAGACGCCCTCCCTAAGCGACCTGGTGATTCACAGAAGGCTGCAGGAGGAAGTCCTGCTCCCAGGAGGCCCTCACATCGAAACCTCCCGTTCTAGCAAAATTAGATGCGACTGTGTACCCCTTGGTACACCACACATGATGTGATTAGGTGAAATCCTTTTCTAGTCGTCCTGCCTGGCCCGGAAAACATCAGACTCATCAGACCTGCCCCATGAATGAAAACCTTGAGTCGTACGCAGCTGGCAGAATTTTTTATGTTTTATTTTTCTAAAACATAGCAACACAATGACCTTGATGTTGAGGTTAATTGGTTTTCTTTGTCTGTTGCCTCTTCCTGAGGTCCAGAATCGAGCGTTGCTTGTGAGCTCATCCTGAGGCCGTAGCCTCTGTGTGATCCCGCCCCTCTGGCAGGCTTTTCCGGCTTTCCTGATCACCAGGGACCCAGGCCCCTCAGACAGCAGCTCTGAATTACTCAGCAAAGTACCCAGATCCCCAGATGCAGGCAGTGCACACCCGGTGCTGTTGGAAGCTCCTGATTCTGTGGGCCCACAAGGAATGGTACTGGAATTTCCAGCCCTTGCTTGTCAACCTGAGCTCAGCTCAGCCTGGAGGAAGAGCCGGCCCATGGGGGCTGGGGTCCCCAGTGAGGAGGGGTGGGAATGGATTCCCCTGTCTCTGCGCAAAGCCCCATCTCACCTGGAGGATGAACCAAGACTCCCCCCCCCCGCCCCAATGATGACCTGGCCCCTCTCTACCATCCAGTGCCACTGGCCTCCTCTCTTTGCTGCACCTGTCTCCCCGGACACTGCAGGGCTCAACTCACCGCACTCCCTCAACTACCGTCTGTAAAACCCTCCCTGATGCTACCCCCACCCCACCCCCATGAAACTTCAAGCGGCCCCCGCCCTGCCTCCCACTCCCCTGTCCTTTCTGCAGAGCACTCATGACCAACTTAACTGTATTTGACTTGTCTTTGCTTGCTGTGTGTTTTCTTCACTGCTAAGGCCCCAGCCCCTAGCAGAGTGCTCACTAAATATTTGCAGAAAGAATGAAGAGCAAAGGAATCCTTGTACAAATGTAGTCACTTCTTCCTAAGGCAAGGCTTCAGCCCCTGGACAGCTGGCCAGGGTGAGGGGGCCACAGGAGGGCTGTGGAGCCCGCCAGCGTCCTCCTCCTGGGCGAGGTTTTGGAGAGAGCACGGCCCCCATCACATCACACTTGGGTTCTGAATTTGCATCCAGAGCCTTCTTCCTTCAGCCCAGAGAGAAGCCGAATCCGAGGGCCCGAGGCATTTTCCTCCCCCTGGGCCCACATCAGCCTGTGTGATCAAACAGGGACAGCTGCCAGCTGGAGGTCAGGGTGGCCCGGGGCAGGATGCGGAGGTGTTTGAGATTCCGGACGTTGGAGTGACAGAGAAGTAAACTCTCCAGAGAACCGAGAAGGACCGTATCTGTGTGGGAGGGTGATTTGCGGGCCTCCGCATTTCCCTTACTCAATTCTTTAGGCCTTCATGGGAATTAGACAAGATAAGCCGTTGAGTCTTTGTCCCCGGGGGTGGCGGGGGGCTGTCTGCCCTACACCTGCTGGGCTGAAGGACCACTTAAGGGCATGGCTTCCTCTCTGAGGCCTGGCAGCACCTGTGTGGGCATTGGGGGGGATGGGGGAATCCCCGCCAGCCGAGATGGCCCTTTTGAAACTAACAAAAGGGGAAGAGGACCCGGAGTCTGGGGGAGGCCCCCAGCACTCAGACCCTCGCGCCAGCTCTGACCGAGTCTCCTCTCTGCAGGGGGAGAGGTCTTCTCCTTTAAATACAGCCCCGGGAAGCTGCGGGGAAACCAGTACAAGAAGATGATGACCAAAGAGGAGCTGGAGGAAGAGCAGAGGTAGGGACCACACAGCACCCGTGAGCCCTGACTGTCCTGCCCCTGCGCTCGGGTGCCGGGAGACAGGGCGAGCCTGCGGCAAACCGCTGCCCCAACCCACTGCCACTCCCCCATTTTCTGTTTAGGGGCTCTTTCCTGTCCTGGCTCTGTTCAGCCAGGCTCGGTTTCCCCTGAAGACAGTCCCTTTGGGGTGCTCCGGCATAGCTGGGGAGGAGGGGAGGGCCGCAGAGTCCCTCCCCTGCCCCTCGCCCCCACTGAAAAGGGAGAAGCTAGACGCCAGGGAAGAGCCTGGAGCAGACCGCTCCCTCACCCAGAGAGTTCATGACAAAACCAATCTATCACTTCGGGACAGGGCGCAATTCTTCCTGCTCATCCATTCGGCAGCTCCCCTCCCCTCCTCTCCTGCCCCTCCGGCCCCTCCCAGCCCGGCGTCTGCGGTCGGTTCCTATCTGTTCTGCTCCACGGAGCTCCCACAGCTGCAGCTGCCTAGCTTCTCAGCTTTAGAATCGGGCCCCCGCCCCCGCCGGACACCCACTGCACACCCGTGGGCCTCCCTCCATGCCGCTAGGGTGCTGAGGAACACTCTGGAAGCAGCAGGACAGCTGGGGAGGGAACCGGTGGTCAGACCCCCAGTCCAGCTGTCTCCTGCACGCCTCCGGCCGGCCTGGAGCCAGCCGTGCTCCGGTTCAAGCAGGAGTCTAAACGGGAGCCCAGGGGGGGATTCTAGGGTCACAGAGGACAGGAGGGCTTATTCGAATGCATAACTCAGCCACTCTTTCATTGCCGCTGGCCACACCACCCAGGGTCCCTCCAAAGTCAGAAGCTGCTTTGCCCATGAGGATCCCCATTTCCCCTCCCGCAACTGTCACCAGCTCTTCCAAACCTGGCCTGGAAGGCTCTTCCCCTGGGGTGGAGGGGTGGTGGCAGGCCCAGCCTGAGGAAGACTGGGAGCAGGGGAAGGTGGCCTCCAGGGGAGCCACCCCTTGGTGCTGGCGACACTGCCTCTGGGTGTGATCTGGTTTGCTGCCTTTATATTTCAGGATTGAGCTGACCTCTGACCTCACTTCCCTGTAGCAAGTTCCTTAGGTCCTGAACCACACATAGTCTTGCAAATCCTTTTGGTAAGGAGATTGACTTCTTAGACCAGTGGTGCATCCCCCCTCCTGTCTGTTGATGTGTCCTCAACGTGACTGACACGGTCGAGCCCTCCCCTCCTCCGCCACCTTCATAACCAGTTGATACATTCCATGCACCGAGTGGCCTCTTTCTTCGCCAGCACGGGAGATGCTGTGTGACCGCCCCCCTCCCAGGGCTGCAGAGTTCTGGGACCCAGTGGACCTAAGTTCCTGGTGGGCCTCACGGACCAGCTGGTGGGGAGCTAGCGCCCCCTTGTGAGGCTGGGGCTGAACTGTCGTCCCCCTCTGGGACCGCTGGGTGTCGCCCTGCCGCTTCGGCCCGCCCTAAGAAGAAAGCCTCGTGTGGCAAAAAACCCCTGTGCTCCCGAGTGGTGGGACAGGCAGGTTTTCCGGGTCAGGAAGGGGTGGCCAACTGCAGCCCTGGTCAGTAAGCTCACTGTGACTGGAACACGGCCACTCTTGTTTTCCCATGGTCTGTGGTGGCTTCCGCACCACTGTGACCGGAGTGAGAAGTTGCAAGAGAGCCGCGTGGCCCACAGGGCCCAGAAGAGTCAGAATCGGGCCCTTTACCGAAAATATTCGCAGCCTCTGGATTAAGGATGGGGAGGGCTGGATGCGCTTGGGGTCCCGCAAAGGTCCCTGTGGACGGAGCTGCGGTCAGGACAGGCCTGATTCCTTGGGCTCGGGCAGGTGCTCCTGGTGGACGTGAGGAGTCACTGGAACAGGAAGGACAGACAGTTAGGGGACGGATGCCAGGCCTCAGGCTGCGGGGTCAGATGGCCACTGTCACTGGGCTCCGAGCCAGGACCTCAGGAAGAGGGAGGGAAAGTCTCTTCTCTGTTATGTTTAGACAGCCGACTCTGCATCGGCCGCGCGGGGGGCAGAGGGTCTTTCCCGACAGGGTTGTGGGGCCTCTCACGCACTTGGCTATTCCGTGGGGCGGAGACCGTGCCCCAGGGCTGCTCTTGGGGTGAAGGAGGAGATCTTCCCTCCTCATCTGCAGGCCTGTGCCCCAGGTGGAGAAGGAGGGGCTGGTGGACTTTGAGGCACTTAAACTCGGTCCTCGCTCAGGGTGGAGCTGGAGTTCACGCTCATTTTCACCCCTGCCCTTCCCCAGCATGCTCCCCGCGGCTGCTGCACGCGTCTGCCTGTGCCGTCTGCCTGCTGCCTCCTGCCCCTGCATGCGGCCAGCCCACGTGGCACTGCATGGGGCCCCTTGACTCGCACCCCTCTTGCAGCTGCTTCTGTCCCTCTCGTGGTGATGCTTGGGGTTGCAGAGGCTGACGAGTTCGGCTCTGTCTCTTCGTCTCCAGCACGGCAGTTCCTGTGGTTCCCCTGTGGCCCGGGAGAGCTGGCGGGTGCAAGTTCGTTCTGGTCCCCGCTGAGTCTAGGAAACGGCCCTGGGATTCCAGTATGAAAAAGAACATGCACATTATCGTCAAACCACTAAAACTGCGGGCCAGCGAAGTGTGCTCTATTCTTTGCCTGTCAGATTCTTTCCGACCAAACTCTGCCTGTTTCTAATCCCTTTCCTGGCCCTCGGGGTCCCAGCTGACTTGCAAGCTAGTTAACGAAAAAAATGCTGCAAGTCCCTGACTTTAAATTTATCAACACAGCCAACAGAACAGTCGTATGCAGAGCCCAAGTCCTTAGTGGTCACATGAGCCAGCATCCCCTAAAGCGTCACTTTACAAATTTTCAGGACACAGCACTTAGGAAGCAGGGCTAAAATCAAGAGCCCAGATCGTTCCTCTGCGTGTTTAAATGGACCTTCCCATCCTTGGAACTGCTCACAGGTCAGCTTCCTTCTGCCCAAGGGGCAGAAAGTGGTCAGGTTTACAGATCCAGAGCTGGCTGCTGCCCCAGGAGGACCCTGCTCTGTCACGGCCTGCCCCCTCCTCCGAGGCTTCTCCTGGGGCTCAGGGCTCATGGCATCCTTGGCGTTGCCGTGCCTGGCTGCTGGGGTGTGCGTTCCCAGCGCAGTCTCTCTGGGAGGTGCCACATCCAGCTTCAGTGTGGCTGGGACAGTGGGCTTGCAGGCTGCCCACTGCTCCTCCGGCTCCCAGAGCTAGCGAAGCCAGCGAGCTTGGCAGGAAAAAGAAAAAGCACCCCTGCCCACTCCTGTCCTTGTACGCCATCTGTTCCCACCTTCTGGTCCAGAGCAAAGTGGCCCAGGCTGGCTCGGATAGGCGGGAACCTGGGACCCCAGCACCCACTCCCTTCTGAAGGTCCTCAGAATGTCCTGACCTTTCTGGAAGGGGACACGACTCTGGTGGAAGGTGTTTTGTACGGCATAACAGGCAGGGGGGAGTGGAGAACCCAGGCTGTGGGATATTCTGCTGTCTGCAACCTGGTGAGTCCACGAAGGATTTGCCGGTGTCAATGTCTAGAAACGCGCGTGACTCTGACTCCAGAAGAGGGCGCCGGAGGGACAAAGTCAGAGCCCCTGTGGAGTCTGTGTGCTTCTGGGTGTCCTTTAGAAAAGGTGGGCAAGCATCCCTAGTGTGCCAGTGTCCCCAGGGGGACAAAACAGTCGAGCGTGACGGGATGGCCCCAGTGAGGCACACAGCCAAAGATCAGAAGCACCCAGTATCTGACCCACGGTCCGCCCTGCCCACGGGCCGAGCAGTAGGGTCCTCCCGGCCTAACTAAATGCCTCACGGACTCCGGACTCAGAATGGGATGCGGCAGGCTGCTGAGGTCCTGTGCCGGGTCGGGCCAGCTCTAGGAAACATAGTGTCCTGCTGCAGGTGACGAAAAGCAAACTGCACCGTGTCTGAGAAACCAGTGTCCAGCCTGGCGTCTGCAATCCCAAACACCCTTCTCCTCATCCCCGTTCCCCAGTTCCTCCCCCACAATACTTGTTAGATGGAAGAAGTAAAATAAATGATCTTTTCTTCCTATTTCTCTTTACAGAACTGAAGAATAATGAAGTTATCCTTAGCCTCCTGCTAAAGGCTTTTCTTTTGGCATCTAAAAAGCTTGAGAGATAAAATGGAAATCCCCAGAGCGGAGCCGTGCAGGCTCCCAGGTGCCTCTGGCCTGCATAAATCCGCTGGGACCCAGACCCTCCATCAGGACCTGTCCCTCGGCGGGGAGGGTGCCGGGAGTGCCTTGGGCCCCGGGGTAGAGGTGTTCCTCCCCGTTGGTGCGGATTAGCTTGTTTAAGCAAGGGTTTCGTAGACTTTGGTTTTTCTTATGCTCTCGACTCACCCTTCACCCCTGTGATGTCACCAGCGACAGCCACCTTGTCATTTTAAAACCACCGTGTCATTTAAAACCACCAGTGTCATTTAAAACCAGCTTCATTCCAGTGCCCCCCACCCAGCCACCCACTGGCCTTTCCCTTCACTGGAGCCAAACCGTGAGAGACTCTGAGGCATTGCAGGCAGCCGAGGCAAAGCTCCTGTCCGTTAGCTGCCTCAGGGATGGTGGACGGCCCTCCTTCCCCTGGGGGCCCACTGCCCTCTTTCTGTCTGGCGGGCTTGGGTGTTGCGGGTCCCCCTGGGGGACACCAGTCTGATGGCCCCACCGCAGGGAACCAGCACCAGCTCTAGACCCTCAGGTAGAGGAGGCCGGAAGCCAGGCCTCTGCGGCTCCGAGGCCTTTTCACTGACGCTCTTACTGGCTCAGCCGAGTCTCCACCTTCGCTTTGGTGGGAGCAGTAAGAATAGTCTGCTTGAAACAGATTTCTTGACTATACCGTTTCCTAGAAGGTGCCGCAGAGAAGTCAGGATTTCACCAGGTAATGAGATCAGTCCCAGATCCGTTTCTTGGAATTTTATATTGGGCAATATTTATACTATAGCAAACTAATCTGCAGCTTTTAGATGTGTTGGCTAAAACATTTTTTTAAAGCAGTAAGTTTATAGAAAAAATTTGTCCGTTTGAGAAGAAGGCCGGGATGCCAACCCCTAGGGCATGTTACGTTCCCAGTGCCCTTCTCTGGGCCTAAAGGCTTAGGATTAGGGTGTAGTGCAGATCGGGCAATAGTGGGCCAGCCGCGTGACAAGCAGATGTACCCTTGTCGCCACACATGTCCCCACACAGCAATAACAGCCGTGTCCAGGCTGGGATCTTACTGATACAGTAAGCAGGCGACTCTCTCCAGGTCCGTTATCTAACTAGTTAGTTGTCTGGAATCTTCCTGCACGTGGCTTGTAGGCACCAAGCCTCACGTACTCCTGGCAGCTTGGATCTGTATATTCAGCCTGTGTTCAGCCCAATAAACGTTGAGTAGATGATCTTGGTTATTGTGTGTTTTTTCAGTTTTGCTTTGTTTTTAAGAAATAATCTTTGAACCCGTTAAAATTTGAGCTCTCTCTCATACTGGTGCCTGTTACTCTCTAGCAGAGTATAAGTCATAGGTCCACCCTGTTAAAAATGCCCAAGTGCCACAACCACCAAAAATATCTGAGAATTTGTGTTCGCTCGGGGCCAGCGGGAATGTGATTCCATCCAGGGAGCTCAACACACACCTTTCAATCCACAGTGCTGTCTTCGGACTGCAGGGTACAGAACACCTATGGCAGGCTCCTTCGCCTCCAGATGGGAAAACAGACTGTAGAAATCACATTCCCAGGGTGACAGAGAGGCTGGGATTTGGGACTTCAATATTTCAGTTTCTAGATGCTGCTGTAGCCAGAAAACCAACTTCCGGATGGGAGGTATGGGGTCCCACTGAAAGAATCTGTTGCATAAGACCAGACGCTCGGACCCCACCCCACCCTGGCAGCGTTCTGGGTGGCCAGAGGTCATGCCAGAGCCCAGCCACGCGGGACCTGCTGTGTCTGTAGCATTGCTGGCTGCAGGGAGGGGCTGAGAGGGCCGGGGCGCAGGGTGTGGTGGCCCAGAGACAGCACAGAAGCCAGAAGTCAGCCCTGCTGACAGCCCCGTGCATGCAGCAGAACAAGCAAGCCCCAGACCGTCCCTGCTTTGCGCTGCAGTCTTGTCCCACCCTTTCAAAATGTTTGCGCTCCTGGGAGTTGTCCCGTGCTGGTCAGATGGTGTGGCCGAGCCTCCCGTCAGTCCCAGCTGCCCAGCGTGTGCAGGCCGGTTCTGTGGTAGGAAGGGCAGGGCCCCGCTGGCCATAAGGTCTCTGTGCACATCAGGAAAAGGCGCTCCTTCCTCTGAGCAGTGAGACCCATGCCAACCGTGCCCCTGGGTCAAGCCCCCATGTGCACCTCCGCGGGCGCCCCCAACTTCTCGCCTGGTACTGGTTTTTGTCCTCATCCCTCTAAACGGAGGCTGTCGAGAGCCTGTTTCTTCCCGGGCTCGCTCTCCAGTCACTTAACAGAACGGGCCTCTCCCCAGTATCTCCCAGGAGGTGCGAGGTCAACACTAAAAGGGGGCCCAAGGGAAAACAGAGGCACGGGAACCCACAGGGTCACTTGGGTCCTCCCCAGACCCGCAGGGAACAGCCAAGACGTGGATCCCGCCTTTAGAACCTTCCAGCTGAGGTCATTCCGCCACACGAGCTCGTGGGTGTTGAGTGGGTTTCGCTTCGGTTTGATTTTCTTCTTGTCCTGGGAAGCAGACACGGCAGCAGCCGAGAGAGCGGGGCCCCAGGCCCGGGCGCGCGTGGCGTCCCCCCGCTGTGGGCTCGGAGCACCCTTTTCCTCTGTGTCCTCTCTTCCCCGCAGAGTGCAGAAGGAGCAGCTGGCGGCCATCTTCAAGCTCATGAAGGACAACAAGGAGACGTTTGGGGAGATGTCCGCAGGTGACGTGCAGGAGCAGCTCCGGCTCTACGACATGTAGACGGCCCTCGCCCCGCCAGGCCCTGGCCCTCACGGCGGACGTCAGCGGGCTCCTTCCCTCTCCCATACGTAGCCGTAGAGGAGGATGACGCACGGCTCGCGCAGCTCCCACAGTTTAGGCCTCACGTTACAGGAATCAGGATCGCTGTCGTCAGAGGTAGACCTGTCGGCTAAGACAGTGCTCCCCTGCCACTTCCTCCCATGCAGTTACGGAGGCTTCCAGAAAGCCTTCTGAGGCAGCAGGAGGAGGCAGCGTTGTTAGACTGGACGCCCAGGCAGCAGGACCTGTGACCCGTCTTCCCACAGCATCCCCGAATCCTTGCCACACCAGCTGCGGGGAGGGGGCCCGGTGCCCGGGGGTGCGAGCTGCTGCCTGCCCCGGCCTGAGCGTCCTTCTAGCAGCAACCCTCAGCCAACACGCACCTTCCACGGGCGCACAGATCAGTGTAATCGGAGCCGAGACCCGCGAACCGCTGCTCCCATTTAAGCTTGAGACTGACTTCCCACAAGGGAGGGAGGCTCGTTGGAGCGCTTGTAACACACCCAGGGCGAGGCTCGCTGCTGGGGAGAGACATCGAGGGTGCGACACGGTGCCCACCCGTAGGGAGACGAAGGACCTCCAGGGGAGACGGCCGGGTGTGCAGGGAGAGGGCACCTGCCCAGACGGCATGCACGAAAACACCGAAATGACCTGACGGGGCCGTGGCTGGGACGCCTCCGGGGCTCCTGGGGCCTCAGCCGGCGCGGGCCGAGGCGAATACAGCGGCGCCTCCGTGCTGCACGGGCCCTGCTTCCGCTCACCCGTAGCAAACGGAGCTGGGGAGGGTCTGCTGAGGACAGAGCTATGAAGTTCTTATAAATATTGTGTATTTGCCGAAATAAAGCTAAGTCAACACCGTGAACTCAAAGAAGCGGTGGCCTTTTGTGCACCTGACATTCGGGTGGCGGGGGGCGAGTTACTCTCCTTCCTCTCTGCTCGCCACTAGAATTCTCCTCGGGCACCTCTCCTGTCTGTTGCTGTGATTCCTTTTGCGTCCTTGCTGACAGTCTGCACAGGAGGACGGTCTGCTGTTCTAGCCCAATGTCGGTGGTTTTCTTTTTTAAAAATTATCTTTTTGTCACTGCTTTTTAAAAAAATTCTGATTTGAGAGTTCTTTGTTCCCTTTGTCACCTCCCAGGGACCCCTTCCCCATCGTTTCCTCTCCCTACCCACTGGATGCGAGCGGCGAGCAGGGCCACCTCCCCTGGGGCCGCCCTGCCCATCGCGTTGCCCCGATGCCGGATGATGGGCCTTCCTCTTCTCCTGCCTGGATCCTTCTTCTCTGATTATACCGAACAGGAAAGACCCGTGCGTACTTGAGTCAAACTGCCATGGCTGTGGGAAGTAAACTCAAGGAACTTTCGTATCCTTGGACCCACTAAGATGTTCCAACAGCAACGAGCAGAAAGGTCCAACTCCGCGGGCTTACACCAGAGAGGAGCTGGGTCACGGAGGAGCCCAGGAGCAGAATGGACCCAAGTGGCCGTTCCTGTGGCTCAGACTTGCTCGCGTTGTGGGCTCTTGTGGCCCATAGCCCTCCTCGGGCTTGCAAGACGGCCGCAGGGGCTTGGGTGTCACATCCAGATGCAGGACAAGAGCCGTGTCTGGCTTGTGTCTCTAGGAGTTAGGGAACCCATGCACCTGCCCCCCCCTTCAGCTCCCAGTTGGCCAGAATAGGTCATGTGTTCAAGCCTCACCCAATCTCCAGCAAGGAGATGGGCCGACCATGGTTGGCTGAGGTACCTGGGGCTGGGGCAGCGTCCCCTCAACACAGGGCCGTTCACGGAAGCAGAGAACAGGACCCCATCAGGACTCTGTGAGAAAGGGATGAGGGAGGTGGTTGCTGCGTAAACAGCGGGACCACTCGGTCACCTGGTGGGGACTTGGGAGCCTCTGAAGGATGCTGCGTACAGCACCCTGCACATGTCCAGGGTGGGGGTCCTGTTGCCCAGGTTCCACACTGGGCCTCTGATGCTTCGAGGAAGCACTGAGCACTCTGGGACTGTGGGGGTGGCTCTGCTGCCATTTCCACCTGTGTTTATACCATTCCTGTGCCCTCACCTGCCTCACTGGGGCACCCTCGAGTCCCTCTGTGGCCAGAAGAGTCCTCTCAGAACCCACTTCAAACTGACACACACGAGTCCCACCAGATAATCAGGACTGCTCTGGCTCAGGAAACTCAAAGTGCCTGGAACAAATGGACCTGCAGATTCAGAACCGGTCCTCAGAAGTTTCCTGGAGTCAGAGGCGATGGCAAGATCAACACACACACCCACAAGGTGCCATCCCACCCTCTGAGCCAAAACCAAGAGGAGACCCCGTTGCTCCCAGTGTTGGGCGGAAGAAAACGACCTTGATACCATTAGGGCCGCTGAAAAGCGAAGGTACGGGGGAAGGAGGCAGCAGGGCGGGAGGGAGAGAGCAAACACGGAGTGAGACTTCCATAAGGCGTGCCATGGCGGGCCGCCAACGACATGGCTCCACCGACGTGGCACCGCCGTGCAGGGCCCGGAGCCACAGGGGCTGACGGAAGCCAATCTGAAGGACTCTCTCCAGTCTGGGGCTTGAGAGACTTTCAGAGGCCCAGAGTCTCCGCCCGGCAACTCTCAGTCCCTCCCCCTGCGCCCCCTCACCACTCTGCCTTGGAGCCCTGAGCACAGGGTGGCCTCGATGAGGGTCACAAATAGCAGTGGCTTGTCACCCATCACACACCCGCAGTGCACTAAAAACCAAGTCCACAGACAATTCATTTCTATTTACCAAACTCTGCTTGCTAGAAACTTCAGGATTATCTTCCTCAGAATGCCCATTGTAGGGGCGCCTGGGGGGCTCCGTCGGTTTGCATCTGCCTGCGGCCCAGGTCATGACCCCAGAGTCCTGGGATCGAGCCCCGCATCAGGCTCCCTGCTCAGCGGGGAGCCTGCTTTTCCCTCTGCCCCTCCCAACCGCACCCCACCCCCCGCTTGTGCTCTGTCTCAAAAAAAGAAATAAAATCTTTTTTAAAAATGTCCATTGTAACTGCCACCATCCGGACAAAATTAGGTGTCTCCTCACTTCCTGCACTAAAAATGGCTGTTCAATAAAACGCGAGACCTAAGCAGCTTTAAGGGCAGCCTAAAACCTAAAACCTGTAGCAAACTTTCTGTGAACCCCTTGTGCATACAGCTCTTTTCCTCCCTTTTTGGATGATTTGTACTTGCTCTCAAATTTTTTAATTACTCTCTACACCCAATGGGGGGCTTGAACTCACACCCCTGAGATCGAGTCGCACACTCTACCGACTGAGCCAGCCCCGTCCCTTGTTCTCAAATTTTTAATGAAAATAGTTGCCCTAAAAACATCACTTTGAGGTTGTTTTGTTCCTCTCAATTTGATTGTGAGAAAACACATTTGTCCACAGGACCTCCCCAAACTCAGAGTAACAGTTTATCCTCTGGGCCTGGAAGACCTCAAGTGTCAGCACTCCAGCCAGGCCACGTGCCTTCTGAAGGCCACGGCATCATTTCTCTGCAACCAGGCAGCACTGGAGAAGGGCCGTGAAGAGCTCGGTCTCCCTCTGAGCCACACCCGCAGGGCTGCCTGGGCACAGAGAAGCCCACAGTCACATACTGGGCCCTTCATGCTGTCCACCTCCAGTCTCTACTTCTCACCGTGGACCGGAAGTTTGTATTACCTGGAAGCAGGTGAAAGTCATTTTCTTTCTGTCTTCAGGCCCTGGAGGAGCCCTGGAGAGGGGCAGGATGCCAGGAATCCTTGGCCCCGTCTACAGTGCGGCCCTATTACAGAGAACTTGAGGCCCCTCCAGCCCAGCAGGCCTGTGCTTTCAGGATCTAATGCTGGGTCCCAGAACAGGGGCCAAGCTTGGCAGATTTCCACGGTCACAGATTTTGTTTTGTTTTTCTTTTACTATTATTATTACCAGCACTTTATTATTTTTTTTAAGATTTTATTTCTTTGACAGAGAGAGAGCACAAGCAGGGGGAGCAGCAGGCAGAGGGAGGGGGAAAAGCAGGCTCCCCCCTGAGCAGGGAGCCCGATGTGGGATTCGATCCCAGAATCCTGGGATCATGACCTGAGCCGAAGGCAGACACTTAATGGACTGAGCCACCCGGGCGTCCAAGTAACACTTTATTTTTATTCTGTTTCCCCCCTAAGGCTCCCACCAGATGCACCACCACCACCTCTAACCCTGACGTGCAACCATTTTTCTTAGTGTTGGTTTCGCCCTTGCAGCATCTTTTTGCTACAGGCAGCGACCTGTAGGTCTCTGGAGATCACGCCACAGAAAGTGCCGCTGGCTTCCTCATTCTCTCTAATGCTCCCTGGTCTCCTACATAATGCTCCTAGCACTGACGTCCCGCAGCCTCTTCAACCATTCCCCTGCTGATGGCCATTTGTGGGGTTTCCCATCTTAGGCTCATTCAAACAATGGCACTGTGAATAAAACTTTGTGCTTACGGAGTTCCCTGCTCGTGGGAGCGTATTTTCAGAGCAGATCCCTAAACATGGATCGCTGGGCCCGAGGTGCATGAATACATGACATTTCGTTAGGCCCCCACCCACGCTTGGGGCTTGGGCCAGTTCGCACTCCAGCGGCCACACACGAGAAAGCCCGTTTCTGCAGGGTCCTCAAGGCAGTACCTCGTCAAACTCTGAATTCCTGCCTATCTGACGGGTCAGAAATGTTAGCTCAGGGGCGCCTGGGTGGCGCAGTTGTTAAGCGTCCGCCTTCTGCTCAGGGCGTGATCCCGGCGTTATGGGATCGAGCCCCACATCGGGCTCCTCTGCTGGGAGCCTGCTTCTTCCTCTCCCACTCCCCCTGCTTGTGTTCCCTCTCTCGCTGGCTCTCTGTCAAATAAATAAATAAAATCTTAAAAAAAAAAAAAAAGAGAAAGAAAGAAAGAAAGAAAGAAAGAAAGAAAGAAAGAAAGAAAAGAAAGAAAGAAAAGAAATGTTAGCTCAGGTAAGTTTTAATATGCATCGTTCCTATTATGAGAAAGGCTGAGCATCCAAATTTTTAGGGCCTCCTTGCATTTCCCACCCCCCTGCAAACTTCCGTTCTCTTTGCTTCCTGTTTTCTACTGACTGTCGCCCACTGAATCTTCGCTGTAACTCACGGAACACGCACGTTTCCGGGGATCTCGGTGATCAGTGCGGGCGCAGCGCCCGTTTTTGTCCAGCCCTGATCCTGCATGTGGAAGGGGGTGCCTTATTAAGGGGTCCAGAAAATCTGGGTAATTCCGGGAAAAGCCTACCAAACTCAAGAGCCCCCGTGAAAGCCTCAAGTCTAATTCAAGAAAAAGCGGTAAACTCGCCACAGCATCATCCCATTTATGCTTTAATTACGCGCCCCATTTACAGACTATGAGGCGCCCCGCACCTGAAAAAGTCCAAGATCCACCACCAATCACCTGGCAGAGCCGGTAACCCTCCGCGACGTCTCAGTGGCTGGAGCATCTGCCAATCTCTCGCGCTGGCAAAGAGCTTGACTGCTACTGGGTACCGCTTCCGCCCATCTCCCCAGAGCCCGTCTCCTCCCGAGGTGGGGAAGTCGCGGATGTCCGGTCGCAGTTCCTCAGTGATTGACAAGGGCATTTGTCCAATGAGAAGTGCGAGCTGGCCCATCCCACCCACACCAGGCCTCGCGTTCGTCACAGCTAGCTGCTGGGTGCCTGGTCTGGGGTCTTGCTTTTGCCGGAACGCGCAAGGTCGGCGCCGTTACCCCTGTGCTCGCAGTCCTGTCCGGACGCCGCCCCTCCGCGGCTCAAGTCGGGAGGTCGGTCCCCGCGCCTGTACTCCGCCGCGTCGATGTGCGGCCTAGCGAGCCGGACGGCCAGGAGCCGGCTCCCAGTTCCCTCCCGCGACCCGGCCAGGAGCCCCCCCCCCCCCCCCCCCCGGCTCGACAGCCCCCGAGCAGTGCACGTGCTAGACCCCCGCCTAGGGAGATGAAGCGGGTCGGCCCCTGCACCCAGGAGCCGACAATCTCCACGTTCATCCCTGCACTCCCCAGACCCGCCTTGCAGTAGGTTCGAGAAAGTGGGCCAGGGTTTCGGGGTTTCAGACCCGGTCCTGCACGGAAATCCAACACACACCCCACCCCCACCCCCCCACCCCCCGCAGCTAAGTCCAACACACACACACCCCTTGTTTTTCACATTCCTGGTTATACCCTGGCCTGAGGTTAAATCCCGGAGCCTTCTGATCACGCACCAGGATTCCCACCAGGGTGCCTTTGGTATTGGCCTGACCTTCAAGACAATGCAAGGTGAAAGAGACGACTTGCCCCTCCTACGCTTGACCTTTTACGTTATGCCCCAGGCAGCTCAGCCAGGTTTACTGAAGCGCCGCTGAGTCAGCCGCAATCAAGCAGAACTCACTGGGAGTTTTCCTGTCCACACCCAAGCAGGACCCCCACCCTCGAATCTTTGGGCCGGCCAGTGGCCTGGTCCTCTACAAATGAGAACGAGGGCCATGCCTCAGACCAGACTGGGTCGTTAGGGGTCACTGAACTGTTAAATAACCGTCAGTCTGCAGTCAGGGTTTTTTGAGAATCTCATTTTTCTCACTTCTGTAATGATTTTAATTACTTTTTGTTGAGCTCTCTGAAAGGGGACAGGTTGTATCGACAGGCTGTCAGTCCTTTAGCTCCTTCAAAAGGTTCTCATATTCACATCAGGCCTGTTGGGTGGTGTCTGCTTGTCTCGTCATCAGCTTCAGTGATACTGCCAGTTAAATTTCAGGACAGGAGGCAGCTGGCAAGGGGAATAAAATTAAGAAAATTGTTCTCAGAAGAAAAGGTTCACTGAAAGTGATGGGAGCAAGGGGGCGAAGCACATAAGATTCCAACGAGAATATTGAGGGCTGTGAATTGGCATATTTAGACTTTCAGACGCCTGTCTTCATGCAAAGCACTGCGCTGGGTGATGTAATGCTAAATGAATTTGACTTGGTTTCTACTTTCAAGGCAAGGTGAGGTGAAGTTTCGCTAACTTTTTGGAGCGCATGCGAAGTTCGGAGCACTGCGTGAAATCGGCAGGGCAAATCTGTGGAGGACACAGTAACCTTCTTTTATAGAAGAGGGAAACAAGATTCAAAAAATATTGAAGACAGGGGTGCCTGGGTGGCCCAGTCAGCTAATCACCGGACTCGTGGTTTCTACTCCGGTCATGATCTCAGGGTCATGAGACGGAGCCCCATGCGGCACTCCACCCTTGGCGGGGAGTCTGCTCGGATTCCCTTTCTTCATCGCCCTCTGTCCCTTATCCCACTTGCCCGCATACATGCTCCCTCTCGCTCTAAAATAAATAATTAAACCTTAAAATATATATATATATATATTGAAGATAACCCAATTTTAAGATAAGCACAGGATCTGAGTAGACATTTCTGCAAAGATCTGCAAAGATCTACAAATGGCTGATAAGCACGTGAAAAGATGGTCCACATGCAAATCAAATGCAAATCGAAAGCATGAGCCCCGACTGCACAGCCATTGCACGGGGCACGTTAAAAAGACAGATGAAAAGGAGCCGTCGGTGAGGACGTGGGGCAGTTGGAACCCTTACACTCACAATGGGACTATGAAATGAGGCAGCTGCTTTGAGAAACAGTGGCCATTTCTCCAAAAATTAAAGAATGGCCATATGATTCAGCAAATTTTACTCCTAGCTTTATAGCCAAGTGAAATCAAAAGGTATGTCCACACTCACCAAAAAACCCCCCAGTGGTCATCACGTGACGTGACTGGAGGTGTTGGCTAACACCGTGGGAGAGATCATTCTGCCGTGTGTGTCAAATCAACACGTGCTGCACCTTCGGCTTGCACAATGTTATCTGTCAATTCCAGCTCAATAAAGCTGGGGAAAAAAACCGAAAACCTATGCCCACAGAAAACTTTTACATGAATGTTCATAGCCGCGTTATGCATAAGAGCTAAAGGGTGAAAACAACCCAAATGTCCATCACCTGGTGAATGCATAAATGAAATGTGGTCTAGCCACGCAATGGAATATTATTCAGCCATAAAAAGGAACAAAGTGACTACAGCATGGATAAACCTTGAAAATACTATGCTAAGTGAAAAGCCCAGACACAAAGGAGCACACGTTGTATCATTCCATTTATAGGAAATGTCCTGAATAGGCAAAGTTATACACACAGAAAGTAGATTGGTGGTTACCTAGCGGGGGGTGGGGTGGAAGGAAAGAGCAGTCACCACCAATGGGCACAGGGAATTTTGGGGAAGTGATGAAAACATTCTAAAATTGACTGTGGTCATGTTTGTACAACTCTGTGACTATACGAAAAGCCATTGAACTGTCTGCTTCCAATAGATGAATTGTATGTGAATTAGGTCTCAAAAAAGCCGATGGTTCTTGCTTCTGTGTTCGTTTTTGGCCTTCCAGTCCAAATGGTAACATGGGCACCCACTGAGGTTGCCTCTTTTGGTCTTTTGAGAGGATTTTTAAAAATTTCTAATCACAGGAGTGCCTGGGTGGCTCAGTTGGTGAAGCGTCTGCCTTCAGCTCAGGTCATGATCCACGGTCCTGGGATCGAGTCCCGCATCGGGCTCCCTGCTCAGCGGGGAGCCTGCTTCTCCCTTCTGCCTGCTGCTACCCCGCTTGTGCTCCCTCTCTCACAAATAAATAAAACCTTAAAAAAAAAAAAAAAAAAAAGAACACAGAGCCCAGGGTACTGCAGAGAACAGCTCCCTCCGGGGGTGCTGCACAACCTGAAGTGGCCCCTGGAGCCTAGACCCCTCTGGGACCAACCCTGTGACCGGTTGGAGAACCTCCTCCATGCCCCGCCCCCTTTAGATCAGCCCAGAAGCACCAAGCTCCCCTCCCCCAAGAAGAAACTCAGTAGAGCCAGGTAGTGCTTCTGACTCACCCCTCCCCACGCCCCAGGCAACCCTGCAGCCCTTAATGTAAATGTGGACAGGGGATCTCACAGGGAGGTGAGCACACGAATAATATGGATAATATAGATATCAGACACCAAAGGTGGGGTCAAGGATAGGAAATCGTTTCTACAAAGGCTGGAAGTACTGTTTTTCGCTTAAACCCTGTATGGGTCAGAGTTCATGCTAGTCATAGAAACCAGCTCTGGCAGATTTAAGAGGAAGGGGAACGTGCTACCAGGAAATTGGGAGATCAAGTCACCATGAGGCAGGAGAACCAGACTGGGCCTGAAGGGACAGCGATGCTTCCAGCACCCAAACTTTGCAGCTGGCCTGACGAACTCTTGGACCCGGACCTCCTGGCTGGCTGCCCCAGGAGCTCCGTTGTGTTCAGACGCTTCCTCAAACACCTGCCACGTTCTCTCTGTTCTCTCTGGACGCAGCCCTTAGGGCCACTTGCAAGCGCGAGGGCAAAACACGTCGAGAACAAACACACTTTCCTCTTGCATTTTGTGTCTCTCTTAGGATACAACTGTCTTTTTTCTCCGCTTATCAAAGATTCCCACTCAGGCAGGGGGGTAGGGAGAAAAGATGGTGAGAAGAAGAAGAAAAACCCATCCCGCGACAGGCAAATATTAAAGATCAATTGTGTGGCAAAGAGATGATCACAATTGAAGAATCGATGTTCACTGTGCAAACCGTAGTAGGATTTAAACTTTTCCGCTTTCATCCCAACTATTACTTGAGACTTGAGTATTACACTTAAAGTTTCTGTCTGGGCGGCGGGGGAGTTCTGACATGTTCTTTCTTTGTATCATACTTGTTAGCAAGAAGTTAATCGGCTTCTCCCATAGTTCAAAATTTCTCCTGCTCTTTTGGGTGTTTCATCTTGGTTTCCGCAGTTGCGGATAGCCAAAGATTCGAACTGTGGGGCTTAAGGGGAGAACATCCTTGAGCGGTTACTTCTCGAGAACAACTTATAAAACTCAGTCACAGCTTTTAACTGGGGCTTTACCATTTTCAGCTTTCCAGGGTTTTTATTAGCGAATTACTTCCAGGTAAGAACACCACGGGCAGGTCAACCTCCCTCACTACTGAACGGGGTACACGGGGCGAAGTTCGAGTCTGCATATTCCACGGGAAAGATCATCTCAGGTTCTGTAAACCCTTGAGTTTCTGCATTTCACATTTGTGGAACTAATTTCTTTGTCAAAAATTCAGGTATGTGATCAAGCGAGACCAGGGATGGGAGTTGAAGGAGAGACAGATAACTGATATCATGAGTTGGTTTCATCTTAATTTCATATGACTGCAATCTGGGTTTGAAGTCCAGTCAAATTAGATTTCTTTCCAATCAGCAGGAAAATGCAGGCAAGCCACTCACCAGCAGAATCAAAATAGACACCAGACCACCAGGCAAGGACCAGAGAGAGACTCGGAACCGTATTTCCAGAAGCCTTGACTGGCGGGAGAAAAGGAATAGTCATCTAAAGTAATGGAATCTAAATTGCAGTCTTTGGGCGTAATTGACTTAAAGATTTTTATATGGAAAATTACAAACATACCCAAATGTAGCGGAAATCGGGTAATGAAACCCTACGGCCTCGTTGCTCAGCTTCAGCGATCACCCACGCTTTGCCAATCTTATGTCATCTTCACCCCTCACCCCTTGCCAGCCTTCTGGACAAGCCCAGACATGGTGTCGTTTCTCCCATAAATACATTAATACGCATCTTTAATAAAAACGTTTGAAAAAAACCATAGTCATGTGCCACTGTCACCCTTACTGAAATTAATAATTCCTTAATATTAGCTCATCTCTGATTGTCTAAATTAGCTGGTTTGTTCAAAGCAGAATGCAAGCAAAAGCCACACATCGCAATTAGCCATTGTCTCAAGGCTCTTACTAGCTAACAGTCTACCCTCCTTTTTTTTTTCTTTTTTTTTAATGGCACTGATGTGATAGAGAAACCAGGTCACTCATACGTCTTATAGAAGAGTCCACCGTCTGGATTTGGCTGATGGTGTCCTTAAGGTACAGTTTCCCTATTCTCCTATACCCCGTATTTCCTGCGAACTGGTGGTCAGCTCTAAGGTTCAGTGGTTCACGTGCACTGTTTGGGGCCAGACGTCTTCACGGGTGGCCTCCCTAGTTTCACAGTTAGTGGTGCTGGGGTCGGCCCCTGCAGTCAGGTGGTGTCAGCCGCCCCCTCAGCCCACCTTCACTCCCACCTCAGGGTATTAGGGTTCATGGATGATGACAATTGCTAAAATGTTGGGTTTCCAGTTCTCGTATCCTTCCTGCATTTAGTAACTCGAAGCCTATCAAGAACTTCCCCTTACCAGTTTTGTGGTTTCCTTAAAACACACTTTGTATAGGAAAGGAAACCTTTTACATTGACTCCTGTGACCTTGTTTGTTTGTGGTGTTTTTTTTTTTTTTTAAGATTTTATTTATTTATTTGACAGAGATAGAGACAGCCAGCGAGAGAGGGAACACGAGCAGGGGGAGTGGGAGAGGAAGAAGCAGGCTCATAGCGGAGGAGCCTGATGTGGGGCTCGATCCCATAACGCCGGGATCACGCCCTGAGCCGAAGGCAGATGCTTAACCGCTGTGCCACCCAGGCGCCCCTGTTTGTGTTTTTTTTCAATACGGTTCGATTTACAGGATGGTTACAAGAATGGTGCAAAGAGCTCTCATAGACCCTTCCTCCGGGTTCCCCAATTGTTAGCACTTGATCACATTTGCTTAATCATTTTCTCTTTCATTTGTATCATATTTTACCCACGTGGGGGTGAAGTGCACGCAGGAGGCTCCTCGTCCCCCAAACACGAGAACGTCGGTTTCCTAAGAACAAGGACACGCTCTCACATCGTCAGGAACAGTGATCGATATCAGAAGATCAGCAGATACGGTTCTATTATTTCGTCTATGACGTTTTCATACTTTGCCAGTTGTCCCAACAAGTATCTTATTTAAAAAAAAAAACAAAACCCTCTTCCGGGATCCAATCAGGGATTAAGCATTGCATTTGGTTCTCTTGTCTCCCTTAATCTGGAACGGCTCCTCAGTCCTTTGTCCTTTGTAACCTTGACATTTTTGAAGCGCACAGGCCCTTTCTTCAGGAGCTTCTGTGAACTCCTGACGTGATTGGGCTTTGAGAGCTTCCTTGCTTGCCGACAGAACAAGATGTCCCAAGCCCATCCGCACATTTCCTGCTCTGGAGCCTAATCGGCTTCCTCTCCAGAGCTCGCTGGTTTCTTTCCATGGAAAATGGGATTTAGAGATAAGGACTGAATCCTGGTGACAGCTGGTGGCGGAGACCAGATGCCCGTGGGGAGTGCGAGCAGGCGCGCAGCACCCAGCGCGCCCGGCTGACTGCCCAGCCTCACCGGGGACCCCGTATCTGGGGGAATAGCGGTTCCAGGCTGGTGAGTGGAACCAGCTCTGCTAACCGGGAAAATCAGGACACGCAGCTGTCGTCCACTGGCGTGGCTTTGGGTGTAATCTTCCAGTTGTTTACCTACTCATTTTTTTATGGCAGACTTTATTTTCTGGCTTGGAAGAGCAACTTGCTTCTCATTCCCCAGCGTTATTGATTTACAGTAGTCATCGGAAATGCAAACACAGAACCCGGGCCACCAGGAGGCCATCAAGGACATGTCAGAATACCGGATGAACAGAAGGTAGCTGAGCAAAACCGAACTCTGGTTACAATTAAGCAGTAAACACACAGTGCCGCCAGAGCCTTCTTTGTCCCAGGCCGCGCAGCCCGCCCGCTTACGCCCGGAGGCTGTTGTTCTGGGCACAGTCCTTCCCTCTGCGGTCAGAGGCTTCCTAACTCGGAGAACTGCTGCTCTCCCATCAGCCCTCCTCCCTCCCATTCCTGCGAATTCCCTAAAAGAACAAACTTCTTACGTGCTATGCAACCCTTTGTCTTGGATTCCTCGGAAGACGCTGCCCCCAGGGTCACAACAACCAGGGAAGCCTGGAGTAAAAGGCCTCCCCTTGGGGTGCTGTGGGACCTGCACAGCTTGGTGTCTCAGTTTTCCAGATGGGAGGGCAGCAGAAAGTGCTCCGGGCTGTCTGAGAAAAGGGCCTCAGGACAGAACTGCGAGTATCAGAGGGGAGGGCATCAAAGGACAGGGAAACTCTGGTCCAGACAACTGTCTAAGGGCAGTTTCATGGAGCCTCAGCTGACCTGGGGAAGCAACTAGAAGCAATTCTTTAATTTCTCCCTCCAGCTCAGGCTTTCTGCACGCGCTCCCTCTGGGTCCCTCGTCCCTCTGCTCAGTCGCTGGCGGTGGGGAAAGCTCAGGCCTGCTCTGCTGCAAACTCGCTTGCTGACCTGGCTCAGAGCTCCGGCATCTCTCCCCAGTCCACACTGGGGGGTTGCCCCTGGCTGCTGGGAGAATGGGGAGACACGCGGGGTTGGCGGAGCACAGAGGCTCCTTTTTTTGGCAAGGCTTGGCTTCCAAGCTCCCCTGGTGTGGAGAACAGGTTGTGGAAGTGGAAATTGTCAGGGTGGGGAGGGAGGGAGAGAGACTTTTCCACTTAATTGGCTGTGTGCCCCAGGTCAGGCTTGGCTTAGTTCTATCTACTGCTGCTAGTCACTGACATACAGTGGTTTCTGCATGCATGGCGGGCTTCCCCAGGTCCCCTCCATCACTGAGGCCCGCTCACATAGGACAGCCTCTTCTTCCCTGACCCCACAACAGTCCACTTCCCCATCTCTACAGCCCCCTGTTTGGTCCGGGGCCACATGGACAGCCCGTGGGTCCCACCCTTCCTCTGACCTCCGTGCTGCTTCTTATAGAAACTCAGGAAATGAGGAGGCTCCCAAAGGCTGTGGGAGACTGGCATGAGGCACCCCCATTCTTATTCCCAAACTCACACAGTGTTCTCAGACTCCATTGGCACGGGCCACTCTCGTGGGTATCCTGCCTTCAGAAATACCTAGACTGGAAACAAGAGTCACTCTATTGTGAATACTCTGTATGTTCACATGTATGTACCCCCAACCCCAGGGAACACATGTCAATTGCTCTCAAATTTCCTACCCCTAGAAGATGCAAGCTTGTGCCAGCGCCAAGGTCTTATAGTCCAGGAAGCAGAAGACAGCAGGCTCCCCTTCCCATGGGGGTCCCGTCTACACTGCTGCCCCCACCCACAGCCACTTGGCATCCCTGGTCTTTGGCTTTGAGTCTTAGCCATAGTTCTGGAACGACGTGGAGAGTGCCACTCAACACCTTGGCATATATGACAGAGAAGTTGGATTTTTTTCACACCCCGAAGCTACTGCCCCTTCCATCACTCGTTGATTTGGGCAGGAAAGTATTTCCTATTTAGATCCTTGGAGGAAATTCAGCTTTTCCATTTTCAAGATACAATTCTGATGGAGGTCCTCATTTTCGAAATTTGAACCTTGGGAAGAACGTTAGTAAAAATTCAAATATTAGCAAAAATATGCTGATATTTTGAGTCTAGAGAAATGGCATTTGATTCTTATGAGGAATGGCTCAAAAGGGGTGCCCAAAGGGGCCCCTTCTCTTTCATGGACATCCTCCTAGGTTTCTATCCTTGGTACAAGTATGTCAGACAGAAGACCCTTACTTACCCTGAATCTTACTTGTTAAGGCCTGCGGTTAGGGAAGTTTGGTGTCGTACAGAAAGAATCCTAGGGAACATCGGATGCATGGAATGGCCATATTACTACAGGTTAATTGTCACGGAGCAAGAATTTCCTGTCCCTTTCAAGGTCCTCTGGCTGGGCTAAGAGTCAACCAGACGTGAGACAGGTTAAGGAAAAAATGTAATTTTGTACATCTGGGGAACCCATACAGACATGGAAATTCCAGACAGTCAGGCACAATGAGGTACATACGTCATCCTGAACTAAGGAGGGGGTAGGGGTGTGGGACTTCAAGCAGAAGGAATGCACTTCAGAAGAAGATGAAAATGAGAAAATATTTGCTGGACCACTCAGAAACAATGGGACAGAGAGGACTTTGATTGACCAGGCCTTGCTAGCTGCCTCCCTGCCCAGCCTCCCTGTTCCCATCCTAACGAAGTTATCCATGGTGACAGCTCTGTTCCTGGAGCAGGTCCTCTGCCCAAGTTCCTTTTAGGCAGTTGGGGGGAGGGGGAGGAGGTAAAGAGTTTTTCCTGAATCTGCTGGGTTTTGATTACTTTTATCTCAAGATGGTCTTCATGCCAAAGTGGCCCATCTGGGGGCTGCTCTGGCCCCTACATAACTAATGTGAAATTTCCATTTTGCAGGATGTTTTGGATGCGCAACATGTTAATAGGCCCAGGGAGCTTTAGTTCAATCTCTTCCTAAACCCTTTTCCTGGACTAGGCTGACCTCTTCTTTGACCACACCTAATCCTAACATCTGGGCTGGAAAACAAATGTCTTCTATTGTTTTGTGGCAATCCCAGCCTGGGTGAGCCTCCCTCACACATCCCCCCCCTCCAAACCAGCGTTACGAGTAGGTGGGCCCTGGTGGTTCTTACTATGATGACAAGGTGCCCTTCAGCACCAACCATCAGGAAATTTTGAAAAATAGAGGCTGATGAGATCTATAAAGAACTTCTCAAGCTCAACACCCAAAAAACAAATAATCAAGTCAAAAAATGGGCAGAAGACATGAATTGACACTTCTCCAAAGAAGACGTATGAATGGCTTAACAGACACATGAAAAAATGTTCAACATCGTTAGCCATCAGGGAAATTCAAATCAAAACCACAAGTTACACCAGTTAGAATGGCAAAAATGGACAAGGCAAGAAACAACAAATATTGGAGAAGTTGTGGAGAAAGGGGAACCCTCTTACATTGTTGGTAGGAATGCAAGTTGGTACGGCCACTTTGGAAAACAGTATGGAGGTCCCTCAAAAAGTTAAAAATAGAGCTACCCTATGACCCAGCCATTGCACTACTGGGTATTTACCCCAAAGATACAGACGTAGTGAAGAGAAGGGCCATATGCACCCCAATGTTCATAGCAGCATTGTCCACAATAGCCAAACTGTGGAAGGAGCCAAGATGCCCTTCAACAGATGACTAGATAAAGAAGATGTGGTCCATATATACAATGGAATATTATTCAGCCATCAGAAAGAATGATTACCCAACATTTGCATCAACATGGATGGGACTGGAGGAGATTATGCTAAGTGAAATAAGTCAAGCAGAGAAAGACAATTATCATATGGTTTCGCTCACTTGTGGAACATAAGGAATAGCAGGGAGATCGGAAGGAGAAGGAAGGGAAGAATGAAAGGGGGGGTAAACAGAAGGGGAAATGAACCACGAGAGACTATGGACTCTGGGAAACAACCTGAGGGTTTTAGGGGGGAGGTGGGTGGGGGCTTGGGCTAGCCCAGTGATGGGTATTAAGGAGGGCACGTATTGCATGGAGCACTGGGTGTTATACGCAAACAATGAATCATAGAACACTATGTCAAAAACAAATGATGAGCTGTACGGTGACTAACATATCATAAAAAAAAAAAAGAAGAAGATGTGGTCCATATATAATGGAATATTACTCAGCCATCAGAAAGGATGACTATCCACCATTTGCATCAACATGGATGGAACTGGAGGAGATTATGCTAAGTGAAACAAGTCAAGCAGAGAAAGACAATTATCACAGGGTTTCACTTATATGTGGAACATAAGGAATAGCATGGAGGACATTAGGAGAAGAAAGGGAAAAATGAAGGGGGGGGAGTCAGAGGGGGAGACAAACCATGAGAGACTACAGACTCTGGGAAACCAACTGAGGGTTTCAGAGGGGAGGAGGATGGGAGAACGGGCTAGCTCAGTGATGGGTGTTAAGGAGGGCAGTATTGCATGGAGCACTGGGTGTTATACGCAAACAATGAATCATGGAACACGACATCACAAACTAATGATGTGCTGTACGGTGACTAACATAACAGAATAATAAAAATAGATAGAGGTTGATGACTTAACAGTCCCTGGAAATTACACCGCACAGCTGGGGCCACAGAGCAAGGTCACGAGGAGAGAGAGAGAGAGGAGCGCACGGGCCTGGGGTTCTACTTTTATTGGGGTGGAGGGTGGGGACCTCAGGTTTGGGGGGCTTAGGCCTTATTAGTGAATTTAAAACATAACAGCAGGAATTTAAAGTGTGGGAAGAAACCAGGCAAGGCGGCCCAAACGGTCAGTTACGGAAGCCAACCGAGATCCCCGGTGCAGGGGAGACAGCGGGCTCTCTACCGAGCGGGGTCGCTGACAGCTGTCCTGGACACAGATGCCTCTGAGAAGTGGATGCCTTGGCAAGTACAGCTTAAGTAAAGCACTTGGATTACAAAAAAGAGAGGGAACGACGCCTGCGGGGCTTACACTACTTATGGTATCGTCTGTTTGTTTTGTTTTGTTTTGATTCAGCCGATTTGCCACACATTCACTAAATGCCAACTACGCAATGGTGACTGTGCCAGGGGAAACGCGTACAAGGGAGCTGGTCCCTGACTCAAACGAACAAACAAACCCCACACTGTATCATCAAGGGAGAAACCAAGAAGACATGTAACAAACACCATTGATCCAATCTTGGTAGGGTACGTGTGAGCGCGAGGGACCGAGAAGCCCATTCTAGCTGGGGTGGAGAAGGGCTTAACCCACTCTAGTTCCCTGAAACAGCCCCAGAACCAATTGTTTCCAGAAGCGTTGGGATTCAATCTGATGCAAGAATTTCATCTAGTGGGTGAAGGATGACATGGGGCAAGACACCGACAGTCAGACACAGCAGAGCTCCACGAAGACTGGTCCGTGAAGATGAGCTCTATTTGGTTTCCCCCGCCTGCAGTGGGTTCTGAACTTGTCCGCTGGGGTAAGTTCTGGGGAGTGAACAGAGAGATATGGAGCATTCCTCTTCTGCACTCAAACTAGTGAGCCACCGACCACCACGGAGGCATGCAGGGCTCTTTGGGAGCTTCGAGAACATCTGGTCCCCTAGCTCATGGTACAGATGACCACACTGAGTTTAACAGAGCCCTGGGCCCCACAGCATCATAGTGCAGGTGCCCAAATCCTGGCTGTGCGGCTTCCCAGCTGAGGGGCCTCGGGCAAGTTACCGTGTGTTCCGCTTTATCCGCAAAATGGGGATTTTCACTGCCAACCTCATGGGGTTGTTATGAGGAGTAAGACAATATATGTGACTGATGAGAACAGAGTCTGTGCCCTTGTGAACTGTTATTATAACCATTAATGCGTGACTTGCTCAAGACGGTCCAGCTAAATAGTGCCCGGGTGTAACGAGCGAGACAGGCAAGGGATGAAGTGCGTTCTGTGTTGCTGCCCGGAGAAGCCTGCTTGCCGTGGAACCTGCGGATGCCCTGTTACAGCAGAGAGCTGCAGAAAAACAGCCTCCCCGCCCCGGAGAAGGGCGAGGACAGCCCAAAGATGAAAGGACTCTCATTCCCAAAGTTACCCAGAGGCCCTTCTTATTCTATGATTTGGCCAACGGCTGCCTTTGTTGGAGACAGTAGTGCAAGTAAGTGACGAAGGTCTCCACGTAAAGCATCCATGTACCGTGTGAAATTAAATGTGCGTTTTCTAAGAGCCAAGACCTTGCAAAAATATAAACAAAACAAATCATCCTGCAGATGTAGAGAAAAGATCCCATTAGCTTCTCGTTTCTGAAGAGCCGGCTGTCCGGAAATAGGGCAAGCGGTCCCAAACCAACCACCACCACCAGCAACAACAACAACGACAACAACAGGCCAAACAACAAGTAAGAGCAACAAGAAACCCAAGAATTCAGGTGAGCAGGTGGGTCTGGACAGGGAAGAACCAGCTCCAGGCCGCAAGGCAGAGAGGAAGCTTTCAGAGCGTGGTGTAATTCTATGCATGATTCTAGGCCACAAGCATAAAAGAAGCATGAAAGAAACTGTAATTAGCTTGCTTCTTTTCAGAGACCTGTTTGTTTAGACGGAATATTCTACTGACAAATGGTTCCACAAAGGATGCTGAGGGCACAAAGGATCCAGGTGGAAAACCTGAAAAAAAACCCTGGTTTTGGTCTGATTTGGGTAATGCCGTCTCTCTTTGCTTGCTTTCTCAGGAGCACATTCACAGCCTTACCCTGCAGTTGCAGGCGCTCCTGTCTGCCTCACTTGACTTCGCGATGCCACTGCCTCCATTAGCATTTCCTCACTCTTCTCATAAATAGCTCCTTGGAATTTGTTTCCCAAAGCTCTACCTTACCTTCACCTTCTAGGGAGAAGTTTGAAACGTTTGAGAGACACTGTCCTAGAGAAAAGACCAGAAAAGTGGAAGAGTGGTGGGTACGTTCCACCATTATACAGGAATTCGGGGCTCTAGCAGGACACCCCTGCTATGTGCCACAAGGGCTGTAGTTAGCACACCCGCTTGGCTACTTGGCACAAACCATCAAAGGAAATCAGCGTCACTCTCAGCCTTCTGGAGCCTCCAAAGTCCCCTTCTCGCCACAGACATCAGGCCAAGCCTGGGGGCCAAGTCTCCGCTCAGCACCCAGACTAACCCTTTAGAACGCGTCCAGCTCAAGACCTCCCGGCCTTCCCATTAAGCTCAGAATAAACCGAAACTCCCCACCGAGACTCGCAAAGCCCACATGCTCTGCTTTTTTCGGATAAGAGCAGATACAAGTTAAAAAAAAAAAAAAAAAAAGACCCTTACTCCCCCTGTTGACAGTAAGGGTAGAGTGTTCTCCCCCCTCCCTTTTCTCAGAGCATTTGCTTTAGAATACTTGTAAGTTCTTTCTCTGTCCATTTGAAATGTACGTGAGTCTTTTTAAAGCTAAGGAATCCTCTTGCCAGACCCAGGAATGTCTTTCTCAAAGACTTCTGGAAACATCTCTTGGAAACGTGATCGAGGAAGATAGCCCCCCCCTTCACCCAGTTTCTGTGGGAGGGCAGAAGCCTCGTTTATTTTGTTCAAAGCCAGTTAGCTAACACAGATGGTCCCCCCCAACCACCAAGCGAAGGTAGGATGCACTCCCTGTGACAAATGTGCTGTCCAGCCCTCTTACTTGAGGACCAGTCATTGTTTATCTCGTGAACACGTTCACAGGGACCTGTATCCGCCTGGCTGCCCGTCATGTCTTTGCGATCTCATAGCAGGTAGCCTGCGAAGCCCACTGAATTCTGGTTTAAGGTTATTCAACAGTGTAAGTGTTTCCTGTCTCATTCATCTTTGTGGAGACAGTTTGGGGTTGGGAGATTTGTTTTTAATTCTATTTTCCCAACACTAGCTGCCCCTCCACCCTGTGCCCTCTGTTGGCTCAGCTCCTGCCACACGGGCTTTTGTCTTTGTCAGAAAAAGGGCCAAGCAGCTCCTGCCTCTGGGCCTTGCGTTCTTGCTCCTTTGGCTCAGTGCGGTGTCTGCCGTGTCTGTCTCATGGCTGGCCTCCTTCTTTCACCTGCTCACTCCCCAGACAGGCTGTCCCTGACCACAGCTCTCAAGCCCTCGTTTCCCTTCCCAGAACCAGCCACGGTCTGTTTAGCTGAGTCTCATCCGTCTCTGCCCTGGCGGGTGGCGTCCGTGAGGTCAGGAGTCCGTCTGTGTGCCTGCCGCACCAACGGGCCCGGTGTTGGGGAAATATCATCAAAAATCAATCTCCTGCCAACCCAGAAAACCTCCCCACAAAGTTGCCTTCTACGCAGCAATTAGTAACGCTGCAGGTGGCCTGGAGTGCCATTTGGCCTTTCATTCTCAGCCTTTCCTCTCTGGGTACTGATGGTACCCGGGCAGGGCAGAGTTTTCCTGCTTAAAGCCCGTCCTCAGCCTTTCTGGTGCTGCCTGTTCTGCGTCCATGTCCCACCTTATTCTTTGGGCCACACTGGCCATGTTGGAAGCGCTGCCCGGGGAACTTTTCGTACCATGCCGGTCAGCAACCCCCGGCCCCATGCCTCCAGTGACCCTGCATGTCTTCTGTCATGGAGTCACCCAGGAGCCCAGCACCCAGGAATCTCTCAGTAAGTGTGAAATGAACAAAATCACCAGGAAGACCTTTGATCTCATGCCATGTTTCTTCTCCACGGCGCTTGTCCCCATGACGCTGGGCTGTGGTATTGCATCCGTCTTTCTGTCGGACGAATTTCTCCACGAGGAGAGGACACGGGAAGGGCCGACGCTTTCCCGTGCACTGAGGAAGGGTAGGCTATGATCTTAGAAAATGAAGTAGGATTCCGCTTTGATAATAGCGTCTTAAGAGAACAGGAAATACTGTCGTTGCATCCGGAGATTGAAGAAATGGCATCAAGGAGGCCCATCAGGGTCCGCCTGGCCTTTCTAGCCACCTCCACAGACACCGCTGTAGCCCAGAGGGCTATGAACAGGCCGCCCCATCCAGAGTCAGTGTTCCAAGACAAGCACACCTCTGACCATGACCACCGGGAGATAGGACATTCCGTATAGAAGAGAGGCTGTCTTGCGTAGTAGCGAACGCTTGCCTAGGGCACCGTTCATCATTGACTCCCTCATCAGACAACAAAGACTCATGAATTAAAATTGTATTTTTTCTAACCAAATGGCATTATGTTTGCCTTTCTGTTTCTGTGAGAAACTTCTAAGAAATGAATATGCTAGTTGAGCCCGTTGTAAAGACAAATACTGTAAAATACTGTAGCTTTGTGAACTAGGGTATTCTAGGAAAGAAAGAAAGAAAGAAAGAAAGAAAGAAAGAAAGAAAGAAAGAAAGAAAGAAAGAGAGAAAGAAAGAAAGAAGAAAAGGTGGGGAGGTTTGGGAAGGGGAGGAGAGGGGAGGGGGGAGGGAAGAGAGGAGAGGAGAGGAGAAGGAGAAGGGAAGGGAAGAGGAGAGGAGAGGAGAGGAGAGGAGAGGAGAGGAGAGGAGAGGAGAGGAGAGGAGAGGAGAAAGAAGAGAAGAGAAGAGAAGAGAAGAGAAGAGAAGAGAAGAGAAGAGAAGAGAGGTGTGGCCCAAGGGGCGTAGAATACTATTACATTAAGATACAGACAGGAGGAGCCCCTGGCCTGGACCCCACACTGTAGAAGGCCCCGTGTCACAGACGAGCAAACACAGACTGATCAGAGGCCAGCGCACACCTATGTCACTTGGAGTGGTGCTCAAGGCCGTCACAGCATGACCCACAGCTGTCAACACGTGTTGTTACGACTAACACTGCCCAGGCCGCCGGGGAAGACTTCTTCACATCCTCTGCCCTCCATCTTCAAGGTCAAAGGCAATGGAGTCCCGGTGCTAGGAAGGTTTGTAGGTTCTTCAGAGATAAGCACATTTTGGGCAAACCACTAAAAGGGATGGCTGCTCCACGATCCTAGTAGAGACAAGCAATATAGCGGACCAGCCGGAAGTTTAACAGAGAACCAGGGAAAGAGACAGACGAGAAGAGTCCTCACAGGATCCCACTCATTCCTGGGGGTCCAGAAAGCATGTGTACCCCTGCCAGAGCCGTCAGAGCAGGAAGGGGAACAGAGTTCAGAGGATTTTCCACACCACAAAGACCCATCAGCAGAGGGCAGGAGCCTTACTGGCTCAAGGGACTGAAACACGTCTGACCAATAAGCTACTTGGATCCAAGAATTCAGACTGAAAAATAAGATCCACTGGCCGTGATGCCCCTCACCCCACAGGGTTGTTCCGGCTGATCTGGCTGGCTAGGCAGTGTTCCCATCCTCCCCCCCCCACTCCGTGTGCATCCGTCCCACGGCTGTGTACTCCGTGGAATAGGACAACCTTCCCTGACAGAGGAAGACCATTCTTTGGTCAAGGGCATAGAAATATCTCCCCTCTCCTGCTCCAATGGCTAAAGGCGCTCTCAAGGTCCATTTGTAGGAGAACGTAGGGTAGTCAAGCCTCCAAGACTCCAGACACATCCGAATGAGGGACTGCACATGGCGTCTGCCTTACATTAAGAGAAAAGTAAGTACCTGAAATAAAACCACACGGATTCTTGGGGGCCTGTAACACTGTGCAAATGCCCAAGGCTGCTCCCCCTCAGAAAGAGGAAATTTTGGGGTGCCTAGCTGGCTCAGTTGGTAGAGCATGTGACTCTTGATCTCAGGGTCATGAGTTCAAGCCCACAATGTGTGTGGAGCCTACTTAAAAAGAAAAAGAAAATAGAAAGGGGAACTTTCAAGCCACTAGTGTCTGGATGTATAGGGGCAAAATTATAAAATCCTATACCGTGAAAGCAGATTCCAAGTCACACACACACACACCCAATACTAAAAAAATAAAAATCTAACTGGCTAAGGGAGCTTAAGCACAATCTTTGTCCAACAAGTGGCTTATGCTAACCTGGGGTGACCTGTAGAAAACCAGCCTGAAAAATAAAAAATATTTATTTGAGAAAGAAAGGGAGACCAAGATAGCAACAGAGAACACAAGTGGGGGGGAGTGGGAGAAGCAGGCTCCCCACTGCGCAGGGAGCCTGATTCAGGGCTCGATCCCAGGACCCTGGGATCATGACCTGAGCCGAAGGTAGACTAACTGACTGAGCCACCCAGGCGCCCCTGAAAAATAAAAAATATATTTTTTAAAGATTTTATTTATTTATTTGACAGAGATAGAGACAGTCAGCGAGAGAGGGAACACAAGGAGGGGGAGTGGGAGAGGAAGAAGCAGGCTCCTAGCGGAGGAGCCCGATGTGGGGCTCGATCCCACAACGCCGGGATCATGCCCTGAGCTGAAGGCAGATGCCCAACCGCTGTGCCACCCAGGCGCCCCTGAAAAATAAAAAATATTTTAAAAAGAAAACCCTGAGCAGAGACAAAGGAGGCTGCACAGTCTTCACACAAACCAGGAAGCAGACTTTACAGAATTATTTAAAGAATTAAACAAATAAAGAAGCGCCAGGCAAACAGTGGTTCCAACAAGGCAACAAGTGAAAAGGCAGGTGCTGCGGGGGTGGCAAAGTTTTCCTTTTGCCCTTCTAGGTTCTTTGGCTGGTTTAAGAATTAAATTGACACAAGACAGACCAACAGGAGAAAAACAGAGGTTGAATAACATGCATCCCTCCCGTATTCGTGGGAGAGACCCAGGAAAACAGAGTATCGCCCCTAAATGGCCAAAACCATCACTTTAAATGCTATCAAGTGCTTTCTAGGTGGACTAAGAATCAAATTGACGTGAGGCACGTTAACAGAAGAGAATCCAATTTAATAGGATACGTACAGGGAATCCACACAGACATGGAAATTCCAAAGACAGTCGTCAGATGCAATGAGGTACACATGTCACCCTGAACTAAGGAGGAAGGGGTAGGGACCTGGGACTTCAAATATAAAAAAAGCACTTCCCAGGAAGATGAAAACCAGGAAATGTTTGGTACGCAAATGTTTGCTGGGCCACTCAGAAGCAATGGGACAGGGAGGACTTTGATCGACCAGGCATTGCTAGCTTCCTCCCTGCCTAGCCTCCCTGGTCGCACCCTAACGAGGTTATCCATGGTGACAGCTCTGTTCCTGGAGCAGTTCCTCTGCCCGAGTTCTTTTTAGGCAGTTGGGGGGAGGGGAGGAGGGAGTAAAGAGCTTTTCCGGAATCTGCTGGATTTTGATTGCTTCTTTTTTTTTTTAAAGTAGTTTCCATGCTCAGCATGGAGCCCAAGGCAGGGCTCAGACTCACTGCCCTGAGCTCAAGACCTGAGCTGAGCTCAAGAGCTGGACACTCAACTGACTGAGTCACCCAGGTGCCCCAGTTTGGATTGTTCACGAGGGTGAGGTTGCCGTGAAAATTTAAGTCCATCCCATTTTCATGGGCAAGAGTTTCTAGAGAAATCAGTATCCTTCTCTTCCTGGTACATGGAGGGAGACACCCTTACAAAAGGAGATTTCCCTTCTAATGGGAATGTCTCTTATAAAAGGGAAATCTATACTTGGTCTTCAGAGCTTCTTCCTCCCATGCCTGCAGTTTCTTAAAAATAACCAGCTTAAAATAATCAACATGCCAAAGAGGCATATTTTGGGGTGGTATATTTTGCTCCCCTTTACGGCATAAGGGTTTTTTTCTTTCTTTGAGCGTGATGAAAATGTTTTAAAATCAGATTACTGAAGGGCACCCGGCTGGCTCAGTCAGCCATGCATGGGACTCTTGATTTCAGGGTTGTGAGTTCGAGCCCCATGTTGGGTATAGAGATGACTTAAAAATAAAAATAAAATAAAATCTTTTAAAAAAATAAAAAATAGGGGCGCCTGGGTGGCACAGCGGTTAAGTGTCTGCCTTCGGCTCAGGGCATGATCCCGGCATTATGGGATTGAACCCCACATCAGGCTCCTCCGCTATGAGCCTGCTTCTTCCTCTCCCACTCCCCCTGCTTGTGTTCCCTCTCTTGCTAGCTGTCTCTATCTCTGTTGAATAAATAAATAAAATCTTTTAAAAAAAGTAAAAAATAATATTAAATTCTTGTGATGTTGCACCATTCTGTAAATAGACTCAAATCCATTGACTTGTATGCTTAAGTGTGCAAACTAGATAGTATATAAATTATATCTCAATCAGGCTGTTTAAAAGAAGTTAGGGGTGGGCCTGGTACAGAAAATAGAGAAGGCAGGACATATAAAGGGGCGTTGAATGCCACTTACTCACCGTCCCTAACAAGCTGACCTCTTTCCATTTAATCCAGCATTCCCCTAAGACACCAAGAGTCTCTTCCAACGGAGAGGATGTTTTCAACAATTCTAATCCTGGAGTGGTTCCAAGGCACACTCACTCTAGAAACACTGTCGTGTGTCTGTGGAAAAAGATGCATTGTCTAGGAGACATCCTTCCAGCTTAGCTGATTCTAGCCTAACATGGTCTTTGAACTATTTTACAGTTCTGTAAATTGTAGGGGGTTGATAGCCGTGCAAATTCTGTCCTGTCTGTCCTCCTTGTGGAAAAACCAGTTTTGCCCCCGCTTGCAATTCATTCTTAGCAATCCTTACTCAACATTAATCTGCACCTCTGCACCTTCTCTTTTGAATCAGTTATTACATCTGCCGGGTTCTCTCGTGAGTAGAAAAAGACCCTTAACACATTTTCATGTCTCATATCCATATGAGGGTCGTGATCTTACCTTTACCGAAAATGATCTTTAATTTTTTAAATTTTTTTAAAAGATTTTATTTATTTATTTGACAGAGAGAGAGAGAGAGCGCACAAGCAGGGGGAGCAGCAGGCAGAGGGAGAAGCAGGCTCCCCACTGAGCAGGGAGCCTGACGCGGGGCTGGATCCCAGGACCCTGGGATCGTGACCTGAGCCGAAGGCAGACACCTAACAGACTGAGCCACTGAGGCGCCCTGAAAATAATCTTTCAACAACTTTATCTGCATTAAGGTCTCATGCATCCTGTTGGCTAAAGTCAAAAGCTTTAAAAAGGAGAGGAAAGTGGGCCTTATTGAACGTGAAACAGTGGTGATGGTTGGAAACCCATTTGGAAAGTCTGTTTCCACGGGAACACCTGTTTCTCAGGATCTCACGTGGTGCGCAGGCTGGTGCTGCAGCAGCCTTGACTGGTCCCTGAGAACCAGGAAGCTAGAATTCTGGATTATCCCGCCCCCTTCCCGCCCCACCCTACCCCCTCTACAGGCTTTCCAGAGCTCCAAGTTCAACCCAGCCCTGAGGTGGTGAGCAGCCCAGACTGTGTCCTGTAGCTCAGTTTGCACCCAGGAGCCCACCTAGATCTCCACGCTCTGGAAGTCAGAGAGCACACTGACCCCGAGAGCCTTCTCCCAGGCAGGGGGCGAGAAGAAAGAGACACTCGCTGCCGAGGAACCAGTGCTGAGGGTAAGAAAATGCCTTCCCCCGGCGTACTTTATTTGCCTAGCATTGCGAGTAGGCATCAGGGTGTCGGGTAATTGTTCATGGCAAGTGCACAAGGGAACTCGGGTCACTTAAGGGTCATTTAAGGCAGAGAGTTACAATCTGAACCGGGTCTATTCAGACAATATTTATAGAATCATGGTGTGAGCACTTACAGGTCAGGTGTGTTCAGAGACAGAGAGAGACTAAATTAGTACTGAGAGGGACTTTAATCCTGGCTCCCAGCCCGTCCCCTGGAATAGTGCCCTGAGTCACGGTGTGTGGTACGGGGCAAAGGAAGCCCGTCGTGCCTCTGTATTACTCCCAGCTGCTCAGAGGCGTGTCTTACCTTTTCCATCCTGCGTGGGGAAGGGCAGTTTAAGCATTTATTGGTGCGTGTCCTGGGTGAAGGCCAAGGACGTTGGGTACAGCATGGGAAGCGGTGCATTCCTCTGAATAGACCCTGTCGTGTGTGAGCAATGAACCCAGGTCCCGCGCCCTTCGGGGCTTATGATTCCAAAGCTGCATCTTTCCCATTTCAACTGCTGGGAGACACCTGTGTGGGTCAATATCCTGCAAGCAATATTTAAACAATGAACAACCCGCAGTCCTTTATGGAGGGCTGCTTCTCTGAATTTTCTCAGTTTTCTACAGTCAGACTCGGTCTTACCCCTCTGAGTTGTACATTTCCCTCAGTATCACGCCTTTTAGCCTTCATGTCAAAGCAGAGTCAACGATGTCTCAGACATGTTGCTACACAGTCTGGGGGTCACTTCGATGGCTCTCCAAGCTGACGGCTCGCTCTGTGATCCAGGGCAAGGGGCCTGCTCGCAAAGGCAATTTTGCCAACGGTAAAATGGGTTGACAACACCACCCAGCGTCTCGAGTAGCTGTGAGGGCATTACTGCACGTGGACGGCCCCCGGCGCCTGGCTCAGAGCCCTCCGTCTGCACCCAGGCTGCTCAGGGCTGGCACGGTCATGACAGCAGAGGAGAAGCAGCCAAGGTTGAGCCGACTGGCTGTAAACCAGTCCTCCGCTTGGCCACACGGAAAATCACCTGGGGAACTAAAAAAAAAAAAAAAAAGCCTGCTGGCAAAATAGCCACCCCCAGAGATTCTGGCTTCGTTGGTTTCAATGCAGTCGGGGCACTGGCGTGTAGGAGAGCTTCCCAAGTGATTCTAACGTGCACCCAGGATTGAGAGCTATGACTCTGGAACACTTTGGAAATGAGATTGTTCTCGTAGCTCTAGTCTCCGGTGGCACAATGTTCTTTGAGGGAAGATGGCTAGAAGGATCTCCAAACTAAACAGATTCCCTGTACTTCTCTTGTAAAGGTCATGTTGCGCACGGAGGCCGTGCAAGGATCTTCCAGCCCATGCAGCTGCCTGCCCGGGGTCCCCAAGGGTTTGGAACCTGATAACAGTCAGGTTCCCTATAACGCGTGCACGTTCCTCATACAGCTCTACATGCAGAAATTGGCTTCCCAGACAAAGAAAAGGAAAGTAAACTTGTTTGAACAAAAGGAGTTTCTCTTCCTTCAAGCCACGCCAGCCTATAAGCCTTCGCAAAGCAGGGAAGGCAGCTCCTCCTTTCCCTGGCAGACTGATGGGCTCAGTGTTTACCAGAGTGGCTCACTCGTAAGACAGGAGGCGTGTGCTCCCTGGCCAGGAGACCTCAGCGCTCAAACCACCTGCAGTCCACATGAAAGCTCCAGGATATGCAGAACCTTCTTGCAGCGCCTGACCCACCACCATGAGGACCTGCCCACCTAGACTCGGTCATCTGGACCAGGCCGCCCAATGGCTCTTGCTTTTGGCCGTGTTAGCCTTGTTCCTCTTCATGCTGCCCTCCTTTATGACGGAGCCCAAAACAAAACCTTCCAGGTAAGGTTCTGACCCTTTCCAAGTCCCTTATAATTTATTGGAGGCACGTTAAAAGACTCTTGCCCAGGGAAGCCCGGGGAGCTCTGAGGCACTGGTGTGTCCACACGGGGTGTCAGGAATCAGGAATGTTGTCAAGAACCCCTGGCAAGGAAGATCCAAGGGGCACCTAGGGGATACACAGGTGGCGGGAGTGGGAAAACCAGGGTGTTCGGATGCCTGGGGCCATGTGGAGGGGAAACGTGGGCAGGAGCTGGCGAACAATAGGTCTGGGTCTCCAGAAGGCACAGACAGGAGACAACTTCCCCTCCGGCGGCTTTGGGGATAGTTCTCAAGTGCCATTCGCTGTGTCCTAAAGCAAAAGATTTACCCTGTAGATGCCATTCACTTCCAAATCACACTCTCCCTGAGGAGCTGGTCAGAAAACGGGAGACCGCTCACTTAGCTTACATCTGGGCCCCAAGTTCATCCTTCAAAAGGACCTTGTAGACCAGTTTTCTTATAAAATCAACACATCTCCAGCAGCAGAAGATCCCTTTCTTTCCAGACTCAAATTTTTTTTGAATGACTTTATTTCACTGTTCTTAAAATTTTAAAGGAATACATGCTCTCATAACGTTTAGAAAAATCCAAGCGGGGGCGCCTGGGCGGCTCAGTCGGTTGCGTCTGCCTTTGGCTCAGGTCCTGAGGTCCTGGGATCGATTCCTGCATTGGGCTCCCTGCTCAGCAGGGAGCCTGCTTCTCCCTCTCCCTCTGCCTGCTGCTCTCCCTGCTTGTACTCGCTCTCTCTGTGTCAAATAAATAAATAAAATCTTAAAAAAAAATCCAAGCAAAAAGTGAGGGTCTCTCCATCACACCCCCTTGTCTACCCACACTTAAGGGGTGACCACACTCGATTCGTTGGTGTCCACATAATTATTACATAATTGTAAGCAACACTTCTATTCTAAATGCCTTTGTACATTAATTCCAATGGTTATGAGTATACGGAGACACAGAGAGCTGACGTGAACTGCCCAAGATCACCCCGCTTGGAAGTCACGGGGCCAGGATTCAAACCCTGGTATTTTGCTTCCCTAGCCTGTGCTTTTTACCTTATGCTACACAAGCCCTTACGACAGATGGATAAATGGATAGGTAGGTAGCTAGGTGGATCATAGGCGGATAGACAGGTATCCCGCTATACACATTGTTCCACGGGCTGGCTTTTTAAATCGACCCTATGCCTAGACCGTCTTCCGTGTTGACACGTACAGATCTACTCCCATCTTACTCACGGTGCGGGGCACGGATATGAGTTTACTTAATCAGTCTCTATTGGTTGACCCTTGGGTTGCCCCTATCAGGTTGCCACTGACTCTTCACACACTTACGTAGGTATTGCTGGAGGTAGATTTCTAGAAATGGAATTGCCAAGGCAATGGATACGCTCACAGCAAATGTCAACAGATGTCGTGAGATCAGCCTCTGAGAAGGCTAGAGCAACGGGTGTGCGTGCTCGCCGAGGAGCTAGGCCTTCAAAAGGAAACGAAAGTCTTCTCCGTGGCTGACCTTGATCCTTGCCACCCCTCCCTCCACCTTCTCCACCTCCCCCACCCTTCCTGCCCCACCCATCAAGCCTTGGCTGTTCGCTCTGACCTGGTGTGTGGGGGAAAGAGCTCAGAACCAAGAGGACACCTGAGCTCTAAAATGGATGAGACTGAATTTGGGGGGTTAAGGGTTTTTTTTTAAACTTTTCCGTAATTTTTTTTTTTAGACTGAGTTTTAATTATGAAAGGTGACTATAAAGTTATTGAACCGCCCAAGGCATTAGAGATGAGGAAGAAGGTCACACACCGGGACTGCTCTGTAGACTGTCTCTGTAACTAAACTGCAGACCCAGTCCCGGAGAGCGAGCACCCTGAGAGCAGGGGTCCCTGGAGGGACGGACGTGTGTCCGCTGAAAGCTTCAGTGAGAAGATGGGTCTCGGGTCTCCGAGGCAGGTAGGGCTCGGATAAGGCGTGTGGGGAGAATAGTAGACACAAAGAGGCCGACCTGCCTCAGTGTCCTCTTGGCTGAGCCGAGGACGAACACTTCTCGCAGAAACGGGGGGCTCGCTCTAGGGAGCAGAGGAAGGGCATTTCAGGAAGGGTGGGGTGGAGAGCGGACCCCAAGAGGCTTATAGGCAGGGAGGTGACCTCACGAAAGTGGTATTGGGCAATGGCTAGTATGTCCGAAGGGGACAGGATAGATTGAAAGGAGGAGTGAGTCACCACTTTGGCCTGACCCGTAGTGGCAACCAAGGGACGGACTGATAATCCTGCCGCGCAGGGAGGGACAGAGGCTGACAAGTGCCCTCGCAGGTGGCTTTAGCCTTTGAAACATAAGGTGAAGAGGACGTGGGGCGGAAGGGTAGGAAGAAGTGGAACATCAGGAGACATTTTGATGAAGGAGAGGGGTGGGAGGGAGAGACAAGTGTGCAGTTAGAGATGGGGGGCGGTGGGCAGGGGGAGGCAGGCCGGGGCACCTCTCCCCACAGGGCCGCCTGGACAAAGGAAAATCAGATGAGAGGGATGTAAAATGCCAACCCAGACGAGGTGTCAGCGGCTTCTGAAGGGCACTGCTACCGAGGTGTTTGCACGTCTATGTCACGTGATTGTCATGTCGGAGCTGGAGATTTCCCAAAACCCTAAACCACGTTCGGGAGCTTTCTGTGCGTTATTTCTGATTTTCACAACTATCGCCCGAGATGAGCATTTTTATTCTTTTACAAAAATGAAGGACATGAGGCTCAGAATGTTCACCCAGGGGCGTCTGGCTGGCTCGGTAGGGGGAGCGCGCGACTCCTGATCTCAGGGCTGTGAGTTCGAGCCCCAGGCTGGGTGTGGAGAAGACTTAAAAAAATACAATCTTAAAGGAAAAAAAAAAAAGTTAAGCCTAATTCCACCCAGCCAGAAAGTGGCAAAACGGAGATTTGAACCCAGGGGATTTGGGCTCCAAAGTCCACGCTTCTCCACTCCCTCGGATGCGTTGAGTCTCAAGAGATTCGAAGTCGAACGGAGCAGACAAGGAGACAGAACCAGAGAGGGCGCGCGATATGAGTAGTCGTGACAAATCACCACAGTTACGGGACAAGCGCTACGGGAGCAAATTGAGAAGAGTCATTTGGACCCCAGGGGCAGGGCAGGGAGAACATCCGGGACACAATGGCGTTTCTAAGGCGCCTGAAGGCTGTGTGAGGCTTCAGCACGCAGGAACACCGCACACAAAGGAAGCAGAAGCAGTGGGAGCAACGGTGTAGACGTGGGAGCAACGGTGTAGACGCGGGAACGGCAGGTGTGTGCAGGTTCGAGAGGCTGATGGCTAACATACCTGATGCTGATCGGGGGCTGGGCAAGCCGGCACCGGTCTCCAAAACCCCTGATTAGCGATCACATATCAAGGCTTTGGGGTATTAACGACGCCCTCTTTCCCAGGTAAGAGAGGTTAGGCAAATTGTCCAAGGTCATCCCGTCACTTAAGTTCAAACCCAGGCCAGCTCGCTCTGGAGTCCACACTCGCAGCCAGGATCCGGGCTGGCGTCCCTCCCCCCCACCCCACCCTGCCACTCCCTCACCCCCCCCACCCCCTCCAGCCCGCCTTCCTCTATCACACCCATCGTAACCCGTTGTCATGAACCCAAAGTTCGTTTTTTCCTGCCAGACAATGAATTTCCTGTGGGTAGGGACTGTCTTATTTGTCTCTTTCCTCAGTAATCTGAACAGGTCCTGGACTCCGGGCAGGCCTCATGCGGTGTTTTTTAAATGTTTATTGACGAAGGAGTAAATGCATGGCCCTCAGTACCAACCGTTTAAACTTTATTCTATGGCGATGGAAGACTTTAGCGTCCAGGAAGGAACTTGAGGACACTTGTGCGTTGTGCAGCCAACTCTGTTACCAGATTGTAGGCTAGGCAGTGGGGGGCAGGTGGCTGAGGCGGGGAGGCTGGGTGAGAGGCTGTTGCGATGGTTTAGGGTAGGAGCCCTGGGCAGGGGTGCTCTTGAGGAAGGACGTTAGGGAGAAAGGACTGAGAATAAGTCGGATCGGCTGGATTTGGCAAGAAATAGGACAGGATCGTATGATTTCAAACCGAGGGTATTGGACTACCTCTCATATCTTCTTCGTTTGGTCCCAGTCTCTAGGGGCCTCCCGGATATGTAGCTAGGACTGAGACCATGTCTCTGGTCTGGAATGAATTTGCCTTCAAAGACTCTATGCCTTGTGTTGGCTTTAGAGCTGATGGGTAAGAGCGAGCTGTAAAATTCGGGCTGTGGATTTTCTTTTTCTTTTTTTTAATCTGATTTTATTTTCGTCTAAGAGATATAACTTTATTTTCTATACCCTGGACCCCCATTTACTGAGCATCAGGGAAACCTAATCTCAGCCTTTCTTGCTCCTCTGCCCCCTTTGCCAGGATGGCGTCAGGGGCTCCCGGACTCCTGATGCGGTGCCAGGCCCAGGTGGGGGCCGCCGATTCTTAGCCATCGTGTTGCCCTCGAGACATCCATTGTCTCTGCCTCTTGGCTCTTTCAGGTCTACCTGCTTAGGGGTGAGAATCTTCGGACCTGTGTTCCTGGGATCAGTGTGCTGTCATTTCCTCTTGGGGTCTTATTAAACTAGGAACACTGCAAGGAAGTGGGGTGCAGGAGCCCTCCGACCTTGGGACCCACAGATCCCTTTCTCCTCTCCCTTGTCCTCTCCCTCCTCCTCACCCAGAGGAAGCTTTTTAGGGCGGGGACAATGGCGGGAGGAAACGGAGAAATCCTTCTCCGAGACATTGTATCTATTTCACCAAATCTTCTCTCTGATTTAGGGCTTAGGTTTGGGGGGAAAGCCAGAGGTCCTATAAGACTTCCTTTACTTTCCAGCTCTTATTGGCCACATGTGTCCATGGAGGCAATGAACATGGGGCTCTTAACAGCTGCAGGTGGGTGAGTAGTGGGCACCAATGGGAAAGGGAGAAAATACGAGGAAAACAGTTAAACAACGTTCCAACATAGTAAACCACTCCGTTGGTAAGTCTAACAGGCATCGGAAGGGGATCTGGACGTGCACACCAGCAGATTCTTTGAGGGGCTACAATCACGGGCTGATACCCTTTTCTGCTTAAATTCCTTTTCTGCTTTTTTGGGAATGAGCACGCATTGCTTTTATAAAAGGAAGAATAATTCAGCAAAGTTCGTTTCTGAAGAAAGATTCAGGAACCAAAGACCCCTTTAGGCACCACCTCCCCAGGGAAGTGCCCCCCCCAGTAGAACCCCGTCCCTAGGTTGTATCTGCAGCCTCTCCCGCACGCACGACTAATAGCATCGGACCGCTAACACTTTATAGCCGCTGTTTATGTTCACATCTGTTCCCGTGTTCGAGCCGGAGCTCCGTAAGATCAGTGACCATAGCTCTCCCGTCGTTAATCCTTAACAGATAGTTCTAAATGCCTGGCATCTGAGCACCACTCAGTATCTGTGGACTAAACGTTGCATTGTGTTTTCAAATTTTCATAGAAGTTTTGATCAGATGTCTCATTCAGTTTTCGTGTTTTTCCCTTTATTTATTTATTATTTTTTTTATTAAGCTGACATGCAAATATTCCAGTCAAATAGTACTGCAAATTTTACACCAACATAGAGCAATCCTGGGGCGCCCGGTGGCTCAGGTGGTTAAGCGACTGCCTTCGGCTCAGGTCATGATCCTGGAGCCCCAGGATGCAGTCCCGCATGGGCTCCCTGCTCAGCAGGGAGTCTGCTTCTCCCTCTGACCCTCCCCCACCTCATGCTTTCTCTAAATAAATAAATAAAATCTTAAAAAAAAAAACCAAAAATGAAAACAAAAGACATAGATCGGTCCTCATGACTTCTCCCTATTCTAGAATCCTGATTCCCAAAGCACCTACTTTAAACCTACTTCAGTTCTGTCTGCTCTTTCTTTCGGTATTTGCTACCCTATTTCTAAGTCACATGCCTACCTGCCACTTCTCGACTTCTCAATAAGTGGTTTAGTGCTATAAATGAAATACCACTTATCCACGGGCCTTGACGCCTGTTGCCCTTTTAGGCTTTCATCTCTGAACACGTGAACCCAAAGGGGAGCGGATGGGGACTCTGATGGTCACTGCGTGTCATCCATGTTAGCACCTGACCCATTTGTATAAAACGGTATTTTTCCAAGTGCCTTTTATAAACTGGCTTGTGAAGTCCTCACGACAGTATTGTGAGACTGATATTAAGATTTCCATCTGGGGGGCGCCTGGGTGGCACAGCGGTTAAGCGTCTGCCTTCGGCTCAGGGCGTGATCCCGGCATTGTGGGATCGAGCCCCACATCAGGCTCTTCCGCTATGAGCCTGCTTCTTTCTCTCCCACGCCCCCTGCTTGTGTTCCCTCTCTCGCTGGCTGTCTCTCTGTCTGTCAAAAAAATAAAATCTTAAAAAAAAAAAAAGATTCCCATCTGGGGGAGGGGGGCAGGCCACTTAGTCAGTTAAGCATCTACCTTTGGCTCAGGTCATGATTCCTGGGTCCTGGGATCAAGCCCCATGTGGGGCTCCCTGCTCAGCGGGGAGACTGCTTCTCCCTCTGCCTGCTGCTCCCCCTGCTTGTGCTCTCTCTCTCTCTCAATCTGTCAAATAAATAAAATCTTAAAAAAAAAAAAAAGATTCCCATCTAATGGTTGAGAAAACAGGGGCTCTAAGCATTCTGTGACTTCCCCGAGGTCTGGCTGGTTAGTGGTGGGACTGGAACTCAAGCAGGTGCTTTCCTGCCCCAGTGTGCGCCCCCGCCTGTTTGCCAAGGGCCAAGAATTTAGTTTTCTGTCAGACTCAAGTGCAACACGCGAGGATAGCCAGAGCTCCTGAGGTGGGGTCTTGGGTAGGCGCCCGCCACAGCACGTTGGACAGCTGCCCTCACGCCACCTCGCAGGACACGGGCAGCATGCTCTGAGAGCGCTGCCCTGCGCCACCAGGAAGCCTGATCCTGAAGTTACTGAATGCCACCACGCTTGTGGGTTTGGCAATTTCTCAGGGAGCTCCTCCCACCCCAACCGTGGGCAGGGGTAGCTGCCCACTGGACTCCCTTGCTCTTCTCCTTCCTCTCTTGGACAGAGGGATGGGGAAGGGAGGAATGTTATTTTCCCCCAAGGTCACTATCTCAAAGATGCCAGGATAAAAACGCCAGCGGAACTCGGGCTAACCCCTGAGACAAAGTTTACTCGCAGGTGTGATTATCCCCAGAAGAGCTAATCGACGTAGCACACCCAGGTGATGAAAACTGACTTTGCTTTGAACAACCTTGGTTCGGGGAGAGTTTCCCAGCCACCGGGCACGCGGTCTCATCTTGTACCCGGGGTTCTGGACCTATAGATACCTCCCATTGTTTGGTTTAAAACATTTTCCTCCCCGGTTACCTTGGTCCCACCCACCACCACCCTTGTTCAAGGTCTTCCCCGCTCTCCTTAGCTCTCAAGACGTGCACCTGTGGGTCTGGGGAGAGCTGTGGGTTGATGTCTGTATTTGTGTATCTCAGGGAGGGAGAACGTCCAATTTTAAACCAGCTTCCCATCTCCCAGGCCACAGTTAGATGAAGGGGATCTCAGAGAATGCTCTGGGCCCCTCTGTTGGGGGAGAGCTTTGGAAATTGCATCCAGCTATTCGGGACCAGGAAAAGTGGCTTGGGTGTGTTTCCTCTTCTGTTCCCAGTTTATATTGTCCCCCATTAGGATTTAATTGGCCAGAAACTAAACAAATAAGAGAATTGGCTTTGATCTGAAAAAAGAACACTTGGGATAACAACAGAATACAGATTTCTGTATTTTTTTTCCCCAGTCTACAAAGAGAATTAAGGCTAATTAAGGCACAGTACAGCTTTTAGTGATCGAAGCAACTCGTGGACACATCTAGCGTTTCAAAGCAAAGTTCTAAAATGTAAATCATGTGAAAAGTTTCGGGATTTCCTGGGGAAAACATACTGCGAAGTTAAGGGCGGGGGAGGGGGGCAGAATGACTGGTTTCCATTTCAGATAAGACCAGAGCCGTTAAAGAGCTATGTGGACACCAAGGGAGTTTCGGCAGCTCCGGGCTGGGGTAGCCACAGTGTAGGGGTACTGGCGGTGAGAGCCAACCCGTCATGGAGGGTCCTCAGCAGGAGGTGAGGAAAGGCAGTGCTGGGGAGCCTGGAGTTTGTTCCCCTTTCAAGGAGAGGCAGAACGGAAGCCAAGGTGTGGGAACCAGACGCGTAACCCCGAAGAGGCAAGCGTGCTCCAGATAAAATGAGCGAGCAATCAGCAAAGCTGATGGTGGGGACTAGGGGGAGGGGGTCCGGGTCGTGAGGACGTGAGTAGAGGCACGTGTGTGACCAGTCACTCATCACGGGGCAGGCACACCTAGCCTAGAGCCTCTTCTAGTGTCTGTTCCATTGAATGGCAGAGCCCTGAATTATTTAGGAAATCAAAGGTTTTGGGGTTTTTTTAAATTGAAGAATAACTGATACACGATATTGGGTATCAGTTTCAGGTGTGCAACACGATGATTCGATATTTATATACATAATGAAATGCTCACCATCGGGCGAGTTTTCCTTTGTCACCATATGAAGTTGTTACAATCTTATCACTATATTCTCTAGGCCCGTACTTTACATCCCCATGTCTAATGTATTGTATTACTGCAAGATTGTCTTTCTTAATCCCTTTTACCTATTTCGTCCATCTCCCCCCCACCTCCCCTCTGGCAACCACCACTCTACTCTCTGTATCTATGAGTCTGTTTCTGGTTTGTTTCATTTGTTCATTTGTTTCTGTGATTCTACGTATCAGTGAACTCATACGGTATTTGTCTTTGTCTTACTTCACTTAGCCTAATACCCTCTGTGTCCATCCATGTTGCTGCAAATGTCAAGACCTCATTCTTTTTTAATGCCGAGCAGTATTTCATTATATATATATATATGTTTCCATTCATCTGTCCTTGGACACGGGCTGCTTTCCATATCTTGGCTATTGTAAATAAGGTTGCAGTGAACACAGGGGTACTTACGTCTTTTCAGATGAGTGTTTTCATTTTCTTCGGATAAATATCTAAAAGTGGAATTGCGAGATCATCAAGGAGGTTTTTTGAGCTCTTGTCTTTTCCTTGATAAAGTAATCTTCTATTCCTCCTGGTTTGATTAGTGGCCTTTGATTCGAGGTATTATTGCCAAATTTCAGTTTGGAAGACCAGCCGCTTTCAACACCCCCCATATTATTTCTAGTGGATACAGTTGACCACTGAACAACGTGGTCTGAACCGCATTTGTCCATTTATATATGGATTTTTTATAGTACAATACGGTAGAGTACAATTCTCTTCCTTATGATTTTCTGAATGACACTTTCTTTCCCCTAGCTGACTTTATTGTAAGAATATGTCTGTAATACATATAACATACAAAATGTGTGTTGACTCCCTTATGCTACTGGCAAGGATTCCGGTCGACAGCAGGCCATCAGTAGTGAAGTTCTGGGGGGACTCAAGAGTTACGTGCAGGTTTTCGACGGTGTGTGGGTCGGTGCCCCTAACCCACACACTGCTCGGATCAGCTGTGCTAGGTTCAAGGGAAAATACTGCTCTCTTGCCAACAGTCTTTACATGGCTTCAAGTATAAATAAACTTTGAGCCTTTTGCCATTTCTTCGCTTCCAGGTCTGTGGAGTTCAGAATCTAGAGGGAAGAAGATGCCAGATAATTATTCTTTTGTATCCATTTCATTTATTGCCGAGAGCCATGTGAGCCATGCTAATGATACATTTATTTTTTGAAGTGCAACATTTTATATTTTTATCTCCCAAATAGATCAGACTTTGATATCGAACTGTTTTTTGCTTGAATAACTTGCCTGTCCTTCTGAACACTTAATAGAAAACAGGTTCCCCTCCCTCACCCCACCCTGGCCTTGCCCATGGCCTTTAAATCCAGGATCACCCAGGGTGTGGACTAGACGAATGCAGGGCACTCACCATATGGACGGAAAGAATTTGAGCATTCAGTAAATATCATGCCAGAGCATAAGGAAATGCCTACGTAAACACCCACATTCCTAGCAATCATAGCTGTGTTTAATTATAGGTAATTGAAATGAAACTTAATTACATAATTTTGTTAGTACCTGGGTCATTGCTGCGACTCCCTGTAAAACGTAGAGGAGTCACCAGGGACCTTGTGGCTCCTGCCTCGGGGAGGGACTGCAGAGAGGAGCTCGTGATGCTCCGTCCTCGGGGCTGGCGTGGCCACAAGGCAGAGGGCCGGCTGTCTGGGCTGCAAGTTGGAGACGTCTAGTGGACAGATCCACGCTGCTGCACCATCTCCCAGATCACAGCCATGCAAAGGTGCTTGCTCTTTGGAAGGAAACTTTCTAGAGGCGGTTTGGGGGTGGAAAATACAGGGGGAGGTGAATCCGAGGCTCATGGCCGAGAGCTGTTTGCTCTCGTAGTTAACACCTAGGCCTTTGCTGTGCCTCGGGCTTCAGCTTCAGCTCAGTTGTGCCATTAAAGGGGAGAAGAGTGAGTCTCCTAGTACTCAAACTCCAGCACCAAAATAAAGGTGGCCCAGGGGCGCCTGGGTAGCGCAGTTGTTAAGCGTCTGCCTTCGGCTCAGGGCGTGATCCCAGCGTTCTGGGATCGAGCCCCACTTCAGGCTCCTCCGCTATGAGCCTGCTTCTTCCTCTCCCACTGCCCCTGCTGTGTTCCCTCTCTCGCTGGCTGTCTCTCTCTGTCAAATAAATAAATAAAATCTTTAAAAAATAATAAAAATTAAAAATAAATAAATAAAGATGGCCCAAATCCATCAAGAATATGTTCCGGTTTGGGGGGCGCCTGGGGGGCTCAGTCGGTGAAGCGTCTGCTTCAGCTCAGGTCATGATCCCAGGGTCCTGGGATCGAGTCCAGTGTCAGGCTCCCTGCTGAGCGGGGAGCCTGCTTCTCCCTCTGCCCCTCCCCTCTGCTCATGCTCTCTCTCTCTCTCAAATAAATAAATAAATTTTTTTTTTAGAAAAGACTAAGTTCAGGACTAACTCAGGTTTTCCTCTGCATGGATGGTACTTTTCCAGAATGAACATTTTAGGGATGTCTACACAGTTCATGAGCCAATAACCCCCCTTTCTCTTGAGACTGTCCTCCTCTCGTGCACAGACAGGGTGGACCCCAGGACCCATGTCACTTGCCTTGTGGCCAGGAACAGACAAGGGACACAAGTGGGCCAGAACCATAAAAATTAAAAACTGGGAGCAAAGAGAGTCATCAGTCCCTGGAGCACGTGTTATGGGGCAGCCATCCTCTGCCATGCAGGCTGAGGAGCAGAGAGTGGAAAGCAGCCTAAGAGAGAGACTCCAGGTTCTAGATCCTTCTAGAGGCTCAACCACATCTCTTGGGCTCCTCAAGACATTTTCTATCCTTATGATAAACCGCCTGCTTTTTTCTTAGTTGAAAATGGAAAACAGGGGCGCCTGGGTGGCTCAGTTGTTCAGCGTCTGCCTTCGGCTCAGGGCGTGATCCCAGCATTCCGGGATCGAGCCCCACATCAGGCTCCTCCGCTGGGAGCCTGCTTCTTCCTCTCCCACTCCCCCTGCTTGTGTTCCCTCTCTCGCTGGCTGTCTCTCTTCTCTGTCGAATAAATAAATAAAATCTTTGAAAAAACAAAAAAGGGAATAAAGGCCTAAAGTCTTGAAGGCTGTTAGCTTTTCCAGGCTGCTCCAGCCACCGTCCAGCCCTGTCTCATGGCCTTTCTCTCCTTTCAGGTCTGTGATAGCTCTTCTCCAAGTGACTTCTTTTTTTTTTTTTAAGATTTTATTTATTTATTTGACAGGATAGAGACAGCCAGCGAGAGAGGGAACACAAGCAGGGGGAGTGGGAGAGGAAGAAGCAGGCTCATAATGGAGGAGCCTGATGTGGGGCTCGATCCCATAACGCCGGGATCACGCCCTGAGCCGAAGGCAGACGCTTAACGACTGAGCCACCCAGGCGCCCCTCCAAGTGACTTCTTTGGCCCAGATAACAAAGGCAGAGGCATATGCTACATGAGGCCAGTTAAAACTGTGCGCGCTCCAAGGAGGAAGGACCCCACTGCTCGCCTTTCCCTAACCACCTCCGGAGAAGTTAGGGCCTCTCTCAGTTTCAAGGTCAGCACAGACAGTGCCCTTGGAAGACCTGAATAAATGTGCTGCCCTGGGGCCCAGGAAGCAGGAAATACTTCTGCGGCAGCCGGGGTGCGGGAGGGAGGCCCTAAAGGAGGAAGGATTCAGGAGGTCATCTGCCTAGTGCGGGTACCACCTGGGCCAGCCCTGTGTTTTCCTAGTGACGAAAGTCTCCTCTGTCTTCCCCCTTTAAGAACAGTGACTACAGTGCACTTTGCGTGTTTTTCAAATCTGTGTTCCTGGGACCTCCACAGCACGTGGCACTAGACTTCCAGTGAACACGTGTTGAATGAGATGTTCCTCAGGTTCCGTATTTCAGAGTCTATTCTCTTCGGTGTGTTTAAATCCATTTCCTGGGGGCTCAGAAAGCCCTTTGAAAGCATCGATGTGATGATGCGGCATCGTGGCTTCGTGGTAAGGGCCGCTTAGACTGGTCTCTGCCTCCTCCAGGTGTGCGATTCAGGGAGGAGCTTGGCATTGCCCTTGAGCGAACACAATCCCCAAACACGCCCAATTCGAGGACACATAGGGTTTCCGCCTTCATGTTGTCACGGGAAACGGAGCTTGGGTCGGGCCGCCTCCCTTGGCTTCTTCACGCTCGCCCGTTCCCCCGCACGTGTCCGGGTTACAACTTGACGTCTCTCTGTGTGGTGAGCTGTCGTCCCCTTTATATCCTGGGCTCCGTGGGGCGAGGAATGTATCTGGTTGCGCTCACCCCCCAGGCCCCGGTAACTAGCACAGCGTTCACAGGAGACGCTCAATAAATATTTGCCGTGTAAGAGAGCAGATCAGTGGCCGCGGAGCTGGGAGGCGGGGAGTCAAAGCTGCAACCAGAGAAGGAGGGGACCAGACTCAGGAGACCCCCACCTTGCCCGGGGCAAACCGAGAATGACTGGGAACGGAGCCCCGTGGCAGGGCTGAGAAGCCGGGAACTGCTTGGTTGAGCCTGTGTTTTGTGCCAGAGGCTAAAGGCCTGCTGTCGGATAACGCTCGCAGCGGACTTCTCCCAGAAGCAGAAGGCAGCCGCCCGTTTTACAGACAGGAAAAGCCAGGATCAGGTGGGTTAAGACTTCTCCCAGCCACACGGGCTAATATACGGAAGGGAAGTGCCAGAGGTTCTCAGGTCTCTCTGGCTGCACATTTCATGTTTCTCCTTCTCGCTCGGTGGCCTCAGTAAGTCTGTGATCTAGGACTTGGAAGAAGAATGATAGAAACAGACAAAAGGGAGCTGCTTGGGACAAGAGTGATCACGGTGAGCCAGGGACGCCTAGCACGTCCGGGAAAGGAGCAGGAGTTAAGGACACCTGGAAATCCATGAGGGTGATAGCACAGGTCCCCAGAGAGGATTATTCTTTTCCCCAAGGCTCCCAGGAATCCCCCCAAACCTGTGTAGCACAGAGAACCCACCTCCAAGTGCAGTTAGAGAAGAATGCACAGTTGAGGACCCATGTTTTCCTCAGCAGAACACCTGATGCTACTTTGCATAAATTAAAGGATACCTTTGGCAGCCTCGCGCAAAAGGGGGAAAGAAACAGAAAGGAAATCTAATCATCGGAGCCGAAAACCTGGAGTGCCAGAGGCCAGACCGGGCGCCCTGCATCGGTCTTGTCCCGCTGCTAGAAAAAAGCACGGCCAGGCTGGAATTCAGCTTCTGTGCCCCCACCCCGAAGCTCCAGGCGCCCATCTCCCACCTGAAATTCTTCAGTAGCTCCTCCCGGACGAGAAGACCCATGAGAAAGCCCAAACTCCCCAGTCTGACCTACGACGTGGCTAATAATCGGGTCCTGCCCACCTGTCTGGGACCATCCCCTGCCCAGACAGAGCCCCTTCCCTTGCACTCACCGAGCTCACACGCTCCCCAGGGTGAGACCACCGCGGTCTGTTTATGGGTCAGAGGTAAGTTTCCAGACCCATCACCAACGGGTGCGGCTTCATTTCGGATATGGACGGTGACACGCCTTCCCCTCCTGTCTTATGGAAGCTGGTTTGAAGTCCACCCAAGGCACCAGAGCAGTACTAATTACACTTCCAACCTGGGGGTACGACCCTCGGCCTTAATCCAGAATTATGTCTGTCCCCAGGAATCAGCACATGCTTCACAAGGAGAGGTCTCCCAAGTTGCTCCGCAAGGCTGCATGGCAGGCTGTCACCGTGCGAGGAGGGACAACGGCCCCGGGGGTGACGTCGGCACAGGAAAACAGCACGCAGGCCCCCCGGGCCCAGGCCACGGCCCAGGCCGCCCACAACGCCACCAGAGCAGAGGCCAGCGGGGCTGCCTCGGCTGAGCCGGCCCCACCAAAGGGTCAGGAGAGGAAGGACACCGTGCTGGACACACGGCCTCCGAGGGCGCAGGACGGGGGGGTGGCCTCTGACGGGGCAGAGACATTGTCGCTAAGGAGTCAGGACACCAGGACCATCAAAGGAAGGCAGGACCAGAACAAGGACCCCACAGCCACCAGGACGGAGCCCCCAGAGCCTCAGGGCAAAGCGCAGACCGCAGCAAGGACACCGGTGCCGGAAAGTCAGGTCGAAGCGCTGACCACACCAGGAGCAGGGTCAATGGGGAGGACAATGAAAGGAGTGACCACACCGGTCGTCCCCCTCCGGGAGACAGCCCGGGCCACGCCGCCCTCCACCCCTTTCCAGAGCCGAACCACACAGAGAAGACCAAGTCTTCGGGCCTCCAACTTCAAGTCCGAGCCCCGGTGGGATTTTGAGGAACAGTACAGCTTTGACACGGGAGCCCTACGGTCGGTGAGTCTGGCCACGGCCTCCCCGCTCCGAAGCCCCTTGCAGACAGCACCCCTACCACCCTGACCTCCCAGGCTCCACCCCCAGGCTCTGCCTTGTTGCCCCCCGCCCCATGCCCTACTCTACCCTGCTTTCACCCCAACCTTCTTTGCTCGAGTGGTCGAGTAGTTGAAGCGGGAGGGGAAGGCAGGTCCCAGATCCTGGCCTGGCAGTGTGGGAAGGAGGGAGGGAGAGGAACTCTGCCCTGGAGCCCCCGAAGGCCTGGGAGGTCACTGAGCAGGCTGAGAGAGTGCTACCTGCTCTGGGGCCGTCCTCTGGCAGGGGAAGCCGGCAAGGGTTGCGAGGTGGCATGGAGGGGCAGGACGGACAGCCGAGGACCCCCAACCTGATGCCCAACCCCAATTCCTGGGAAGGCCTTATATTCCCCGCATGCAATTCCCCGACCTTCCCTCTTTTCCATCCCTAAGAAAAGCAGCCTGGGCCCTCAGCCTCGGTAGGGACACCTTCAAAATATGTCTGTTTACACACAGAACTGCAGCCAGGCCCTGGCCAGCGCTCCAGGCTCTCCCGCGGCCCATCCCCTTTCCGCCCACCAGGGTGTGTCCCCAAGAACCCCAAGACTGGCCCGTACTCTGGGACCCTGAGGACAATGGCGAGGGAGGGTCAGCGGGCCTCCGAATAGCAGAGGGGCTGCCTTCCAAACGTTGAGGCCCACTTTCCGCCCCTGCCCCAGCCTGGCCCCTGGCCGTGGCCTTGCCGGCCTGTTCTTGCCTGACCCACCCTCCTGCATGTAGAGCTGCTCCGACTCAGTGAAGGTCAAGGCCTCCAAGTCACCCTGGCTCCAGAAACTCTTCCTGGCCAACCTCACCCTCTTCCTGGACTCCAGCTGCTTCAACCAGAGAGAGTGGGAGCGCCTGGAACACTTCGCGCCGCCCTTCGGCTTCATGGAGCTCAACTACTCCTGTGAGTCTTGTGGGGGGAGGGGGAGCCTGGGCCGCTGGCCTCTGGCTCCAGTCTGCCTCTTCCCTGGGGGCCCCCAGCGCGGGGAGAGATGATGAGCTGGCCCCCCTGGCCCTTCCAGGGCTCTGAGCAGAGCCCCCTTGTTCCAGTGGTACAGAAGGTGGTGACACGCTTCCCCCCGGTGCCCCAGCAGCAGCTGCTCCTGGCCAGCCTCCCCGCTGGGAGCTCCCAGTGCATCACCTGTGCCGTGGTGGGCAACGGGGGCATCCTGAACAACTCCCGCATGGGCCAGGAGATAGACAGCCATGATCACGTGTTCCGGTAAGCGGTCCCGCCCCAAGCGCCCCTTCCGGACCGAGGGATCTGATAGGGCGTGCTATGCCTGCGTCTGGAAGGTGGCATGCCTGGGCTTTCCGGAGAATTCCCCTTTACACCTGCTGCCTCCCCATCTCTCCTTTCCTACCCCACCCGCCTCCACGCCTTTCCGTCCTGCGCTCATGGTCCCGTCCTGTGTGGTTCTGTCTGCCCGCTAGACTGAGTGGAGCTATAACTAAGGGCTACGAACAGGACGTGGGCACCCGGACGTCCTTCTACGGCTTCACTGCCTTCTCCGTAACGCAGACCCTGCTCGCCTTGGGCGGTCGGGGCTTCCCGCACGTGCCGCTGGGAAAGGTGAGCAGGGAGGACCGGGCCTGGCCACACACAGAATCCGAATGGGGAGCACGAGCTGAGAAAGGGAGCCTCGTGTCCCATGTCCGGAGTCTGGTTGGCACAGGCTCTGTTCCTACGAGGGGCAAGAGTAGGCAGGACGGCCAGAGAGCAAGTGGGCAGGCCAGCGTCAGAGCACCCCCTCCCCAGCCCCGGGGCCTGAAGGCAGGACTCCTGGAGCACACACTGTCCTTGGTCCTCAGGATGTCCGCTACCTGCACTTCCTGGAGGGCACCCGGGACTATGAGTGGCTGGAAGCCCTGCTTCTGAATCAGACCCTGGTGAAAAGTAGCCTTTCTTGGTTCAGGTACCCACCGCCCCCTCCCTTACCCCGGGCTGAGCCGTGTATTGGGCGGCTGTGAAGGGCCGGACAGGTGGGGACAGCCTTAGCGATCCCCTGGAGATGGGGCCCTGTCCTGCTGCTGGCCCGCACTTGGCCGGCGTCGGGGGAGGTGAACGCCCGTTGCCACCCACAGGCGCAGGCCCCAGGAGGCTTTCCGGGAACAGCTGCAGTTGGACAGGTATCTCCTGCTGCACCCCGACTTCATCCGTTACATGAAGAACAGGTGAGTGCAGAGCCGCAGGGCGCGTGTAGAAGGCACCAGGTCCCTCTCATCCCTGCAGCCTCCTGATGGCGGGGGCTGTGCTATTTCCCAGGTTTCTGAGGTCGAAGACCCTGGACTCCGGCCACTGGAGAATCTACCGTCCCACCACGGGGGCCCTGCTGCTGCTGACGGCCCTTCAGCTCTGTGACCAGGTGAGGCTCTGCCTAGGAGCGGGAGAGCTGTGTGCTGTCCCTGGACCTGCCCCGCAGGGGACGGCGGCCGGGGCGGGGGAGGGATGGGCGTGTCAGTCCACACATGTAAGCCCACGTACATCAGGGAGCCAGCGCCCGGACCCCAGGGAGGGAACCAGGATGAAGGGCCCCCCCAGTAACACACAGCCCCTGAGAACAAGTCTGGGAGGGAGCAACTTCAGGCCTCATTTCTCCTCCAACCTTCACGCAGGTGAGCGCCTATGGCTTCATCACCGAGGGCCACGAGCGCTTTTCTGATCACTACTATGATAAGTCCTGGAAACGAACAGTCTTTTATATCAACCATGACTTCCCGCTAGAGAGAACACTCTGGAAGCGGCTGCATGATGAAGGTATAATCCGGTTGTACCAGCGTCCCCTAATTTCTGAACCAAAGATGTGACCAGAGCCTGGGCCGTAGCAGTCTCTTCAGCCGTTCCAAGGCACGGGGCACAGTGGGAGTCTTGACACTCTACCACCATTTTCCCAGGGCTCAGGCCAGGCTCCCCAGGGGACCTTGGCACCTAGGGGAAGACGCTTTCAAGACTGCAAATGACTGATTGAGGCTTTGGAGACATTGGGATGTTGCTGTGGGTTCTGTTCAAAGGAGGGAGGACTCCAGTCTTGAGACCAAGGAATTTGAACGAAATGGGGTGATGACCGGTCAATACTCAAATCTCGGCTGAATGGCACACTTGACTATCCAAAAGCTACCTGACACTGGGGCGGGGGAGCCTGAGCCTATGGAGACATGTAGATTTGGTTTCGAATTACAAATCTTGTACTTAGCAGCTGTGAAATCATGAAGGCCATACTTAATTTCACTGGAGATTGTCTAGAGGACCCTTCCCTCCAGGGCTTATCTGATTCTAGAAGAATCTGCACCTTTCCTTGGCTTTGAGCTCTTTGACAACTCTCTGGGTTGCAGAAAACTGATAGTAATAAAAACAATTCTTTTTTTTATTTTTTTATTTTTTTATAAAAACAATTCTTGCCCATGGAGATGCAAATAAATCTTGTACAATGAAGATGCAAGTGATGACTGCCCTGTGGGCAGTGACGTGTTCTGCACATACAAGCAAATTCATGTTAGTGTTCCTGACTGCCTGTATGTCTACCTGCACTTCGGGGTTCTCCTTTGAACCAGTTTTTACATCCTACTGGTTCCTTTGTTAATTCATAAGCTAAATAAAATCCTTGACATGCATTCATTTTATATTTGTATGAGAGTCGCCATTTTATCCTTGAAAAAACATCTTCTGTCATGTCCTGAGGCCACTGTTTTATAATCCGTAGCATGATTTTTAGGACACCCATTCCACAAGGATTTATAAAATTACTGTCTGTAAAAAGCCTGACACAAAAAGTACCCAGTTTCCTCCCCTCTCATTCTCTATCCTCCCATCAGCCTGCATTTCCTCAAACCCCACGTTGAGAATCTGGACCAAGCCAAAGGCTTTTCAGCTCATCTTATCCCTTGAGCTCTAGCTATAGGATTTGGACTCTGAAGCCCAGAAGAACCCTAAAGATCCTAAACCGAATAAAGCCCCCTGATGAAGGAGATGGAGGGCGTGGGAGGCAAAAAAAAGAAAAAAAAGCTGTCTTTTAGACTTCATGTTCAAGGTTAAAAAGCTAATTTTTTAAAATTATATTGTGTTAGTCACCAAAAGCTAATTTAATACAAATAGGACAGGGTTTGCTTTGCTCAGAAGGGCTGCAGTACCAGCTCTGGGCAGCAGGTGGCGGCATCTTGGACACCCCATCCCCGCCCTTTCTGAACGCTCAGCGCGTCTTCTTCAGGTTTTCCTAGCTATTCTTACACGTGTATTCCTCCATGTAAATTTTAGTATCCGTTTAGGATCTAGAAAAAATGTCTTGGTATTTTAATTGGAATTGCATTAGATTTACTTGGGAAGACTGGATGGATGTATTTCGTTGAGTTCTCTTTTCTAAGAGCAAGAGATGGTTCTCCACTTGTCCAAATTTACTTTTGTCTCTTGCAGTATTTTAATGTTTCCTCATAGAGATTTCGAACATTCCTTGCTGAATGGACTGCTCAGTATTTTATCTTCTTCGTTGCTGTTCTAAGTGGATTTTCTCTACATTATATCCTCTTCCTGGTCATCGTTTTTGAAGGGCGTGATACACTATCATATCATCCGCACATAGATTATTTCCTATTTCTTTATGCCTCTATCTCTCTCTTTTTTTTTTTTAAGATTTTATTTATTTATTTGACACAGAGAGAGAGACAGCCAGCGAGAGAGGGAACACAAGCAGGGGGAGTGGGAGAGGAAGAAGCAGGCTCATAGTGGAGGAGCCTGATGTGGGGCTCGATCCCATAACGCCGGGATCACGCCCTGAGCCGAAGGCAGATGCTTAACCGCTGTGCCACCTAGGAGCCCCTGAGTATCTCTTTTCTAAATCTTTCGACTGGTACATCCGGAGTGAGCTAACACAACAGTTTACTGCACTTTGATCCAGATAAACGAGGCTCAGCCTTTATGTTTGGGTAGCCTGAACTTAAATTTGAGAGGGTAGATCTGGAGGTCCTCTGCTGGTAGTATATGATAGAATATGCTAGATGGGGCTGATAGAGTTAGGTAGCAGTAATGTGGGCAAGGAAGGCAAAAGAAAAATTAAGTTTCCTTACTACTTACAGCCCACCGACAAGTCCTTAAAACAGACAGAGTAGCATTCCTCTAAGAACTCAGCTGTCTCAATGTTAATACCTTGCTAAGGGCAAAGGCAATGTTAGCCCAACCCCCAGGATCCTGTAAGTCTTCTTTAACATATAAAAATAACTTTAGAAACTTCCTTTATCTCTACCCCACAAGATACATGTTGGCAATCATCCCCCAAGCATGTGAACCACTGATATACATCTAAAGAGTCTCATGACTGAGTTTTTACTAAACAGTAATAAATGACTTTCTCCTAAAAATAGCTGGGCTCCTCAGGATCCTGGAAACCTGTTGTCAAAATACCTGGGAAGCTTACACTGTGCCTAAGCCCCTCCCAACTTGAGAGTATATAATGGGCCACTCCTCATGCCCCCAGTGCAGCTCTTTCTGCCCATGGGTCCTGTCCCCCTGCTTTAATAAGACCACGTTTATGGCCATTGGCTTTGAACCCTAACGTCTTTCCTACATCAGCAGGATATAAAGTCAACACAGAAATCAACAGCTTCTTGACCAAAAAATCCCCTCACTAGGAATTTGCCCTGAAGATATATCTCCAACGATACAAAAATAAATATGCACGAGGTTGTTCCCTGCCACACTGTTCAAAATTGCAAAATATTGGGAACTGCTGAGGTGCTTAAACATAAGAGATATAAACATGAAGAATGGTACAACCACGCAATGAAGGACTGAACAGCTGAAATAAAGTGAGGAAGATCTCTGTGAGCCGACATGCTGTGGTTTCTAGGGAATATCCTGTAGTTTTTTTCAAAAAGTAAAGACAAGGGGCGCCTGTGTGGCTCAGTCAGTTAAGCATCTGACTCTTGGTTTTGGCTCAGGTTGTAATCTCAGGGTCGTGAGATGAGCCCCACATGGGGCTCTGCACTCAGAGTGGAGTCTACTTGTCCCTCTCCCTCTGCTCCTCTCCCTGCTCACTCTCTCAAAAATAAATAAATAAAATATTTTTTAAAAAGTAAAAAGAGTACAGCATTTATACCTTTTACGTAGGAAAGAAGAAATCAAATATACATGTACCTGCTTATTTTTGCAAAAAGGAAACATGAGGAAAAGATACCAAAAACCGGTGAGATTGGTTACCTAAGCAGGGTGTTGGGTGGGAAAAATTTTCCTTTACCCTTCAACGGTTCTTCTACCTGGTCTAAGAACGAAATTGACATGACATGGATTAATAGGAGAAAATCTAATTTAATTTCATATGTACGGGAACCCCACATACATGAGAGATTCAAAGACAGAAAGGTAAGATGAGGTATATATGGCCTTGATGTCATTTTGGAGTGGTGTTGTTGGGGTCCGGAGCCGACAGCCAAGAAAGAATTCTTGGAACATCTTTGGTGCAAAAAAGGTGATTTTATTAAAGTACAGGAACAGGAGCCGTGTGCAGGAAGAGCTGCTACACTAGGGTTGTAAGGAATGGTTGATTATATACTTGGGCGTTGGGAGAGGTAAGGAAAAAGGGGTGCTTCCCAAAACACTTTCATATGTTAAAGAAGACTCACAGGATACTGGAGGCCTTGCTATTGTCAAGCTAAGGTTGTTTGTTCCACTGGCAAAGCATCAACTTTAAGACAGTTGGGAGTTTTCTAGAGGAATGTTATACTCTGCCTGCCTCAAGTATTTGTCAATGGGCTGCAGGTTATAGGAAATTTAATTTTTTCTTTTGCCTTTGTTTCCTACATCACCATCCTTTTTTTTTTTTTTTTTTGAGATTTTATTTATTTATTTGACAGAGAGAGAGAGACAGCCAGCGAGAGAGGAAACACAAGCAGGGGGAGAGGGAGAGGAAGAAGCAGGCTCCCAGCAGAGCAGGGACCCTGGGATCACGCCCTGGGCTGAAGACAGCCACTTAAAGACTGAGCCACCCAGGCGCCCCCCCCCCCCCCCCCCCCGCCCAATCACCATCCTAAGCAAAGGAATGAAATGGAAGCTCAGGCTTCAAATGGAAGGAGGGCAATTCATGGGGTAATGAGAAAAGCAGATCTTTCATAACTAGATGTTTGCCCACCATACAGATGGGTCACTCAAAGAAAATTTATCTCTGGCAATAACTCTTATTCTGGGAAGAGCTGCAATGTAGGATCTTCTAGGTAGTTAAGGGAAGGTCAAAACTTTCTCTTGAGCCCACAGTTCTTGACTGGCTTCAGTTCTAAGTAGTCCACAACCAAAGTGGCACATTTTGGAGAGGCTTGTTCTGAGCCCCTTCAGGGGTGAATAGGAGCGGGACAGAAAGGATGAGAGTGTAGAACAGGGTGTGGGGAGGGAGTGACACCTCCAAGGGTACCTTCTGGCATAGCTTTGGCTTTGTACTGTTACAAAAAAAAAAAACAAAAATCAGGGGCGCCTGGGTGGCACAGCGGTTAAGCGTCTGCCTTCGGCTCAGGGCGTGATCCCAGCATTATGGGATCGAGCCCCACATCAGGCTCCTCCACTAGGAGCCTGCTTCTTCCTCTCCCACTCCCCCTGCTTGTGTTCCCTCTCTCGCTGGCTGTCTGTATCTCTGTCGAATAAATAAATAAAATCTTAAAAAAAAAATCAACTGAGTAAATTTGAAGATCTAATTGGCTTTAACAACCATGAATGGGGAAGCATCTCCTCTGACAAATAGAAAGGATCTCCCAGGAACTATACAAAATAAAGGCTCTTACAGGTGGAAGATGGCTGGGGGAGGGGCAGTTTCTAACAAAAGAGTGGATTGTTTCAGGAAAAGTCATCCTCCTTTGGGGGAAGCGAGGGGTCTCTCATGCAGACCACCTCATGAGTGCTGATGGGTAATTCCAGATTGACTGGTTAAAGGCCACAATCCCAAAGGCTAAAACCGCAATTACATTAGATATTAAGTCTTGGTTTGCTGACATGTGGTTTAGTGCAAATGACTGTATTTTGAGCCTGTTGTCTCTTTTTCCCTTTAACAGACACTTAATCCTCAAAAAATATTAAAGTCAGCAAGGATGGGGGGAAAATCCCAACATGGAATACAAAGATAAGCAATTGAAAAAAAAATGGACAAAGTGGTAAACTCTTAAAAAGAAAGGAAAGGAAAAGAAATGGAACCTAATTGTATTAAAATGTTATTTATAACCACACAGATGCGGTGGGGGGCACAGGACTATATTTCAACTCAATGTCCTCAGAATAAAGACAAAAAGAATTGCAAATAAATACTGAATTCTGCTTGGTAGGTTTGTTTTACATGGTGCTGTGGCTTAGTACTTCCGAAACCACTTTTGATGTATTATAGGATTAAGTGAATAGGTAAATATATTAAGGATAATGGAAACCAATTTTCTCATTATCAGAAAAGAAAGTTATATATCCAAAATGAAATGCAACAGCACTTCACTTATTTCAGTGCTACGGGTCAGCTGATCTGTGACCCACAGCAGACCTCTTCTCTTCTTCTGGGAAGATTACCTGACAGTTTTAAAGGATTCTAATATCTTGGGGGCGCCTGGGGGGCTCAGTCAGTTAAGTGTCCAACTCTTTTTTTTTTTTTAAATGGGATGATCGAATTTCTTTCTTTTCTTTTTTTTTTTTTTTAAAGATTTTATTTATTTATTCGACAGAGATAGAGACAGCCAGCGAGAGAGGGAACACAAGCAGGGGGAGTGGGAGAGGAAGAAGCAGGCTCATAGCGGAGGAGCCTGATGTGGGGCTCGATCCCATAACGCTGGGATCACGCCCTGAGCCGAAGGCAGAAGCTTAACCGCTGTGCCACCCAGGCGCCCCAAGTGTCCAACTCTTGATTTCAGCTCAGGTCATGATCTCAGATTCCTGAGATGGAGCCCCACGTTGGGCTCTGCGCTGTGTGTGGGACCTGCTTGGGATTCTCTCTCCCTCGCCCCCTGCCCCCCGCCCCCCGCACATGCTCGTGCAGGCGCTCTCTCGCTCTCTCAGGAAGGAAGGAGAGAAGAAAGGAAGAAAGGAAGAAAGAAAGAGAAAGGAAGGAGAAAAGAAGGAATTCTTGACATGCCTTTGGGGCAAAAGAAGGTGTTTTTATTAAGCACGGGACAGGACCCATGGGCAGAGAGAGCAGCACTGGGGTTGTGAGGAATGGCTGATTATATGCTTTTTAATTAGTGGGGGTTAGGGATAGCATGAGTCTTTAAGGAATTTAGAGCAAGGCTTCCAGGACCTTGAGGGGCTAGCTGCTGTTAAGATAATGTTCCTGATGATGCGGGAAAGAACCTTAGGGTTCAAAGCCAACAGCCAAGAAAGAATCTTGGAGATGTCTCCGGTGCAAAAAAGGTGCTTTTATTAAAGTACGGGGACAGGACCCTTGGGCAGAAAGAGCTGCCCTGGGGTCATGAGGAGAGGCCCATTATATACTTCCAAGTTGGGAGGCAGTTAGGGATAGCATAAATCTCTAAGAAATTTTGGAAGCAAGGTTTCCAGGACCTTGAGGGGGGCTAGCCATTGTTGGGAAAATGTCATTTATTACCGTCTAATAAAATCTTAGTCATGAGACCCTTCAGATGTATATCGGTGGGTCATATGCTTGGGGGGGTTAGAGATAAAGGAAATTTCCAAAGGAATTTTTATACATTAAAGTAGACTTACAGGATGGGGAGGAGGGGGTCAGGCTAGGATTACCTTTTGCCCTTGGCAAATTATTAACATCAAGGCAGCTGAGTCGCTAGACGAAGGTCACTCTGCCTGCTTCAAGGACTGGTCAAGGCGCTGTAGATAGCAAGGAAGCTTAATAATTTTTCTTCTGCCTTTGTTTCCCACGTAACGAGACCCTTCAGATGTGTATCAGTGGGCCATATGTCTGGAGGATGACATATGCTGACGTACATCTTGGGGGTGGGAAGGGAGTAGAGAAAGAAAGTTTCAAAGGGATTTTTATTGCTTTTTTTTTTTTTTTAAGTAGGCTCCACACCCAGCGTGGGGCTCAAACTCATGACACTGAGATCAAGAGTCACATGCTCTACTGACTGAGCCAGCCAGGCACCCCTCAAAGGGATTTTTAAAGAAGACTTACGGGATCCTGGAGGTCAGGCTAGGTCTCCTTTGCCTCCAGCATAGTATTTACGTGAAGGCAGTTGAGCTCCCGGAGGAAGGTCACTCTGCCGCCTCAAGTACTTGTCAATGGGCTGCAAATTGTAAGGAGATTTAACTGTTCTGCATTTCTTTTGCCTTTGTTCCCACATCCCTAGTATGAGAAGATGCGGGAGAGATGTGAACACGCGTATAGATAAGTATGAACACGGGAGTTCATGTAGAAACGGCTGTATGTTCTGTTACAGCTCAAAGTGGGGCTGAGAATCGTGACCACTGTTCCCTTCTCTATTTGGAAAACAGAACTTCTCTTGTTTTGTTCTTTAAAAAGGAAATGAAAGTTATATGTATGGAAAGGGGCAAGACGACAGTGATCAACGAACCTCGTATGTTGGACTGGAATTGGAGGCGTCAGTACGCACGTGTGAGGTGAGATACAGTGTTATACGTAAGGGGACATGTATATGTGCCCCCCCACACGCATGCACACGTGCACACACACACACACACTTTCCTCGCTCTCTCAGCTGTGAGGGCCGAGAAGCAATGAAACTCCGGTAACAATGACCACATGCAGGGACTGGATCATGGGTTCCTTTTTTTTTTTTTTTTTAAAGATTTTATTTATTTATTCGACAGAGATAGAGACAGCCAGCGAGAGAGGGAACACAAGCAGGGGGAGTGGGAGAGGAAGAAGCAGGCTCATAGCGGAGGAGCCTGACGTGGGACTCGATCCCAGAACGCCAGGATCTCGCCCTGAGCCGAAGGCAGACGCTTAACCGCTGTGCCACCCAGGCGCCCCTGGATCATGGGTTCCTAAACAGTGTTTTCCACAAGAAGGAACCAGGGCCTTTTGGGAAAATGGCTGCTTCCACAGCTGGGGTAAGGAAGGACAAAATGAACCTGGAACATCATATGATCTCAGAAAGTAAGAAGTGCTTAAACTGTGGGGAACGCATCAAAAGACCATAGAAACCAGCCTGAAGGAGCTCCCCCTGGCTACACACAGGACAATCTGAGACTGAAAACAAATAACGATAAGGGATTTTTTTTTTTTTTTAAGTAAGCTCTATGCCCAACTCAGGCTTGAACTCACGACCCTGAGATTGAGAACCACGTCCTCTACTGACTGAGTCAACCAGGCGCCCCAAAACAAATAATGATAATAACGAATTTCAATACATTCAATAAAACAGGAATCAGCGGGTCTATAGCGCTATAAAGAAGCAAATAATGGGGGAGAAAGAAATGCTTTCTCTTACAGTAGAATCCTACCCGAGTGGGGGATGGCTGAGCTGAGCGGGTTCAGCTGTGGAGGGCGTGGGAAACTTCACCACCCAGAGCCAGCCTTTGGAAGGGAAGTCTCTGATGGTCACCGTTGCTTCAGCCCTCCCAGTGCGGCCGAGAGACGGCAGGGCGCTCTGCAACGTTTTGCTCATTGCAATGACCATGATGGAGACGTGAGAAAATGCTTGCAAAATGAGTACAGGAGAGAGCCTTCTAATCTTCCCATAGATTGCAGTGGATTATCTGCTTTATAGAGCCCCCCCCTTTTTTTTAAAGATTTTATTTATTTATTTGACAGAGAGAAAGAGCCAGGGAGAGAGGGAACACAAGCAGGGGGAGTGGGAGAGGAAGAGTCAGGCTCCCAGCAGAGGAGCCCAATGTGGGCTTTATAGAGCCCCCCCCCTTTTTTTAAAGATTTTATTTATTTATTTGACAGAGAGAGAGAAAGAGCCAGGGAGAGAGGGAACACAAGCAGGGGGAGTGGGAGAGGAAGAGTCAGGCTCCCAGCAGAGGAGCCCGATGTGGGGCTCGATCCCAGAACGCCGGGATCACGCCCTGAGCCGAAGGCAGACGCCCAACGACTGAGCCACCCAGGTACCCCTTTATAGAACCCTCCTACAACTAAACAGCTATATCCTGGATAGACAACTTTTTTTTTTTTAAGATTTTATTTATTCATTTGAGAAAGAGACAGAGAGAGCAAAAGCAGGGGGAGAGGCAGAGGGAGAGGGAGAAGCAGACTCCCCAGTGAACTGGGAGCCAGACATGGGGCTCCATCCTAGGACCTGGAGATCATGACCTGAGCCGAAGGGAGATGCTTAACCATCTGAACCACCCAGGTGCCCCACAGACAACATCTTTGTAAGGCATTGCTGGGCTCATAGTGAGGGAGGTCTCCATTCCTATGCTACCCATGCTGCTCCTCCCACCTCCCTCAAATCTGAGCTGAAACCAGAGCTGGGAATAGAAAGCGTCCAGCTTTCTGAGAAATACAGACTTGCTTCAAGGACAAATGTCAAGAACAAGACTGCAATCTATAGAAAGACTAAGCCTTGAGCCAGTAGCTGGGGTTGGGAGTCTGAACCTGACATTCTTGTATGAAGGTGAGACCTTAGAAGGCTACCAGCTGAAGCAAATACAAATCCTCTTTGGTAACAGTCACCTCAAATTTCGGCCCCCAGGATTCCCTTACATTAAGATCAACAAAGCCCGAGTCTCCTCTCTCCCAAGGATTTCTGGAGGATATCGGAGTAAGCAGATACAGAATATAAGGTGCATATGTACAAAATCTTTAAAGGAATTTTAAAAGGTAATTCCCAAAAAAAGTAAGCAAGAGACTGTAAAAATGATCAGACTGATTTGATTAAGAACTAAATGGAACCTTCTAGAAATTAAAAAAAAAGAAAAGATAATTAGAGAAAATAACTCCACAAATGAGTGAAACAGCAGATTATAACAGTTCAAGAGAAGAATTAGGGGTGCCAGGCCATACAGCACGCGACTCTTGATCTCCAGGTCATGAGTTCAAGCCCCATGTTGGACGTAGAGCTTACTTAAGAAAATAACAATCAGGGGCGCCTGGGTGGCACAGCAGTTAAGCATCTGCCTTCGGCTCAGGGCGTGAGCCCGGCGTTCTGGGATCGAGCCCCACATCAGGCTCCTCCACTATGAGCCTGCTTCTCCCTCTCCCACTCCCCCTGCTTGTGTTCCCTCTCTCGCTGGCTGTCTCTATCTCTGTCAAATAAATAAATAAAATCTTTAAAAAAAAAAAGATGATCCTGGGGCCCCGGCCGGCTCAGTCAGTGGACCATGGGACTCTTGATCTCAGGGTCGTGACCTCGAACACCATGTTGGGTAGAGAGATTACTTAAATAAAGAAAAAGAGTCTTCAGGTCACTTGGGGGGCTCAGTTGCTTGAACACCTGACTCTCGATCTCAGCTCAGGTCTTTATCTCAGGGTCATGAGTTCAGGCCCCATGTTGAGCTCTGCACTGGGCATGGAGCCTACTTAAAGTAAAAAAAAAAAAAAAAAATCTGAAAAAAAAAGATTATTCTACATTTCAGGTAGGAAGGGGGGAAGAAACAAGCAAAAACCATGATCATTTACCGTTCATCAGCTACAGTCCTTTGTATGACCTGTGTGTGCACGGAACACACAAGCCCGTGGGAAGGGGAATAAGGCACATGCTTCTGAGAAATGTTAAGTCTTAAGCCTGGAAAAAAGGTGAAGTCTCTTTATCTAGCATTTCTTTTTTTTTTTTTTTAAGATTGTATTTATTTATTTATTTGACAGAGAGATAGCCAGCGAGAGAGGGAACGCAGCAGGGGAGTGGGAGAGGAAGAAGCAGGCTCCCAGCGGAGGAGCCCAGTGTGGGACTCGATCCCGGAACGCCGGGATCACGCCCTGAGCGGAAGGCAGAGGCTTAACGACTGTGCCACCCAGGCGCCCTATCTAGCATTTCTGATGCAATCATTGAGCAATCTCCTGATGGACAGTCAGAAGCAGAATTCTGACCAGGCGTGAATAACAGACTATTGTAGGGGACCCACCCAAATCCCCTGCCCAGGACCAGTTGGGCCACGCCCAGGCTGTTGGCGGACACCTGTGCCCTTCTCTGGAGGATCACCCTTGGCACATGGGACCCTTTTTATCTGACAAGCTTGGGACCCTCCACCCCATTCCTGGAGGCCAGTGCCTCACTGAGGGAGTACAAAGGCCTGCCCCCGGCTTAGGTCGGGACAATTCTGCGGTGTCATCTACACTTGGGTCCCCACGTCTAGACTTTACCTGAGACCTCATCTTGATTTTCCCTTTCCTCTCCTTCTTCCAGTTATTTCCTGAAGAGCCTCTACTGATAAACCACATGCCCCCAAATCCCTGCCTCAGGCTCTGCTTCTGGGAAGCCAACCAGAGACAGAGCCCTTTCTGGGCAGTCTGGAACCCACACAGCTGACTCTAATTCTGGGGAGAGGTCTAACACCTTTAAGCAGAGATTACTTTGTTATAACCGCTCTTACAATATTATCTGGTCGCTCTTTCTTGCTATAATGACTCTCAACCAGAAATACATTTCGAATTGGCTTCCTTTTTTAAATTTTTTAATTTTTAATTTTTTAATTTTTTAAAAGATTTTATTTTATTTATTTGACAGAGAGAGAGAGACAGCCAGCAAGAGAGAGAACACAAGCAGGGGGAGTGGGAGAGGAAGAAGCACGCTCCCAGTGGAAGAGCCTGATGTGGGGCTCAATCCCAGAACTCCAGGATCAGCCCTGAGCGGAAGGCAGACAGACGCTTAACGACTGAGCCACCCAGGTGCCCCAGCTTCCTTTTTTTTTTAAAGATTTTATTTATGTATTAGAGAGAGAGCATGCATGCAAGCAGGGGGAGGGGCTACGGGGAGAGGGAAAGAATCTCAAGCAAACTCCCCACTGAGCATAGAGTCCCACTCAGACTGGACCCTGAGATAGTGACCTGAGCAGAAATCAAGACTTGGACACCTCACCAGCTGAGCCACCTGGGTGCCCCTCGAACTGGCTTTCTTGAAAGCCTAGGTCTCTCACAAATTTAAATTAAATGTTGACAGGAACACGCGGCTTCACGAGAGAAGTTGTCATGTAAATACCCCCAAGTTCACACTTCCAAACCCTAAGCCTCTTCCCACCAGGCGTGAACCGGGCAGGACTCAAAGCCTGGGCCAAGAATGGAGCTGTTTCCCAATGGGTGGAGCCACGGTTTGTCCTTTCAAGGGTGCGGCTCACGGTCCTGCACAAATCCCAGTCTCCCCCGCTCCCCGGTCTTTCTGGAACCCCCCGCCCCGCCCAATGTAACGCTCTTCCTCCTTCTCATCTTTCCTCGGGCTCATGTTGCTAAGTCAATAGATTTAGGGGATTTGAAAGGTGAAGCTACAGCCCTTAGCACTGCACACGATCTTCTGCTTTGTCCACTCTGTTCCACCCCGTTGCTACAGGGATCAAGAGAGATTAGGAAGCAGGATGGAGGTTCCTGCTAGTGAAGGGAGGCATGAGGTTTACCTAGGAGAGGATGGTGGCTATGGGGGCTTCTCCCCATGGACGGCCTCACACATCCTGTTGACCTGCACAGAAAGGAAAGGTTCACGTCACACTTGTTTCCCAGGAGGAAAGTACCCCTTACCACACTTGAGGATTTGTACTTATCCACAAAATGGTTTGCAAATCAGTTCATACTAAAACATGGCAGTCTCGGGGCGCCCGGGGGCTCCGTCGGTGCAGCGTCTGCCTTCGGCTCAGGTCATGATCCCTGGGTCCTGGGATGAGTCCCACGTCGGGCCCCCCGCTCAGTGGGGAGTCTGCTTCTCCCTCTCCCTCTTCCCACCCAGCCCCACCCCCCCACCCCTGCTCGTGTTCTCCCTCTCTCTTCTTTCAAATAAATAAATAAAATCTTAAAAAAACAAAACCCAAACACCATGGCATTCTCTGGATCATCACCGTCTGGGCAGTCACACACAGGGCAGCGGCGTGCTGGCTGCCTGGGGACCGGGAAACCACAGGCTTGCTTTGTCTTTCTTTTCTTTTCTTTTCTTTTCTTTTCTCTTTTCTTTTCTTTTTTCTTTCTTTCTTTCTTTCTTTCTTTCTTTCTCTCTCTCTCTCTTTCTTTCTTTCTTTCTCTTTTTGCCATGACCCCCCCTTCACTCACACTCACACACACACACACACACACACTCACACACACACAATCTCAGCACATAGCACACGCAGGGTGATGCATGACAGCTTCCACCATTAGCGGACGGTAAGTGCAGGGAAAAACAAGGCCCGGCATGCCCTCTCACTCCGTGTGGGCACCGCTCCTTCCGAATGAAAGACAAACTTGGCAGAGCCAAAGCCGTGTCACAGACGGGGAAGTTCTCGCCCCCGGATGCCTCGGACTCATCTAGGGCTGCTTGCCGTCTTGGGGCAGCCCCAACCTGCAGCGACTGTCGGTATCTCAGAGTTACGGGCCAATGCAATCAGAAAAGTCACTTCAGGTGATACGATTGGGGCCCGAAAGAGAGGCTCCGCGAAGAGGCATTTGGGGCGAGGGAACAGGGAGGTTTCTGACTCGACCGACGCGATTTCGCCGAGCTGAACATCGTCCACCAGAGCGCGGGGCTGGGTGCAGACGCAGGTGAGCTCCCGCTGCGGGCATGGATGAACTTGGAGATACGCGCAGGAGCCCCTTCCCTCTGCCCTCCTGTCTCCCAGCCTCCAGTGGGGCAACGCGAGGGTCCACGTTCGGGGAACTCTCTCTTCCTTTTAAGTAGCCTGTTCTGGCCCTTGGGAGCTTCTTGGTCCCTGGAACTTCAGAGTGTGGCCGGGAGGGGCCTCCGTGCCCGGCTTTGCGGAGCCCTTCTCACCTGCAAACCCCGCTCCCTTGCTGTCAGGTCGGAAACCCTTTATCATTTACCCTCAATGCACCTTTGCGCCGTCTTTTCCGGGGGTCGGCTTCTCCCCGGGATCTCTCCCCCACGCCTGTCGGCTTTATAAGTCACAGCTTAAAAACAGGTGCGTTTTTTGTTTTGTTTTTGTTTTGTTTTGTTTACCCTGTGTAAATTATTTGGATTTCAACAGAGACTACCTTCTTTTTTCAGATTGTCTAGTGAATTTTTAAATTTAAAAATCATGGGTTTGGGGTTTTGTTTTTCATCCCAGAATTTTTTTAAAAGTTGTTTAAAGTTGTTTAAAGCTGTTCTAATTAAACCTCCCGGAAAGGATTCGTGTTTCCCTGGAGTTCCAGCTCCCATCAGCCCCTCCCTCCCTCGACGGCAGTGGGTGGCACTGGCGGTTCAACCGGACCTTCCTCCCTGGCTTGTGCAATCCTTCTTCCGAACGAGCCACTCTCCTTTGGCTTGCTTGGAGCTCTGTATTTTCTCAGCGACCAGGCCAGGCGTCGAGGATCTGAGAAGTGAGGTAAGAATAAGTTTCCACATTTGTGGGCAAGATCTGAACAAACAGCATAGCACAAGCCCTGTCTTGAAGCCCGGGCAGGAAGTGCTCACAGCTCGAGGGGCTCTCAGCAGCTCTACCCCAGCCCGGCTGCCTGGGAAGCTGCCCTCCAGTCCTTCCAAAATCTGAAGGCTTAAAGGCTCATGATTTTATGGACCAGCAATTGGGGCTGGGGTCAGCTTCCCTCCGCTCTGGCCCGGGGTGACCCATGCAGGTGCCAACATCCAGGGGCTGGACTGGGGCTGTGGTCTATGATGGCCTCACTCCCTCTGGGAAGTCCTGGCGGCTCTGGCTCCTGGCTGGGCGTCTCCATCCTCTTCCATGCAGCCTCTCATCCTCGAGGAGGCTAGAGCGAGCTCCTGGACCCGGTGGCAGAGGACCCAAGAGGACAGAAACAGAAGCAACGAGGTCACCTGAGGCCGATTGTCAGAAGGCACACAACGTCATTTGGGCCACATTCTATTAGCCAAAGAAAGTCACAAGCCCAATCTGGAGTCAAGGCATGGGAAAATAGACTTGGCCTCTTGCTGGGAGGGGGGTGTGAGTTCTAGGATGGCAGGACCTGTGGCAGCCATCTCTGCTGGCCCCACGCCTGGTGACACAGGTTCGCACGCCTAACACTGCTCTCACTGTCCAGGGCCTGGTGGGCTGGGCAGACACAAAGCTTCAAGAAGGGCCTATTCTTTCTCACTGTCTGGCGTCAGTCCCCAGCAGTCCACACAGGGCATGACAGCCCACGTTTGCATGGTGCTTCCTCCATTTCTCGAACTGCAGGCATATTTAGTGAGTGTAGCAATCTTTATTGGGACTATTGTCATTCCCATGTTACAAATGAGGACACTGAGGCATAAGGAAAAAGTTTAGGGAACTTGTCCCAGCCCACACAGCAGAACTGAGGTTGTGGCTTTGCAAGCCACCCTCTGGAGCGTTCTACTCCATCACCTTCTGAAGGTCTGTGTCCCAGGCACGCAGAGTATCCTCTTCCTTGACACTCCTCCCTCCTTCCTCGCCTAATCCCAGGAATTCTGGAGGATAGGGGCTGGAGCACACATCCCTGCCTCTCTCTCCCCAGCTACACTCTGAAGTCACAGAGCAGCCAGGGAGGCCAGCAGGTGGAGGCTTGGCGAGGACATCCGAACCCCAGGGTTCGCTGGGGAAGGAAGCAGCTAAGCATTGGGCTGGTTTCAGGGCTGAGGTGCCGACCGTCACCAGGGACCAGCAGCAGAGAGAACTTGACTGATCTTGCACTCTGGGAGAAAGTGCAGCCCACAGGGCTTCCCCAAGAGGACTCAGCTGGGGGGCGGGGGGTGATGGAGCAGGCATGCGCAGTTTCAAGGTACTGACTAAAGGCCACAGGTTCCCACTTCCCTCACCACGCACCTCCGTAAACACACACAATTTCAACATATTCTCATGTACTGAGCCCAGCTAACAGAGGGCACGCTCACAACGAATACAGCGAAGTCATGTTGCTAGGCAGCTGAGACGGTGGCCAAATCTTGCCGCTGGAACTGTCCTTTAGGAACAACTGTGTCTCGGCTACCAGGTATTTGCCAACACTCCCGTGGACTTTTATATTAATCACATCAGCAGCTAGCTGAGTGCAAGGGGAATTTGGGAGGACAAGATGGGAGGCAGGGAGGTGAATTAGAAGACAATTATAATCCATATGGCTATTGGCCACTTACAATCGAGGTGGAAAAATTAGTGCGGATTTGCAAAATATTCAGCATCAAGATGGCAAATGGGTTTGATATGGATTCCAAACTAATAAAAAAGATTCACTGCAGGGGCGCCTGGCTGGCTCAGTCGGTGAAGCGTCTGCCTTGGGCTCAGGTCATGATCTCGGGGTCCTGGGATGGAGCCCCATGGCAAGCTGCCGGCTCAGTGGGGAGCCTGCTTCTCCTTCTCCCTCTGCCCCTCCCCCACAACTCATGTTTTTGCTTGCTCTGCTCTGTCTCTCAAATTAAAAAAAAATTTCTTAAAAGTCACTGTGAACAGTTTTAAGCATCACAGACAGAAAAATAATCACCATGATCTATTTTGAAATAGTTAAAATAATTTTTTAATTAAATTAAAATTAAATAAATTAAATTAAAATTAAATAAATACAATATTATGGCAGCACAATGAAGAATAACGATAAAATGGGGCACCTGGCTGGCTCAGTCTGTACGGCATCCGAGTCTTGATCCCAAGGTCATGAGTTCAAGCTCCACTTTGGACGTGGAGCCTACTTAAAAAAAAAAAAAAAAAAAGATGAATGTTTAAAAAAAAAGATTAATGACAAAATCATTTTAAGTTCTGTAATTTTCACATTTTGGTTTCCTATTGTTACCAAGACCAATTATAATTGCACAAAATTTTATCAGTTGCACTGTGTGATACAAGTGGGTAAATTAGCTATTGTTAAAACTGATTTCTCATTTCATATAAAATAACATTTTTTTTCAAGAAATTGACATTTTCAAGAGGTTGAAAAAAAAAACCTTCTCATTAATGGGTCTATAGAAAAATATTAAAAAAGAAATCTTTTAACTCTTGAAAAGCATTAGGCTCTAATTGTTTGAGTCACAAATGCTAATCCACAGTCTGACTGATCCGGAACATCCCAGCTGATTCAAAATGCGGCCATCAAATGGGCTTTCTTTTTGAGAGCTTGGTCCCACTCAGCTTCAAGTCAGTGCCTCCGTTTGTCTTTTTATAAATTCTTGAAATACAACTGGGACAATTTTCATCATGGCTTTTTTTTTTTCATAAAACAGTTAATCATCTCAAAGTGCTTTTGATTGAAATGACAAAACCAGCCTCTGATACGTAATTAGAATATCTAATAAATTTTGATTAGAAACTTGCTTGAAATTCATGCCACTTCAGAGACTGAAAAAATAAAAATTGATTTTAGTAAAAACATATTTTTACAAAGATGCTTACACAGGATTGTTTCAGAACACAGAGTACTTAACGTTTTGAGGTGTTCTGGTTTTATAAAGCCATAATCCATCCACATCTTAAGTGTAAAGTATGTAAATACACTTTTCAAGATTTTTTCAAGATTTTTATTTCTTTGTCAGAGAGAGAGTGAGCGCACACAAGCAGGGGGAGAAGCAGACTCCCTGCTGAGCAAGGAGCCCAATTTGGGACTTGATCCCAGGACCCTGGGATCAGTGACCTGAGCCAAAGGCAGACGCTTCACCAACTGAACCACCCAGGCGTCCCTACTTTCCAAATTTTAATTCAACTTAATGATGACCTTGTGTCTCTAAAAAAAACTAAGGATATTTCACATGTAGACAAAAGAAAAAAAATAACATCTTATTTTTGAAAATTTCAAACATACACAAAAGTAGAAGAGTATAAGGAACTCCCACTGCACAGCTCATATGAGTAAAAATCAATGTAATTATTAATATAATTATCAACTCACAGCCAATCCTCATCATCTGCAGCCCCCATGCCCTCCTCACTTACAGCTCAGATTGGATTATTTTAAGCAAGTCTCAGGCACCACTGTTCATATGAACTGCGACTATTTCAGTGTGTTTTACTAACAGGTAAGAACTCTTTAAAAATCACCACAATACTATTATCACATCTAAAAAAGTGAACAATTCCTTAGACTCACCAAATATCCAGTTTGTATTTCAAATTTCTTTGAATCAACAATAGAATTTTAAGATAACAAATCAACGATGAAGCCAACATTAAGTCAAAAAGCATTGCAAGAGGGGTGTGTGGGTGTCGCAGTGAAGCGTGATCTCGTGTTCAGGTCGTGATCTCGGGGTGGTGAGATGGAGCCCCATGTCCGGCTCCGTGCTCAGCGTGGAGTCTGCTTGAGAGTCTCTCCCTCTCCCTTGGCCCCTCCCACTCCTTCTCTCTCTCTCTCTCTCAAATAAATAAATAAATCCTTTCAAAAAATCATTGCAAGATTCAAGTCACATATAGACTGAAAGTGAGAGATGGAAAAGCATTTGCCATGAAATGGAAATGAGAAAAAGAAGTCAGGCTAGAAATACTTAGGTTGGACAAAATACTTCTTTTTTTTTAAGGTTTTATTTATTTATTTGATAGAGAGAGAGAGCACAAGCAGGGGGAGCGGCAGGCAGAGGGAGAGGGAGAAGCAGGCTCCCCGCCGAGCAGGGAGCCCCAGGCAGGGCTCGATCCCAGCACCCTGGGATCATGACCTGAGCCGAAGGCAGACGCTTCACTGACTAAGGCGCCCAGGTGCCCCTCAGACAAAATGGACTTTAAACAGACTGTATTGGGGCGCCTGGGCGGCTCTGTCGGTTGGGCATCCAAATTTTGGTTTTGGCTCAGGTCATGTTTTCAGTGTCCTGGGAGTGAGCCCCATGTCCGGCTCTGCACTCAGCCGGGAGTCTGCTAGAGATTCTCTCTCCCTCTCCCTCTGCTTCTCCCCCTGCTCGCACGTGCTCTCTAAAATGGATAAATAAATCTTTAAAAAAAATAAAAACAAATATAACAAAGACTATAACAAGAGACAAAGAAGGACCTTATATAACAAAGAAGGGATCGACCCAGCAAGAGGATGTAACGATTGCATAAACCATCGTAAGAGCCTGACTTCCGGGGTGCCTGGCTAAGTCCATAGAGCATGCAACTCTTGATCTTGGGGTCATGAGTTCAAGCCCTACATTTGGCCTAGAGCTTACTTAAAAGAAGAAGAAGAAGGAGAAGGAGAAGAAGGATTTCAGTATGACAATATGAGGAACTGCGCAGACCCAGTCTCCGGTACGGGTAAAATGTATGAAAAGACAACCATTTACGGTATCTAGAAGTGGTCCTAAGGGCATCCACAAGTGAAGAAACATCTATTCAGGAAAATCCACTACAATTCTAGAAGCGCATGTGGTATTTGAGCCCAAACTGTTCCCTCTGTCCCTACCGTCACTCCAGATTGGTGCAGCCAAGAACACAGGGCCCCTCTCCCCTCAGCTCCGTGTCAGAGGGTTTCTTCCAGGGAGGAACGGGACATCAGCATCCTGCACCAGCCCCCTGCTGCTGAGGCTAAGTTCTGGGCGAGTGTGGCCAAGAGGTGGGGACTCCCTTCTTCTGTTCCACCCCCACTCGTGGAAATGGAGACTCTGCTTTGAGCGTGATGTCATGTTGAGCGTGGCGGTCCCCTGCCCTGGCTTGTGAAGGTGGCGGTTTCACACCAGGAGAGGCAAGCTGCCTCCCATCCTTCACATGTTCAACGCCTAAATGTGTCACTCAGAGAGAAGCACACCATTGTCCCCACCCCAGCTCCCGAGCCCTGGCTCAGAGATTTGGCGGGGGGACAGAAGCAGGCTATACCATACAGAGGTCCTCATTTCTTCCCAAAGGAACTGACTTTCTCTGCAAAGAGGGTGGAGAAGCTCAAGCCCAAGGGCGCTCTCAGAAACAGTGCAGGTTGTGTGAAAGGGAACTAACCGGGAGGAGACTGGTAGATGTGATGAAGGTACCCGTTCAGGTGTAAGCCTGCTGGTTTGCAGGACAGCACCAGGGAGAGCGACGCCTGAATAGGTACCCTAGCCTCAGATGCCACTCCTCTGGAGGAGCGGGAGTCTATCGAGCAACTTCTGCCCCAGGGCGTTATTGTAAACCATAGAGCCATCGTCGGATGGCAACGCATGGAGCTTAACAGCTGGATATGGTCAGGGAAAGCCGTGTAGCGAACTCAGCCCAGGTCGCTGCCAACCTAGGGTGACATACACCCCAAACCACACTTCCCTGCGGGGCAACATCAAAGGTTTAACACTTCATGGGAGTCGGGGGGCAGGGTGGGGGGAGACTTCACTAAAATACACCAGCCAGTCATTAAATAAGCAAATAAGCCTGAGATGGGGAGTGGGGGTCCGGTGCCCAGAGCTGCTACAATGTATTATCTAAAATGTTCTGTTTCCAGCAAAAACGTATGAGACAAGCAAAGCAGGAAAACAGGACTCTCCTCTCACACTGGAAAAAGACGGCCGAGGGGACTGCCTGTGACCGTGGCCGGATGTTAGATTTAACAAAGACCTAAAGTAACTACAAGGACACTGTCAAATTCAAATTCAGAGGGCGATGTAGCAGCATTAGAATGGAAAACGTCTGTTCCCTCGGGAATGGAGAAGGCCCGTGGTGGCGTCAACGAAGGGACAGTTTCAGGGGTGCGGCAGGTAACCACAGAGACAGCATGGACTTTCCCTAGCCAGAGCGGAGCAGGAGGATGGCTGGAGTTAACCAAGGACCAGGAAATGGCAGGTGGAGAGAGCCCGGCTGAAGCTGAACGTGCCGTGGCACCATTCGACTCTGGAAGGAGATACTCCCGGCAGCTGTCAGCCAGGCCAGGGCGCGGGTAGCAGGGAGGAGGGCACGCCGCACAGACAGATCTCAGAGCGTGAACCCAGGTGAGGGTTTTGCTGGGCAGAAAGCCAGAAACACAGGGGAATCAGGGTTATGATGAGAGAGTAGCTCAGATGATGACCCCCAGGGGTCATAATCTTTCCTGCCTGGACAGGAAATAAAGTTTCGGGGCTGACATGCTGGGAGACACACAGGGGCAGAGAGATGGAGGCCGGGTGAAGTTGTAGATGAGGAATGAGAATGCTGGGTGGACGGATGGGAGGCCTTGGTCCGAGCGGGGTTTTAAAGGCATAGGAAGTAGACTGGAGTCATTAACACAGGGGGTGGGGGCCAGCTCCCACACAGGAGAGGAACCCCCCCCCCCAACACACACACCTTAAGGCTGGAGTGCAGACAGGTGGAGGCTGGGCTGTGGTGGGAGCCAAGTTTATGGGTTTAAAGATGGAAAGTTGGAGAAATGAATAGTTGGCATTGAATGACACTTTAGCCCAGATGGACCTAACAGATATATACAGAACATTCCATCCAAAAACAGGGGAATACACATTCTTTTCAAGTGCACAGGGCACATTCTCCAGGATAGATCACACGTAAGCCCACAGAACAAGTCTCAGTAAACTTGGAAAGATTGGAAAAAAAAAAAGAGAGAGAGAAATTATTAGTGATTCCCTTTTTCTCCATGAAGTAGGAGAGGCATTTAGTTAGGGCAAGGGTGGGCATGGGATTCGCAGGCTCAGAGAGAGGGCTGATGTTTTATTAACCCCTGAAGAAAGGGGGTACGGTGCTGATCAAGGGATAAGTAACATCTACAGGGATTTTGATGAGTAACACCCACGAAGATGGAACCGGAAGCCTGGAAACCACTGATTCTGAGTAGTGTCTGTCAGGAGGGTAGCAAGGTGCAGGTCACTCTGCGGCAGTCTTGGCGCGAAGGGAAGAACCAACCATCCCACCGTGGGAGCCTCCTGGGAGGCCCACAGAGGAGGACGGGAAGGAGCTGAACCTAAATGACCCATCCCGCAGGCCCAGGCCCCGGCCTCCGGGAAGTCTCGCGGTGGGACACACCCCCAGTTGCTGCACCCAGACTTGCTCGCACAGGTGAAGAACAGGTGAGGGCAGAACGTTCCTGGAAGGGACCGGCTCCCTCTCATCCTTGAAGTTCCTGACAGCTGGGGGCTGGGGTATTTCACAGGCTTTCGAGGTCTAAGACCCCGGACGCTGCCTGCTGGAGAGTACACCGTCCCACCTACTGCTCACTCCCTCGAGGGCCCTGCTTCAAGAGCCCAGGGGCCAGAAGTGCCCCGCCCTTCTAGGTGACCCCCTACCTGGTGACACCAGAGGCCCTGCCAGACGGTTCAGGTGGTCTTTCTGCCGCTGAGAGCTCCAGGCAGGCCTGGGTTTGTAAACGGAATGCAATGTGATTGAGGGCCCTGGCGGCCCAGGACGGTTACCGAACGAGGGGCGGAGTGGTCTCAGCTCCCCCCACCCATGCCAACCCGGCGGGAGCCCTATCTACCCCCTCGCCTGCCACCTCCAACCCAGGGTGGGCTCGGGCCCCTCATTTCGCCCCTCATTCGCCCCAAAGCCCCGGGCGCGGGCGGGGAGCGAGCACTGCGCGGCCCACCCGGCAGGTGGCGGCGTCTCCCAGCGCCCCGCCCCCCTCGCCAGGCCCCCCGGTCGGTGCGTGCCTGCCCTTGACCGCCCGGGGAACAGCGCCCAGCCCAAACCCCGGCCACGGGTGCCCGCCGCGCACGTGCCCGGGGCAGACGGCAGCGCCGGAGGGGCGCGGGCTGGTCCGCGAGCCGGGGGGCGCCACGCCCGCCCCCGGGACCCGCCAACGCGGCCCCCGAGGGTGCTGCGAGTCCGGGCAGGAGGGGAGCGGCAGGGCGGGGAGGCGCCGCGGGGGCTGGAGGAGGGCAGGGCCGGGGTGGGGGGGGGGCAGGGCGGCCGCCTCTGGGAGGCCGGCCCGGCCCACCCGGGCCTCTCCCCTCCGCCCGGGACGGCGGCGGACGGGGCGCCCGCGGGCCAGGGCTGCATGGGGCTCCCGCGCGGCCAGCTCCTCTGGCTGCTGCTCCTGCTCGCGGCCGCCTGCTCGGGGATCCTCTTCAGTCTGTACTCCTCGGCAGTGGCGCGGTACCCGGGGCCCCGGTCCGGAGCCAGGTAGGGGCTGCGGCGCGGTCCGACCGGGGGGTGGCTCCGGAGACGCGCAGGGGACGCGCGGGGCGCCCAGCCCGTGCCCCTCAGTCCACCGGCCGCGTCGGCCTCCCTGGGGTGGCTCGCAGCGGGGACTCGGGCCGCGGCCCTTTGTCCCCAGAGCCTCCACCCGGGCGACCAACCTGCGCCGCCCGGGCCCCACAGCCTCTGCCGGGGTCCGAGAGGGACCTCGCCCCTTGCGCACCGGCCACCCGCTCCCCCGCAAAGCCTCGTGGGTTCATTCCCTCCGGCCGCGATTCGAAACACTTTCTGTTGTCCAGATTTGGCTGGGTCGTCTGAGTCAGATAAAAACAGCCCCGTTTTTGTGAGGAACTCTCCCTCCCTAACGTCACGTTTCTCTGACTCTGCTTTTGAGGGGAGGGACCCAAGACTCCGGGTTCCAACTTTGCCGGGATCCTCAGCTCGACTGCGGCGGGTCGCCTTTCCCGCCCGCTCCGTGTGTGCCCTCCCCGCGCCCGGCTCCCCGCTCTTGCCCACGCGCTGTTTGCTCTGTTCGTTTTGATAAGCGCCGTGTGGGCGCGATCCGGCGAAGCCGCGGACTCCCCCCGGCACCGGGGCAGATCCTGGGCTCCATCCAGGTTCCCCTCCTCGAGCCTCGTTCTGGCTCCCCTCCCTCCCGCTCGCCCAGCGCACCTTCCTTGCATTTGTGCCCCGCGAGGATAAGCCAACGAGCCTGTGTGTGATAGGAGATGGTGCCAGTTTTACTGAGGAAGCCTCAAAAGAATTTGGTTTTCCGCCTGGGAGGCGGATCGAGCTGTGCGGGAGTCTGGATTTGGGAGGCCGCAAGGGCCCCCACAGGCTCCCCCACCGGCCTCGGGACCCGCTCTCCCTTCGGAGCGCTTTCCCAACTGCGGGCTCCTCGCCAAACCTTGCTCCAGGCATAACAGGATGAAAGGAAAGCTAGTTATCTGTTCTCAGGAAACGTGGTCAAAAGGCATCTAAAGTTGCAAAACAATCCGAAACACCTGCAACTCATTATGAGCCCGGCCCCTCTGGAACAAAGGGTGCTCCAGGCCCTGGTGCCGAGGTCCTTGTCTCCTCGTAGTCAGAAATTGCATAAGGCGAGGCACTGAAAGGTGGAGGATGTTAAGAAAGAGAATCCTTTGTAAATTGTATGTAAGGATGTTTTGAAACACGTTTCAACATCCTGTGAAAGTATCTAATAAACTTTAAATATGAGGTTGTTGAATTTCCATTATGCCTCAACAAAGTTTGTAGAAGTCTTTCATCTTTTAAAAAGCGAGTACAAGCCAAGAACTTGTCCGTTTTCTTGTTGTTCCCCTGATGTTTGCGATGTAGCTGAACCCCCGGGGTTGGCCTGGAGGGCCTCCCTGTAGGAGGTGGGCATTTAGCGTGGGGAGAGGCTGGGTGGGAAGTCCAGCGGTCTGGGGCAGCGGGGAGCAGGCTATGTGACCCCCTCCCCACCTGGGGTGGGAAAGCGGATGGCCTGGCCAGCTGGAGAGCCCGGGGAGGGGTGGGGGCAGCATTGGGACCTGGTCTTACCGCACCTGAGTGCTCTCATTGCAGGCTAGAGAGTGGAACCCAGCCCAGGGATTTACCCACGGCAGAAGAATCTGGGTCAGGAGTTACCAGGCATTGGGCTATCTAGACTTGTGTTTAAAAAAACAAAACAAAAAGTCTTTTTTATGGGTGGGGGAGGGGGCCGTGGTGAGGATAGCTATAGGCCACCGCTTAGCTGCCAGTATCTGTTGTCAACATTATTTTGTAAAAGAAAGGACATCCGAGGGCCCAGAATTTCTAAGCAAATGGTCCAAACTGCGGAGATTTTGTTTTATGAGCAATGGGCTGCGGTGGTCCCTCCTTATCTGCTGTTCGGCTTGTCCCGCCAGGTCTGGGAGCAGATGAGCCTCCCCTGACAGAGGTCAGCAGGGAGCCTAATGATAAGTCACAATGCAGCCATCACCCGCCCTCCGTCTAGTCACCTGGCCTATTTTATCATCGCCCACTGTCACAAGAAGGGTGATATTTACAGAGTAAGATATTTGCAGAGACCACACTCAGGTGGTATTGTTATGATCGTCCTGTTATAGATTATTGTCGTTGTCTCTTACTGTGCCTCATTTATAAGTTACGCATGCATGTAGAGGAAAAAACAGTGTGCGTACGGGGTTCAGTATATCCATGTTTCAGCAACCACTGTGGGTCTTGGAGCTCCCCCCGCCCCCCAGGATAGGGGAGGTCTACTCTACAAGGTCCTTATCTGTTCTCAGGCCGGTGAAACTTCCGGGAGGGGCACAGGTGGGCTGGCTCCCTTCCCCACTCCTTCCAGGCTCTCCGGGAAGGTGTGGCTAGAAGCCTTGGGATTCCCAAGAAGGAGGGCTGGAAGTCGCTGAGCACGAGGGGCGCTCTGGAGATAACAGGACTCCCTGAGGCTGGGGTGCTCAGCGCAGCAAAACAGAACTGGGGTGGGGGGCTCTGCAGCCCCTTCCCTGACACTCTATCCCTCCTGTCTCCAAGCTACCCTGGCCGGCAGCTCCCTCATCTGGTTCTCAAGCCTGGCTCACAGTAGAATCACCTGGGGAGGAGGCCTAGACCAGTCAGATCAGAACTGCAGGGGGGGTGGTGAGGCCCTGGGCGCAGGTGTTTTTCAAAAGCTCCCTGGGGGTTTTCACCGCCCCTGAGGCTGAGTACTGGGGTCCCAGTTCCTCTTCAAAGGAGGTCCTGTTGTGCTGAGGAGAGGAACTACAGGATGGGGGGGAGGAGAAGGTGGCCATCTGAGGGGGAAAGGGAGGGATGGGGGAAGGGATCATCCCTGGTTTCCCCGTCTGCCCCTCCATGGTCCTATGGAAACACGCTCCCTTGTGGCCCAGCTGGCTCCGCACGTCAGAAGCAAGTAACAAGAGGCCTTTGTTTCCTTGCAAACTACCTGCTGATGCAAAATCCTCCCCACCTGCTTCCTTGTGTGTGTGGGGGGGGGGGGGGGGACAGGAGTCTAGGAGAAGCCTGACACCCTTTTGAATAGGCAAAGGCCCCTATTCCTTCTATTCTGTTTGCTCCCTCCCCTGATGCAGGGGTGGCCTGGGAGGTGGGAGGAGGACTGAAGCAGTAACATCAGCCCCATCCTCTCTCCCGAAGGGACACTGTCACAGTGGTTGTCACAACAAGGTCCTTTCCCTTCTTCCTTTAGGGAGCAATAGCTAACATTTAGCGGACACTTTTTGTACAAGATAATATTGAGTCTCTGTGTGGACCCTCCCAGCAATTGGAGATGTGATATGATGAATAATGATAATTAATCACTTGATTATATCTGCTGTCCAGATGCAGACACTGAGGCTCTGAGAAGTGACTTCCCTACATCACGGGATGCAAACCTAGGGAGTGAGGCTTCAGACCTGTGTCCTCCACGGGGAGGAGCCGGGGCAGCAGGACGACAGACCCCAAGGGGAAGGGGGTCCACATCATCTGGGACCACCGCCTGCCTCCTGGGCCTTGGCAGGGAGCTCCCTCAGATGGCAGCAGGGGGCTGGCAAGCTTGCCTGGTGTATGTTTTCATCCTTGAACCGGATCTCACTGTTCCGTAAACGCCACATTTCTGCCGCTTGCCTTGGGATTTCTTGGATTTCCGGGTTTAGAGAGCTGAGCAAAACATAATAATGTGACAATATTTTTTTCCTAAAGAGGGAGACAAGGGCAAAAATCAGAGCCTGGTAAGATCGCAGGAATGCCATCTTTAACTTTGACAGGATCTGTCAGCCCCTGGAGCTAAGAGTCAGCCAGAAGGTTCCGAGGCACAGGTCCAACCCCTGCTTTCCTTCTGCTTCTCCCCCAGGAATGCCACATCGTCTCGAGCATTTGTCGGACACAAGGCATCAAATGCTGGAACGAGAAAGGTATGATGGTCGACTATTCCGGCAGTTTCGAGCATCTCCAAGTTAGTGGGGAGGAGGGGACAAAGAAGAGAAACGAGAACATTCTCATGAGACTGCTGCACGGGAGCTCTCTGGGCCCCCCAAACGAAGCTTCCAGGTGAGCAGTCAGCCAGACCCAGTCACCAGGGTTCCCTGTACCCCAGGAGCAGAGATGGGGTGTAGCCAGGTGAAGAGTTCTTGGGAAGTCTTGTAATATATCTTTAAAAGGCCTGTGAATTTGACATTCTACTCAAAATGCCTTTTTTTTTTAAAGATTTTTTTTTTAAAAGATTTTATTTATTTATTCGACAGAGATAGAGGCAGCCAGCGAGAGAGGGAACACAAGCAGGGGGAGTGGGAGAGGAAGAAGCAGGCTCACAGCGGAGGAGCCCGATGTGGGGCTCGATCCCACAACGCCGGGATCACGCCCTGAGCTGAAGGCAGACGCCTAACCTCTGAACCACCCAGGCGCCCCTAAGATTTTGTTTTTAAGTAATCTCTACACTCACCGTAGGGCTCAAACTCATGACCCTGGGATCAAGAGTCCCACGCTCCTCCGACTGAGCCGGCCAGGTGCCCCTCAAAATGCCTTCTTACTATAAAATGCACACATTTTTTTTTTTAAGATTTTATTTATTTATTCAACAGAGACAGAGACAGCCAGCGAGAGAGGGAACACAAGCAGGGGGAGTGGGAGAGGAAGAAGCAGGCTCATAGCGGAGGAGCCTGATGTGGGGCTCGATCCCATAACGCCGGGATCATGCCCTGAGCCGAAGGCAGACGCTTAATGACTGTGCCACCCAGGCACCCCAAAATGCACACATTTAAACTGCTCTCCATGGAGGAAACAAGCAAGCCTTGGAGAAATGCTCCATGCTTGCCCAGGGGGTTGAGAACCTTCTAGGCTCTGCTCCATCACGAATCATGCTGCCTCGAACACTTCACGCATGTTCTCTCACGAAAACCACACGGCAGCCCTGTCGTGTAGCTTTTACAGATGGACACAGTGAGGCACAGAGAGGTCAGGTCCCAGCTCATTCGGGTTTAAGAGTTGCGATCACGCCCAAGAGACCAACCTGGGACTTGTTAGCTGAGGCCTCGGGGGAAAAGATTCCACGGCATGTAGAACGTCGTGACAGCTGAGCAGTTATGAGACGGAGCAAGTAGCCCTGGGCAGGTGACGGGGGTCCCCGTCCTGAGAACAGAGGCAGGGTGGACATGGCCTGCACGGCCAAAGAGAAGCCTCAAGCATATGCTTATGGGTCATCTTTAAGTTTCCTAAAGCCCTGTGCACCTTGAACTGCTTGATGCAAACTGACATATCCCCACTGGGTTTAAAAAAAAAAAAAAAAGGATTTGAGGTGGCTTTTGGATACATATAATAGGCAAAAATATAAAATAGAATAAAAGGAAGCACACGCTGGCCAAAGGAAAAATAAAGGTAGAATAAGACAATGTCATGTAAAGACATGCATGAAAGATGGGCCACAGGTATAAGGGATAAGCCATCTATCTGGCTCTGAGCTTCCTGGTGGCCACAGTGAAGAAGGAAATTTGCCATTGTATCCATGAGATAATAGCAAGCTAGCTGCCCAAGTGAAGCACAGCCTTTCCCAATTCAAAGACTGAAGAGTTTTCTCCTGGCACCTCTTATAGAAGGCCCTGGAAAACATCCCAAAGATGAACTGAGAGGTAGTGAAGTTAGTAGTCAGTTCTGCTGCAATGCTTGCTTTGAAAAGGTGAATTTGTTCCAATAAGCTTGGTATCTTAGGAAACAATTTGAGCATAACACACACTTTGTGTTTGCTTATGGGTGACTCTGTCGGTGAGAACGCTACGGTTAAATGCAGAGAACCGCACCCAACCCAAAGGAGCCACAGAGGAATACACAGAAGGCGCGCGCGCCCTTCAGATGCGCCCTTCATTGCGTTGGAGCCCTCTTTCCACTACTTCACAGTAACTCAGAGCTGCCACCTTCTGATGCCCACTCGCACAAGCGAACAAGTCTTCTCCAAGGTCAAGGGCCGTGTGCTCAGTAGAACGTCGTAGATCTTTTTTTTTTTTTTTTTAAGATTTTATTTATTTATTCGACAGAGATAGAGACAGCCAGCGAGAGAGGGAACACAAGCAGGGGGAGTGGGAGAGGAAGAAGCAGGCTCATAGCGGAGGAGCCTGATGCGGGGCTCGATCCCATAATGCCAGGATCACGCTCTGAGCCGAAGGCAGACGCCCAACGACTGCGTCACCCAGGCGCCCCGAACATCGTAGATCTTAACCAGGGGATGTGTGAGACCGTGCCCCCAACTTTGTTAGGCCCCTTGTTTGACTGCTTGTCCATCACTGACAAAGCTTCTGAGTATCGTGCCACTCCTCCCATTTCCCCAAAAGCCCCGTGGCTTTGACTGCACCCGTTCTGCATAGTGTGATGGTTTTCAGGCAGCCATAGGTAACGTTATAGCAGAAATTACTGTCCAGCTCTTTCCCGCATTGGTCAAACCAGCAGCCTAACAACGAGCCCCCTTCAGGGGGAAGGGTAGCCCCAGCCAGGCCGAAGGCAGAGCGGGATTCGGACATTGGGGGTTGCAGGCAGGTGGGGTGGGAGCCTCTTCAGTACCCTCCTTCCAGGTCCCTGCATGCAGAGGCCCTGTAGAGTTTCCTAAGGGCTTCTGAAACAAATTAGCACAAACCGGGGTGTTGAAAATAAGAGAAATTGATTTTCTCACAGTTCTGGACTCCAGAAATCCAAAATCAAGAGGTCAGCAGGGCCACCATCCTGAAAGTTCCAGGGAAGAATCCTTCCAGTTTCTGGTGGCTCCAGAGGGTCTTGGCTTATGGCCGGGCCACTCCAGTCTCTGTGTCTGTCTTCACATGGCTTTATAAGGACACCAGTCGTTTCATTAGGGCCCACCCTAAACTAGTATGACGTCATCCTAATCAATTACATCTGCGAAGACCGTATTCCCAAATAAGGTCACACTCTGAGGTTCTGGGCAGACAGAAGGGTGGGGGGGACACTAGTCAACCCAGTACAGGTACCACCTGGACGAAAGTGACCACAAGCTTCCCAGCAGCCTGTCCCACACAAATCTTATAGTTAGGACGGCCAGAGCTAGGATTTGGATCTAGGCTGATGGATTCCAAAGCCCAGGCTGGAGTTCCTCCACCAAGGGGCAGGCAGATCTTACCCATTCGGTGGGCAAACGCCCCAAAGTTTCCCTAAGTGTGAAGTGAAGCACTAGGAGGCCAGAGCCATCAGGCCCTGGATAGGTGGCATCCCGGAGAGAAAGGGCTGGGCAGGGTCAGTCCAGAAAGCTCTCTGACCCCCACCATGCTGCTGTGCCGTACGCCGGCTCATCTGACAGGTCTGGGGGTGGACCAAGTCTAGAGGGGAAAAGCAGATCTTCCCTCCCAACCCTGCTGCCGGGTCTGCAGGCTCCTAGGACGGTTCCCGTCAGCCACAGCCCCCAGATAATGGAGCTCGGCATTCTTATCTCCTGCCCACAGAGCCTGCACTGCCAACACCCACTTTATCTGGCCATCCAGAAGCACCCCCACTTCCGCGCCCTGTTCAATCTCTCCACTCCAGTGCTGCTCTCGGGGGTCCTCTTCACTCAGGAGCTCTGGGACAGACTGAGCCAGCACAAAGCCCCCTATGGCTGGCAGGGGCTCTCCCGCCAAGGTAATCTGAAGCGGCTGCTTCTGGCCCAGCCCTCTGGCCCCAGATAATTCCTTCCTCCTGTTTTTGGCCCAGGTGCCAGCCCTGCCCTCGCAGCACCTTATGGGGACCCCCCCCACTCCCCCACTCCTTTCCTCCCAGAAAGGTCTCAGGGCTCGACTCCCCCAGTATGTGACTCCTGCCATACCTACCAGCTCCTACAAGCCCCAGGGGTCAGGAAAGGGCCTTGTCGTGCCCGCTGGCCAGCGCTCACCTCCCGGGGCCAGTGTCCAAAGGTGGCCGAGAACAGGGGCTGGGGGCCCTCAGACAGCCTGCGCATGGCTCCCGCTGCGGAAACCGCCCAGAGCCCCCCATGTTCAGTCTGCCCCCCCACCCCGCGTGCCTCAGATGACTTTATTGTGGAACACAGTCTTGAGAGGACTAGTTTCTCGAGTTCTTGAGGTGACTGGGGTACAGCCAAATCCTCTCCCCCCACTTCAGGCTGCATGGCCTAACTGACATGTTGCACTCCCCCCGCCCTCCGTGCCTTGGATGGGGCCGGTGTCAGGCCTCTGGCGGGTGGTGTGCCGGACAGTCTCGGGACAGCCCCGACCCACGTGACAGCCCCGTCACGGCGCCCTGCCTTCTCTGGCACCCACAGACATCCGCTCCACCCTGAGCCTCCTGAATGGCTCCGAGAGCTCCAAGCTGCTGGCCGCCTCCAGGAAGCCGCTTTCCAAGTGCATTCGGTGTGCCGTGGTGGGGAACGGAGGCATTCTGAATGGTTCCCGCCAGGGCCTGCACATCGATGCCCATGACTACGTGTTCAGGTATGCGGTGCGGGAGCCAGGGAGGAGGAGGGGGCCGCGCTGGGAAGAGAGCTAGTCCCCAGCCAGCCCCTGGGGAGCACTCCCAGGGAGGATCACGGGCCGGGGCAGCCCCGGCCTTAGGCAGCTCCGCCGTCGGGACGGGCAGGCGGGTCTGGACAAAGGCGTACATGCAGACAGACCCTGAAGATGGGAGTGTGGGTGCCGCATGCCAGTGGGGAGGGAGCACCCAGAGCCAGATGTGCCCATTTCACAGGCCATCCCTTGAGGCCTGGAGGAGTGGGGATGGGCTGGATGGGGCTGGCCACCAGCACTGGTGCTGCCCTGGGAAGGGGCACAGTCTGCACAGAGGCCTGGGGGCAGGCGCGGCAGAACCCCAGGGATGGAAGTACAAACACAGTGTGGTGTGACCATCGGGAGGCTGACGGGCCTCTGTTTGGACCAGACTCAACGGGGCTGTGATCAAAGGCTTCGAGAAGGATGTGGGCACCAAGACCTCCTTCTACGGTTTCACTGTGAACACAATGAAGAACTCCCTCATCTCCTATGGGAACTTCGGCTTCACCTCCGTGCCAAAAGGCCAGGTGAGGCTTCTGACGGGCCTGCCACTGTCGCCGACGGTCGGTGCCACTGTTCTCAGAATCCCCTCTGGGAGGCGAACCATCACCCCAGTCCAGTAGATGGAGAGCTTGTGCCAGGGTCCTGGGTATGTGTGAGGGGGCCACTGAGGAGGGGGATCTGGGCAGGGACACCCCCAAAGTTTCTGGCAGCACAGGACTGCCCTGGAGTAGAGCACGAACAGCTAATACTTACTGGAAGCTTACGGGGTGCCAGGCTCTTTACGTGATGCCACGTCCACCCCATTTCACTGGTGCGGAGACTGAGGCTGGGTGCCCTTCCTTCAGCAAGGACTCCCACCCCAGAGCTCACGCAGCATGTCTGTCCAAGACCACCGCGCAGCTAAAGTCAGAAACCTCCAGGCCCTTCTGGGGCTGGCACTAGGGCTGCCACCCGTTTCCCTGAGCTGCCTTCCCGATCCCACAGCAGCCTGTGAGGGAGGCTGGGGTTCGAAGGCACGGAGCCGCGCGCCCAGCCAGGGAGCAGGGGAGCTGGAATTCAAGGCCTCCTACTGCCTCGGGCTTCTTCAGTCACAGTCGGTTGCAGGAACACTGCTCCTCCCTTCGAGAGCCGTCTGGGTGCCACATAAAGAGGGGATCCCAGGATAAGGGCTCTGTGGTGCTCCATAGGACTGGGCTGAGTTTCTAGAAGTTTCCTCCTCTGAGCAGGAATTCGGGAGTGTCCTAGCCGCAGCAGGACCTCTCTTAGCTCATGACAGAACAAAATAAGCAGACTTCTGGCCACACTACCTGTATGAGTTATCACTACGTTAATAAATTACCCCAGACTTAGTGGCTTTAAACAACAAACATTTATTATCTTACGGTTTCAGTGGGTCAGGAATTCGGGAACAGCTTAGCAGAATGCTCTCAGCTCAGGATCTGGGGTGTCTGCCAAGATCAACAGGGGCTACAGGCACTTGAAGGCTTGATGGGGGCCAGAGTTGAGACGGCGCCTCTCTCGGCTACTAGAGTGTTCTCAGGTCGTGGCAGCTAACTTCCCCCAGCGCGGGGGAGGGGGGGTGTCCCAGGGAGCTTTATGGCCTCGTCTCCAAGGTCACACGCCATCCCTTCCACTTCCCTCTATTCATGAGTCGGTCAAGGGGATGGCGAGTAAGCCTCACATCTTGAAGAGTTACCGGAAGATCCGTGACCACGGAGTACCACCATGGTACCTGCGAGTGGGGGTTACAGGCAGAAGCAGAAATTCTCCCGTGAGGACCGGAGGCAGGACTGGGTGGAGGGCTGAGCCGGAGCTGGACGTGGTCTTATGTGGGGGGCCGGGGGGACTGGCTCAGTGTCTCTGTTGCCCCAACAGGACCTGCGCTATATCTTCATCCCCTCTGACATCCGGGACTATGTGATGCTGAGATCCGCCATTCTGGGTGTGCCTGTCCCTGAGGGCCCTGATAAAGGGGACAGGTGAGCAGCCGAGCGGGTGTGGGGTACGGGGGTGCTGGGCCCATTGTCAAGTAGGGAAAGTGGGTGAGGACAGCAAGAAAATCCCCAAGAATTCAACAGACTGTTGGGGAATTATGTTCTTTTTTCCTACCCCCAGAGAAGCCCAGGTAACCCTCCTGGTCCCCGGGAACCTGCCTGTGAGGTGGGCTGCAGCCCCAAAGGGCCGCTTTTCCGAGCGGAGAGGCAGGCCTGGCTCCTCAGCTGCGGGCTGCTGTCCCCATAACCCACGCAGCCCCCCGCCCCCCGCCGGCAGCACTGGCCAGCCACGCTTGTCCGCTCCTGACTCTGTGGGCCTACTGAGCACACTGCGTCTGGAAGCGAAGTGCGGGGGCTGGTATCCATGCCACTCCCCCTGGTGGGCACCCTCCCAGGGCTGTGCCCGTGAAATGGAGAGCAGGTGACATGGGCCCAGTGTCCTGCAAAGAGAGAACAAAGGGCACTCTGTTTTCTCCCCCACCTTCCTGGGCAGCAGGCCGCTGTCCAGCTCTTTTGAACCATGTCCTGGCCTCAGCCAAACCTCCCTGTGGTGCTGAGACAATTTCTTGTCCCAAAGTCAAGTCCTTAGAAATCATGCCACCTCGGCAGCCACGAAGAACAGCGTCCCCATCTCAGGGCTCCCGGACCATGCCGCCCACCCCGAAAGAGCAGACTCGGAGGTCCTTAGGGGCTAAGCCCTCAAAGGTCAGGCCCACTTACTCTGGCCACCCCGCACCCCTCCCCCCCCGTGACGATCCAACAATCGCTCGTGACGCTGCGGCTGGTCATGAGGGTGGGCTTTGTGACACGGGTGGGACTGGGCTCTTGGGGGGGCTGGCTCAGAGACATCAATTGGGTGGTCGTAAGCCTCCCCAACACCAATGAGCTCCCCCTCCCATACCCCCAATCCGTCCCCTACCCAGTCCCCCTCCCAGTCCCGGTCCAACCACATCGCCCCTTCCAACCAGCAGGCCTACTCCAGCTCTGGTGGCTCAGCCCCTTCTCCATCCCCCACCCGGGGGTCTTCCTCCCGGCCCCCCTCCCACCCTGCCACCCCATCTGCCTCACAGCCCTCTTCCCGGGCTTCCTCCCTGAACCCCAGCCCTCATATCCAACATGTGCCCCGAGGGTCTTCCCAAAACCCCACCCCACCCACTTCCAAATCTCCTTCCCAATCTGGCTTGAAATCCCTCTCTCGAAACTCCTCCCAAACTCCTCCCGTGCCTATCCCCCGGTCCCCTGCCCACAGCCCCGCCACCTCGGCCTCCTACATTGGGCCCATTCGTGGCATCCCCTCCTACATCGCCCCCTATGTGCCCCGCTTCCTGAAGGAACCCCCCTTCTTCCAGCCCCCCACTGCACCCCTGCCCCAGAACCAGTGCTTCCCCTGCTCCTTCCCCTGCCCAGCCCGGGAGCCCCCTCCTATCCCTGAGTCTCTCTACTTCCCCCTGCTCCCACCTCCTCCCCACCACCCCCGGGTCAACTGCTCCTACCCGACTCCTCCCGCCCTGTTCACACCCCCCTCCTCGCTCACCTACACCCCGCCCACCGACGTCCTGGTGAGCGGGAAGCCACACGTGGTGCCCACAGTGCTGCCGGCCACCTTCTACACGCCCTTCTCCCGCTACTACACCCAGCCCCGCCCATACCGCACGCACCGCCGCAGGCCCAGTGCCTTTCCCCTCACCTCGCTCCCCAACTTGCCATACGACGGCCCAGGTCGCTCTGTCCACTTCTTTCATGGGTCCTAGGCCTCAGACCTATTTCGGACCAGAAGCCTCTGCCAGGAAATTCAAGCTACTACATCCAGACTTCATCAGCTACCTGAGGGAGAGGTAGGTGTGTGCTGGGGGGGAGGGTGTGGGTGCACAAAGAACAGCTTCCCCCCTCCATCCCCCCTGCACATCAACCCATCCCTGCAGGCCCTTTATGGCCTAAACACAGGCAGTCCAAGGTGACCACAGGGAGGAACCTGGGACTAACAGCCCGATCTCACCCCCTCCTTCCCTCCCTCAGTCCCTCTCCCCTACCAGTGGTTCCGATGGGGGGGGCGGTGTCCCCTGCCCCTCTCTGGAGACATTCTGCTTGTCACTAGGTAAGCACCACTAGCAAGTAGAGACAGGGAAGCTGTTGAGCACCCTACGATACGCAGAACGCCCCTGCAACGAAGAATTATTTAGGCCAATACATCATAGTGTTGTGGCTGGGAAGCCCTGCTGTCGCCCCCCGGCCGGCATCCCCAGAGAGCAGGTGCAGGTGGCGAGTGGATCTGGGGAGGCAGACTGGAGCCAGCGCTCAGCCCCATTCAGCAGGGGGAGAAGCAGGCTCCGAGAGGCTAGGCGGCTTGTCTGGCAAAGCTTCGATGTGAATCCGGGCTGAGGTCAGGCCTGTGGCCGCCATACTGCGGCCTCACGTCTGGATTCTCAGAGTGTGCACACACGCTTTTCTCACCAATGACTCCAGGCCCAGGACCGGGGTGCCCCGCCCCTCATGTCCCTCATAAGGGAGTCCTGCTGGGCTGAAGTCCGGGGAAAGAAAGAAACATAGGGCTCAGGCTAAACAGGCCACCTGTCCCCTACTGTGGTTACTTAGCCCAGGGGTGAAGGCAGGGTGTTGCAGGGAGGACAGGGGAGTCAGGCTGGGTTCACGCTTCCAGAGTGGGAGAGGGAAGGATTACAGCTGTGGTTCTTCTGCACCGGTCTGCTCCTCTTTCTCACCCCACTCTGTCACCCAGACTTCTGCATTTGCTTCATTTGGGTTTTTTCCTAAATGGGGGATGACTGCACTAGAAGAGCCCGGAAGTTCTGAACGGTTTTCTAGGTGATCTGAACTGGGAGCTGGAAAGCGTGAGGGCACAACCATCGAGTGAGACCTATGCCTCTTTCTTGAGTTTTGATGCCGCTTTTCATCTCCAGGTTTTTGAAATCGAAGTTGATTAACACAAATTTTAGAGACCTCTATATGCCTAGTACTGGGGCACTCATGCTGCTGACGGCTTTGCACACCTGCGACCAGGTAAGAAGCTTTCCCTTTCAGGAGCCCACAGCAGCAGAGGACGGGTGTGGGTGGAACCTCATTTGATCCAGGATAACCCCAAAGGAGGTCTGTCACCCCCGGGCCTGGGACTCGGCCTCTCCCCTGTGGGGAAGGGATTCTCCAGCTGCAAGAGCAAAGGCTGGCCTCTGGAAGGGGCGGGAGGGGGTGCCACTCCTGAGCTAACTCCATGCGGGCTCTGCAGGGACCTTTCCAGGACAGGTGCTGGGCCGGCCTTGCCTTCCTCCAGCAGCCACCTGCCGGGCACCTCTGTCCCTTCACCCTTGTGGTATTTAAGGCACAAGTTATCACACTGTTCTTGTGAAAGCAAAATCGCAACAGGAGTGGATAAGGATATCCTTTTAGGAGCACATTCTAGAACTGAGCTGGGCAGGAGGTTTAGCCTTCCACACACAACCTTTGAAATCACTGCCTGGGACGTTGCCAGTGCTGCCCCCAGGAACCCAGCAGAGGCTGAGAAGCAGTTTTCAAAGGGCAGTGACCCACACTAAAGCCAGCACAAGAGCTGGAGGCCAAGGGCCGCTCCACGACGCTGCTCTATTCCTTTTCCCTGTTTCTTTAAAGCAGCAGCCTCTTGACCGTGCTCCCGTTAGAACGAGCCACAAGTAGTAGTGGGTGTTTGTCTCCACCTCGAGCTTAACGATGGAGATCACGGCTTTGATCCCGAATCATAGACCTGACTTTAAAACCCAGCCTGGCCACTCCCTAGCTCCTGACTGAAAACATGTCTGGTTACCTCTCTGAGCGCTTCCCCACGTGTACAACGGGGATATGCCTGAGATTATCGTACGGCTGAGAGAACTGTACAAGAGCGCAGTGCCTGCTGTGAGCACGAGCTCCAACTGTGGTTTATCCGTGTCCTGGACACGGCATCTGAGGAAGGTGGGGGGGGGGGCCCTTCCCAAGTCACATCCCTTCACAAATCCGTCTGCACAGAGCTCGGTAAAGGCTAACTCGGTGACTATCCTTGTCCAGGTTAGTGCCTATGGATTCATCACAAGCAACTACTGGAAATTTTCTGACCACTATTTCGAGCGAATAAAGACACCACTGATATTCTATGTCAACCACGACCTGTCCCTGGAAGCCACCCTGTGGAAGGACCTGCACAAGGCTGGCATCCTTCGATTGTACCAGCGTTGACAAGCCCTTTGCTCTCGCACAGCCATGGACCTGTGGCCCTGGCCCCTCACGTGACCTAAGTGGCCTCTGGTCTTTTCAGCCTCTGAGAAGGGCTCCAGCTCCCCTCCACCCACCCCTTCTTCTCTAGAGAACATTAAGAGGTGGATCTGTGACTGTCACTGAAGCTTGTTCATTGTGGGACACCCCATCTTGTTCTTGGTTTCTCCAAGGAAACTCCCGTCTGGGTTGGAGACAGACATCCCGACCTTGGGTGAAGAAAAGACTGCTCTGCTGGATGTTTTAAAACTGCAGGTGACACAAGAAGAGATTGTGACCCTCACCAGCAAAGGGCAAACACACTTCAGAGCAGAGGCTCTCAAAGCCAGCAGTCGGTACTGAACTTGAGGATGCGGGTGCAGCGACTGCAGACATCGCCACGGACCAGGGTCAAGCAGCAACGCGGTGCACACACTCCCCAGCCAGACCCTCCCACACGCATGTTCCAGCTCCCAGCGACTCCACGACAACGGACTCTAACTCACGCCTAAACCACCTGAGGACATGACCACTTTCCTTCTGCCCCATGATGAAGCGGGAGCACAAAAGACAGAATGTAATTTGAACTAGGTACTTGCATAAATGATGGGATGACCCTTGTGTCTTTTGTGTGTGTCGGGGAGGGGGCTGCGGTGGTACACCGTGGTCTAGCAGGCAGACCACTCAGAAAATTCAAGAACCTCGGGCCAGCCCTGGTAATTTGACAGGGGTCAACTGCAGAGGGCTGCTGGCCTGAGGAAGTCCCACTGGATGGATTAGCACCTGGCCACTGAAAAGAGGACACGATCAGGTAATGAACGCTCAGCTTCATGTCGTGGCTTCAGTAAATCCGGACTTAGCTGACAGGCAGTTTCACTTTAGACAGAGCACAGGGGCTTCTATTGGAAGGGTTAAGTCTCAACTAACCAAGTCATCACCATTATAGCCCTTAAGCCCTGGGGTTTACTGGCCTCATGACTAGTAGCTCAACGGCCTAATCGGCTCTACTGTGCAAGAGCCTTCTCGAGCTGGCACTGACCACCACGGGCTAATTCACCGAGGCCCAGGACCTGGCCTCTGGCTCCATGGTTTTGGAAGGCAGATCCTGTCAGCACGTTTAACAAGAGCGATGAACTGTCACCAGAATCAAAATTCTATTTGAGAAATCAGGTATGTGATAGACCTGGGCTTTCATGACAGAGGCAGCTCCTGGAAACCTCCCCTTCCTGCGGCTGTCGAGCAGTTTAGACTGGAGGGGAGTAGCAAGCAGACAAGCCTCTCCCTTTAGCTTGGCAACATCAAACTGTCCCTTGGTCTCAAGGACAGCAGTGTCCCAAGTATGTTTCTCTGGATAGAATTATGGTCCGGGAAGAACACCGTCAAACGTGGGAAACCTGGTACCCAGTGCCAGTCCATTGTGCCATCTGATAGTGACCTTTACTAGTAAAGAAAGCCAATTGTCCTGGTAAGCCAGCATAGCCTAAGTCAGGACGCCTGGCCCCCTTGTGTCCAGGACACTTTACCTGTCCCTGTTCCCTTCACATCTGTAGCTATCAGAACCTGTCCATCCGTTAGATTTGAGAAATGGTAACGTGACGTTTGTAGGTAGTAACCCATTAAGAGGGGCAGAAAATCAATTTAGTGGGAAACTTATATCTGACTGCATCTTGTGAAACTTGAGGGACCCCGGTGGCTCAGGCTGTTGACTGTCCCACTCTTAGGGAGAGAAAGGAGACTCCCCACTGAACACAGGGCCCAGAAGTGTCTGACTGGATGTGATTTCAGCTGGTGATCTCAGGGTTATGAAAGCGAACCCCCCACCGAGCGTGGAGTCCGCTTGTGACTTTCCTTCTGCCCTCTAAAAAAACCAACAGTATTCTGTGAAACCTTCATTTATAGAAGAACGTGTTGGCTTAGTCACAGAGTAAAATCCCAGTATGAGGGTCTCAACATGAAATCCAGTTACAAAAATCCATTTTTAAAAACTTTTATTTGTGCTTCAAAATTTAAGCCCAAGATACATTAACTTCATAGGAAATGCACTCAGAAACCTCTTTCTCAGCGGAGCACCTGCCTCCCCTCGGTCTCCCCCAAACAGAGCACGTACACATTAATCATTCTCCGCTCACAATCACCGGCTTCTTGCCAATACACCAGTTACCCCCAGATCATCTCAACGGCGGCATTCTGGATGTTCTTAGTTATGCCCTGACCTGACTAACCGCCAGGTAGTTTTCAGGATAAACTGCCACTCAAATTCTTTGGCTCCTTTTTGAAAACCAAGTCCTAAGAATTCTTAAATCATTCTCCCTTTGGGGGATTACTTTACAGGCATTAACAATTAGCAACAGAGGCCGTGCTGCTCCACCTGGCATCGCTGAAGAGAGAACCTGCGAGACCAAAGGAGAGTCCTTTGATGGATCAGCCAGCAGGGGGTTCAAAACTGAAAGCCAAATTTAAAGAAAAGGCAATCAGAGCAGCACTCATTCTAACCCAACATTAGGCCCATGCTGTTGAGGGGACCATCGGGCACAGACCGCTTCAAAACCTGAGCCTGCCCTCAAGAGCCAAGGCTCAAAGCGAGCAGGGTCTGGCAAGGGGCCAGGGAGGAACCACCACGAAGCATTGGGGACATTCTCATTCAACCACTTTGTGGAGGTAAAACTTCTGAAGTCAAACCTAAAGGTCTCCGTGAGTCCCGTGGAGCAGTCAGATCTACTTGCAGCAACGATAATGCAAGAAGTCGACTTCCCCACTCGCTAACACACCCTTTTACTTTGTTTTACTTACTTTGTTTTACTCATAGGCTGTAAGCTGCTGGGGCTAGTCTTCAGGCTTATTAAATCGCACCCCAAATTTAGCTTCCTGGTAACTGAACAATTATGTGACCTTAAATACAAAAAGCCCATACATACCTCCCAGTTTCAACAGAAAAAGGCAATCTGCCCACTCCAAGCCTGGCATTTAAATGGGAACAAAGCCAGGCACCCTCCCGGCCCAATACCATGGGCTACTTTCTTGTTCACAGGCCACCCTACTCAGCCCTCAGCCACCCCAGGAGCAGCCCCACGCCAATCATGTTGTCCAGACACAATCTGAGCTCACCCTAGGAGGGCTCCCTGGTGGTGTAGACAAAGCACGTGGAAACCGAACAGCTCTGCTGGTGCCACGGCAGCCCTTCTTTCCTGAATGTCACAATGAGGTGCCGAGGCAGGTCACACTTCTGCCACAGCTGGCAGACTTCCGACATTCCTGTCGGTTTCAAAGAGTGCATTCACTTCCTTGAAATATGGGACAAGCACTCTTTCATTCCACAGTAAGAACATGACCCCAAACTGGGCTACGTGCCCATTTCTGCCCCCTCTTATATCCTGTACCCTCAGGACCATTGATCAAGGGGCCTAGAGCACGACAGGGTAGCCACACCATCGGTTTTCAAGTTGCAGAGGGATATGCACTCGACTGGGGTTTCAGCAGGGTGGACACAATTCCCTCTGGAGTCCATTCAATGTGATCCCTGATAAAGCCTGAGCTTTTAAGAGCCAAACCCCAGTGCCTCAGAATAGATTGTTTCCCCTCAGCTGAGATGTTCAGACAGGGATAACTAACCATCACAGGCGTGTGGGGCTTTCTGGGGACACGAAAGATGGAAACGAAGACTACAAGCAACAGGGGAGGAGTTCTCTCACTTACTTCAGGCAAAGCAGATCAGTTCTGCCTCCCACACTGCAGACATCTAGCAAAGAAAACAAACCCATGTTAAAATCTCCCTGCCACTCAGCACAATCCTAAACCCGGGGCAGGAGCAGCAAAACAAACAGCCCCCCCCCCCCCGCCCATCTACTTGGAAGGGTTCTACTTACACACACAAGTCTCTGCTTTGGGCCCAGGGCAGCCGGCTCACCGCTGCCACCTGCTTCTGCAGGATCCTTTTCCATCTCTGAAACCAAGGCTGAGACTGTAGCTGGCCAGGAGAAATTGCAAAACAAAAAAAAATCTACTCAAGATACACACACGTAACTCTCAAGTAGCTCACTTTCAAATCTGGCCTAAATTTTCTAAAAAGCGAACTTGGGAACTGAGTTTCAGACATCCGTATTCCACAGAAAGGCCTTTCTTTGCCTTCAGACAGGGATAACTTTAGATCATCATGGACTCAGCCCCCGCCAATCGGCCAGCCCATAGGGCTGACACTTGTAGCACAGGAAGACCACTCTGTCCTTACAAAATTCTGCTTTACTTCGCTCGTAAGAATTCTCAACCTCGTCTACTTTATTAAAATAACTTTCCTTCAAAGGTAAAAACTGCTGATACCTAGTGCCTAGATGTACCCAGAATCCCAACTTGACGGACGCTCCCCGCCCTTTTAAAGACAGAGTCTACCTCGGCACAACGTGCCTGATAGCTGAGTACGTATGGGGTGTACACTCCGGCGTCAGCAGAATGTGTGGTTACCCCTTCGGGGCATCCCCAAGGGGAACATGCTGCCAGGAGACACCATCACACAAGGTCACTTCTTCATTTGCCTCTGCATACAAAATGACCCACAGAGCTAGATCAGTTTTTTAAGTAGAGGATTATAGATCTGCCCCAGGAGCTACTTGTAAATAGCCACTGCTATAATCCTGCTATAATAAAAATCCCCAGGCTACAAGTAGATCAGGTCATCTAACTGTTCCTATATGCCTGCCCTTGGGATGGCCACACAACTCCTGGGCCTCCCTCCAGGGTCATTCTCATCCATGGCTGGAGGTGTACTTCTAACACCCTGTAGGTGCCCTGGATGTATAGCCAGGTCTGGAAAGCAGTAACCCTATTTTACAAAGAAATAAGGTGGGGTTAACAGGCTGGGACTAGAGCCCAGATCTCTCAAGTTAGTCTAAAACAAAGTTTCAACCTCAGCTCTCACATCCTGGGTGGGTAGGTCTTTGTGGTGGGGGCTGAGTTGTGGATTGTAGGACACTTAGCAGCACCCATCAGATCCCATTAGCACGCTCCACCCCAGTGGAGAACCACTGGGCTAATCTTAATTCAATTATTTTTCAATGAAACTGAAAAAAGATAATTTGCCACAAAATTTGCCCTATTTTTATGGTTCTTTAAAAAACAAGAAACAGCTGTATAACTCTAAGCCTCAGTTTGTTTACTCAGTAGCAAAGGAGAAAATATCTACTCCACTTAAGATTGTTGTAACAAATATTGTTTGGGAGACTGCTTGGCAAGGAGGCTAGCAGAGTTCCATACTCCTTCCCTTACCTGGGCAGGAACAATTCTGGGAGACTCACATCCTTGAAATCTGACAGACAGACACTAAAGGGACCCTAATCTCTGCAATTCTGCCAAAGAGCTAAAAAACTCTTCCCACAGAATTTTCATCAAAAAAAAATCCTTACACTCAACATCTTAAGATGATGGTTTTCACGTGACTTTTTTCAAAGTCTACAGTCAACACCTTTAATCTCTAAGGGAAATGTGGGTAATATACTTCATTCTAATAGAAATGATGTCAAGATGTTATTCTCAAGATTGATATTTAAAGAGCTGAGCCTCAAGGCATCAGAACTCTTCACAAAAGATGTCCTTTCAGACAAGGATAACTTTAATCATCCACAAATATTTCTAAATCCCAGCCAGCCAAAACCCATTTCCTAAGTCTCCCTTCCGGGCAACCCTTTTGATTCCAAACAGTGACACCTAGTGGCCCCAAATCACACTGGCACAGACCCTGCTCACTTCCGGATTCTGGGTCCATTTTTCTCACCCTAACTAGCTTTATGCATCCACGAGTTCATAAAACTAAACTTAAGACCAGAATAAAGTGTGAGGCGGGCGTATGTGGCAGGCCTTCCCACCATCTCGACTTTCTCACTTCTGGTGACCACCCAGGTCCTACTGGCACCCATTCTTACTCATTTCAGGGATCCATTCGTTACTTCCAAGTTTCAGCCTGCAGGTCTGGCGCTCTCTGTCTTCGCAGATGCCAAAGAAAAGCCTGTGGGGAATGAAAAACTGAGCTTGTAAGGTGGGTTGTGGAATTACGGCCTTCCAAAATCGACAACCCCATTTACGACTACCTATAGGATTAAATAAAAACTACTGATTAGGGCCGTCCTCAAGGCACTCCGGGAGGGACTTGACTTGGACGTTAACACTTGATTTAAGAACTGGCACCCGCAGCCTGCCCCGTGGGCGGGCCTCGGAAGACCCGCAGGGCGCACGGTGGTTGTGCGACGCACGAGGCTGCACAGGCTGGAAGACGCTTTCCCCGCCCCAGGAGGGGGACCTTTGACTCCAAAGGAGGGTCTGAGCGCTCTCCCCTCAATCATCAACACTCGCGCCGTTCAGTGATCCAGTATTTCAACTAAGCCTCCCAACCACCCTACGAGGGAGACCGGTTTATCGTCACCGTTCCGCCTCTGAGGAACGGGAGGCCGAATGCACTAGCTCCGGCTCCAGTAAGCCCTCGTTTCCCCACCTCCACAGCCTTACCACAGCCAAAGGCCCGAGACTGCTTGTCCCGTTTGGTCCTGCCAGAAGCCGCCATGCCTCCCAGCCGCGCGGCCTGCATCGAAAAGAAGGTGGAGCCGCGCCTGCGCACACGTGTTCTCAGCAGTCTCGCGAGAGCTCTCGCGATGTTGAGAAAGGGCTCATGGGAAATGTAGTGCAAACAACCGCCGCTGGGAACGGCCGCATCCTCAGCGCAGCTCTGGAGTTGGGGGTAAAATGGTGGCCGCCACCAGGGACAGTAGAGAGCCCGGGGTGGGAGGACTGATCTCGGAAGAAAACGAAAATGGACGGTTGCTTCAGCTATACTCATTTATCTGCTGAGTCCACAGATAGTCCCTGGCCGAGACTGGGGTGGCGCAGAAAGTTCAAGGGGGCCTCACGAAGGGAACGGATGAGGAAACCGAGCCCTGGCCGGATTGCATTCTTAATTGTTCCGCAGATTTCACTTGGGGCGGGGAGGGGTCATCTGGGTGGTGGGTAGCGTTAGAGAAAGGGCGGAAGATTCCCGGGGGACTGTCAGGCGTCCCGCTCCGCTGCCCTTCAAGTTGGGGCGAGGGCGGAGAGGCCCGGGCGGCAGGGGGCGCCCGCGAGCTGCGTCTCCGAACGACTCTGCGCCTACCCGCCGGTGGCTTTAATTCCCACCAGGGAAAAAATAAACTCAGAGAAGAGCAGGGGATGGTGTGTAGCAACCACCGCTCCTTCTGACCGTTATTCTTCAGGCAAACACTCACTAGTCAGAGCCAGAATTTACACCTATTTGGAAACTAGTTTAAATTTGCAAGACCGGAAAGCCTTTTCTGCATTAGCCTCCCCCCATTCTCATCAACCTTTTAGCGATGATCTCAGTGGCATTTAGTCTGGATTGTGTTATTCTGTATGTGGTCATAGGTCCCAGGTGCTTATTACCAATGCCACATTTGTTTATGTTTGCCTACCTTAATTTGATTGTAAGCTCTTCAAGGCAGGAGACGTCTGTCTCTCTTTTTTAAAGATTTATTTATTTATTTTAGAGCGCGCACAGCAGGAGGAGGGAATCTCAAGCCGACTCCCTGTTGATCGAGGAGCCCACCCCAGGGCTCCATGCCACTACTCCTCATGAACTGAGGGGAAATCAAGAGTCCACCCAGGTGCCCCAGGAATCATCTCTTTTAATTATTTTTATTTTCTTTTTAATTCCGTCATAGTGCCTGGTTGGTATTCTGCTGCCTCTGCTTGCAGACCATACTCAACAGATAATCATGGACTCACTTAGCAGTAACTTCTATCTTGTAAAATTGGCCCTTAAGTTTCTCTGTCTTGAAGACACTGTTTTGTGTAAACCCGAAAGGGGGAATGGGTTCTCTCCCTGTACACCAAGTTCCTTTCATTTCAGACTTGGAGAGGGAGTTTTTTGTTTTGTTAAGATTTTATTTATTTATTTGAGAGAGAGAGGGAGAGGGAGGGCACCTAAGGAGAGGGAGAAGCAGACTCCCCACTGAACAGGGAGCCCGATGCAGGGCTCCATCCCAGGACCCTGAGATCATGACCTGACCTGAAGGCAGATGCTTCGCCGACTGAGCCACCCAGGCGCCCTTGGAGAGGGAGTTTAAGTGTGGAAGTTCCAAAAGCTGCGGGTATGCAGACGAGCGACCCACTGCAGGTGAACAATAGCGAGAGTGGATACCTCGTAGCGCTATGTGCCGTCCACTCGTGGAGCACGGGACATGCCTTGATTGGTTTAATGTGCACCGTGGCCCTGTGAAGGGCACCATCACTACCCTCATTTCACAGATGAGGGAATGCAAGCATTGAGCGATGAAGTAACTTTCCCAAATTCACGCAAGTGGTGATTGCTGGAGTTGGGGTGTGAGCCCAGCCCACAGAGTCCGTGCTTTCACCACTAAGCTGTACTGCACCGTGTGTATCTATACGTCAGTCTTATTATAGGGCTTCTGGTTGCAGGAGAGAGGAGCAAAGAGGGGTTTTGTGCATTTGCAGGGGTGGTTAGGGATGAAATCACTCGGGGGAATGATGGGCACCTATTCCGTGGTTTTGAGCCACTTTATGGCAGGAAGGGTGAGGAGGAGAGGCTGCAGGGGCTGATGGGTGCAAGACTGTGGGGCTCTGGGCTCTAGCAAGGCCGTCTTGAGTCCTGGACTGGTTGCCACCTCGTGCGTCCACAGTGTAGACTTCACACCCGACAGGACACAGCAGAAGAGCAGCAGGCTCCCAGCAGATGGGGTGTCGCGGGCGCTGGGCAGCAGCCAAGAGGCCAGAGCAAAATGCAATGAGAGGGCTTGTGCCTGTGCCCCTGTTGGGCACGCTGCCTGGGCAGGCCAGAAATCCATGGGAAAGATGGGGCGCCTGGGCAGCTCAGGCGGCTAAGCGTCTCCCTTCAGCTCAGGTCATGATCTCAGGGTTCTGGGATGGAGCCCCAAATTGGGCTCCTTGCTCAGCAGGGAGTCTGCTTCTCCATCTCCCTCTGCCCCTCCCCTCCTGCTCCTGTGTGCACGCACTTGTGCTCTCGCTCTCTCTCCCTCAAATAAAAAATCTTAAAAAAAAAAAAAATCAGTGGGAAAGATGACAAAGAACGCATCAGATTTCTGAATGAGCAGGCAGGGGTTCAGAGCTGTCAAGACCAAAGCGTTAAATGTTGTGATTTCTTTCTTTTATTTTTAAGTAGGATCCACACCCAACATTGGGCTTGAACTCACGAGATTAAGAGTCTCGTGCTCCACTGACTAAGCCAGCCAGGCGCCCCGAGGTCTGGGATGCTTGAGTTTTACGTGCAGGGGAATTACGATGTAGCCGTTATTCAAGGCTAGTATGGATCTGTGTTTACTGATATGGGCAGAATCACACAGTCTAGTGGTCAGCGACAGAAGTAGAACACAGGCTGAGCAGGGCCAAGGTCCTCGGTGCGGTTCAAGGGCCTTGGCTCTGAGCACAGAGGTGAATCTAGTCATTTGGCCGGCTGTGTTCGGGTGGTTAAGCTCATTGGTTTCCATGCACTGATAGGATTTCAGATATGGTATCTGAAACCCACATTAACAGGAAACCGGGATATTTGGAATATTGAGGTTAATTTCTTAACCTGGAAAGGAAGCTCTACTCTCATTAATAAGAACAGGAAAGTGGGTAGGGATATCCCAAGCAGTTGGCTGCTTGCATCGGAACAGTTGACCGGTGATTCACAGGGGGTTCATCTCCGTGGCAGCCCACAGCCGCTCTTCCTCTGTCTCACAAACAGAACAAAGCTACCGGCTTACTCTGTCCTCACTGGAGGCAGGCTCCTCCCCAGCCCTAAGGGCGAATCTTGATGAGTCTGCACCAGACCCTTAGGATCAATCTGTTCATTCTGCCAGGAATTCAGAAAAGGGTTTGTGATGCAATCATGCCAAGTTTGGGAAAACTTTTCTTGTTTTTAAAAACAACAGCTTCTCTTCTGGCTTTGGCATGCTGTGAAGATAGTATGCTTGAGGCGGTGGCAGCCTTCTTGCATCCGTGAGGCTTGGTCCAAAGCCAGAGCCTAAGGTCTGACGTGGCAGAGCGGAAACAAAGGAAAGAGAGTCTTCATGATGAACTGCCGAAATACCAGTCCTGGAGCCCCGTACCTTCAGACCTTTTGTTTTGACTCAGAGACACATATTTTTAATATTTTAATATTTCTGAATGCGAGGAGCGTCTTACAAGCAAAGGCATGTTAGTTTCAGTGAAACACAGAATGAGAGGGTTTTTTTTTTTAACATTTATTTATTTTAGAGACGGGAGAAGGGGTGGAAGGAGAGGGAGAGAGAATCCCAAGCAGACTCCCTGCTGAGTGCAGACCCCCCCCCCCAACTCTGGGCTCAGTCAGACGACCCTGAGATCATGATCCCAGCCAAAACCAAGAGTCGGGTGCTTAACCGACTGCACCACCAGGTGCCCCAGAATGTGAGATGTAAAAAAGAAATCTCCTTACTATTTGAAGCACCCTAAGTTGGGTGTTCTGTTAGAGTCACAGTCATCCTAAATGATACGATCCACATGTCCCAAATCCTTTTCGTGTCATTATAATTCTGAAAGAACAGGTCATGGTAAAATAAAACGAATGAGCTGACATGGGCACGTCACCTTTCTGAAAACACAGAAGCTACTGTCTATTAAGTATTTGCTCCCGGCCAGGCTCTGCTCGAAGCACCTTCCTTTTAAAAACCAACGTACTGAGGCCGGACTGATATACAAAAAAGCTGTAGCGGCTCAGACTAGATGGGTCTGAGCACATCGCACGTACTGTCCCTTCGTTCTCCCATCTGCCCTCTTACGATCACCCCCCTTTTGCAACCAAAGAAGCCAAAGGGCAGCAAGGTGAAAGTGATCAGTAAGTGGGAGCATTGAGATCTGACCTCAGACAGTCCAGCCTCAAAGCCTGTGATGCTCACCGCTGTGCAGAGTTTCCCGGAAGAACACACGATGACAGTGGGACACATTTTGCTTCACTCCGGCGCCTGACTTCAGCCAGCCAGAAAGCCCAGCATAAAAGCACGAAGGGTTTTGTTTTCTTCCCCCCGCCCCCCGCCCCGGGATTTCTCAGGACCACAAAAGCTTGCTACAAATGGTGTTCAGCAGAAACCTGGGATCGTGGAACACGGCTTTAACCTTCTGGAGTAGGAGAAATGTCCCAAGGCATAGCCCATTTGCTGAGAAGCGGCGACCTTGGCATTGCACGGGGTGGTTCCCTGTGTTTGGCCTGCTCTGCAGAGCTGTTGCCTCTTGTAAAATTATTGCTTAATGGGTTCTTCAAAAATAAGTGAATGTGAAGAACACATAATATCCTGTTGACCTCTTCTGCTCGTTTCGGGACACGTCGCTCCACTCCCAGGAACCCTGCCTTCCCACGAGTGTTGCCCAGCCTTTGCTCATATTGTTTGCTCCCTTTGCCTTGAAATTTCCTACGCCTCCTCCCCTCCTCTGCTGAGCAAATTCCAGCTCCTATGTCAATACTTCCTCGGCAAAGTCTCACCTGCGAAGGCGCCGGGGTCCCGAGCTCTCGGCTGGGTGTTCTGCCGCAGGCTGGTGAAGCCCACGCTCAGCGCCCAGGCAGGCTCGGAGCGGGTCCCAGCCCAGCTGATTCTAGCCGAGTAACGCTGCACGACCACCGCCCCTCCGTCCCAGCCTCTCTTCTTATCTGGACGTTTAGAACCGCGCACGCACAGCACCTCCACGGGCCCGGCACGAGGGAGCACTTCATACACAGAACCCTTGTTATTTGAGCACACTTCTTAGGGGACTCACTGTCTTCTGATGATTTGTTTTCACATCTGGCTTTTCCACTAGACTGTGAGCAAGACAAGAATCAGGTCTTCATTCCTGGTTTTGTTTTTTTTTTTTAAACTCTTCCCGTCATCTGTATTGAGGTATAATTTACATACAATAAAATGCATGCATTTCACATATACGACTCCATAGTCCAATCAGTGATAGGCCCATCTAACCACAACCCGAGTCAGGATTTAGAACATCTCTGTCACCCTGAGGGGCACCTTCCTGCTATTTCCCAGTGTCCATATCCAGCCCTGGCCCCAGGCAACCACTGATCTGCTTTCTGCCATTACAGATTAGTTCTGCCTGTTCTAGAAACTCCTTTAATTGGATTCGTACAGTAGGTGCTTTTCGGGGTCTGGCTTCTCTCAGTGCCCCATGTTGTGGTTCACACAGTGGCTCATTTCCTTTTAATTGCTGAATAGTACTCTGCAGTGTGAATACGCTGCCCCCTTTCCTACCCCCTCACCCGTGGACGGTATTTGGGTTGTTTCCAGTTTGGAGCCATTATTAATAACACTGCCGCGAACTTCTCTGTACAAATCTTTGCGTGGACCTATGGGTTCGTTCCTCTTGGATAACTGCCTAAGAAACTGCCAGACTAGTTTCCCAGCAGTGTATTAGTACAGAGCTACGGTTGTTCACCAACGCCTCTTACGGTCTGTCTGTCAGCCTTTCTGGGGAGTGTGCAGTATGTCTCGTTGTGGTTTTCATTCACATTTCCTTGATGACTTAGGATGTCATGTATCTTTTTAGGGGTTTATTGGCCATATGTATACTTTCTTCCGAAGTGTCTATTAAAATCCTCCCCCCTTTTTGTTGAGCTGTCTTCCTATTACTGAGTTGTAAAAGTTCTTTATATATTCTGGATACTGGTCCTTTCTCAGATTTTTGCTTGGCAGATATTTTCTTCCAGGCTTTCCAAGAATTTCGATAAAGTCCAATTTATCTTTTTCTTTTATGGTTACTGCTTTTTGTATTCTCTCAAAAGGACTCTTCTTTCTCCACCCATCACCTTCGTGGCGTCTGTTTTGGGGACCCCATTGATCTGTGCGTCTATCCTTGGGAACGGCACGCTGTCCTGAGCTCTGGTCTTGTCTCCTCACCTGAACGAGACCACTGTAGTCTGCTGGGGTTCCCCGCCCCACGCCACAGGCAGGGACCTGTGTGAGGCAGACGCTGAGGGGGCCAGGGGTCACCATCTTGTGTGGTGCCTGTTGTCAAATGTCTGTTTTTCTATCTTGCCCAGTTTTCTGGTTCTTTGTGGCAGGAAGCCTTACTTCATTTCTGTACCCACAGGGGCTCCACCCACGCTTGCCAAGGGGGCGAGTCACTGTCAGCACCTCTAAACACAGTCCATTGTAGCCTGTTTCGCCCGGGAGAATCTGGAAGGGCCCCCAGAGGTCAAATGGTCCATCCCCTATATTTTACCAGACCACTCTTCTTCTGAGGGTAGTCAACGGGTCCCACCCATCCTCAGCACCAGCCCACTTGGGTTCCACATTGCCGGTTAAATGGGAGACTGAGGTCCAGAGAAGGAAAGGTCATGTGACCAGGCAGCAGCCGAGCGGGCACACCCGGGCTTCCTTGGCTAGGATCTTTCTGTTGTTCTTGCTGGCAGGTCAGGCACCATCCCTTCCATCGCCGTCTGACTCCAGCACCTACCACAGAGTGTGTCTGTCGTCTCAGGCTCCCGATACACGCACCTTAAATAAATGACCAAGGAAGAAATGAAATCATTTCTTTGAAATGCTCCGTTCTCCTGGCTTCTGCAAACGTTATTAAACCTGTGTGTGCCCGTGTGTGTGTGTGTGTGTGTGTGTGTGCATTCGCATGGACACAGGACCGGGGCCATTCCTATCCAGGCCCAGAGGCCATAATCTATCAGAAAATCTTTATATTTGGTTTTAATTTTCTCAGCCACCCTCTCATCTTAATTCCCACTAGGGGGCACGTGTATCCCACAGAGAGGGTCCCTGGTCGTCCTTAGGTACAAGGACTGGTTTCCAGCTGAAGTCAGCAGGTCCCTCTTGGAGCCACCTCCTTGAAAACCTGCACCCTCCCCCTGTAAAAACAAACAACAAAGCCTTCCTCCTCAAGCTGCCCCCCTCCGGCTGGGCTGCTGGCTACCACCCTCTCCTACCCCCAGGGCTCTGCCCCTGAGAGCCGAGTGACCATGGCGACAAGCTCGATGATGTCTGTCACCCCGGCTAGGGGCCACTGCTTCCTCCCTGAGGGGCAGGACAGATCGTGGAAAGGCAGCTCTCCTCACCCCCCTCAGTCGGCAGGCCAGGACTGGCCTTTCGGGTCCCAGAGTCTGGTCTGGCCTCGAATGTCAGTTCCTGCAGCGTGAGCAGTGGGAAAATCAGCGGGCGGGGTCCACAGCTCTCATTCCTGAGCCCTGGTGGACCGGTCACACCCAGGACGTCCTCGAGCCCCAGCTCTAGACTCAAGTCCTCTGTGCCCCGACACCTTCCCAGGCTTTGGCACCGCATTGCCCGCGCACACGTCCTGGCTTCACTACTCGCTGTGGGTGACCTTGAGCAAGCTCTGCGAACTTGACTCTCCTTATTGGGTAAATGAGGATGACGACAGTTCCTGCCCCATCAATGCGACAATGCGTATAAGTAAAGCACTTGGCACAGCCCTAGCACAGAAGCGTTTGAGACACATTAGCCATTATTAATAATATTAGTAGTATCATTATATGACTGTAAACCTTGGCCATTTCCCTTCTTTCGAGGCTCATGAAGAAGCGTTCCTTCCCTCTAGCTCAAGGTCTCAGGCTTCTTCCTAACTGAGGTCCCGCAAAGGGTCCCTTGGGAACCCGTGGGACCAGTCCTTGTGCCGCGACGCCCGCCTCATCTTGGACCAGGGCCTCTGCTAGACGCCCGCGCCCGGGACCATCCTGCCCGCATCCCCACAACCACACGTTTGGGCTGGGTGGGGGTACTCCCCGTGGTGGCATCTGCCCCCTAGGGTGACATAGGACAGCGGCGGCTGATGCAGCTGCTCTGTCTGCTTTCCCTGCTCCCCCCCCGACCCCCACGCCCACCCCCACCATCTCATTTGCTCTCTGGCCATGTTCCAATCTCCAGGAGAGACTGGCAGCTGCCCCGAGTCTCAGCCACAAAAGTAACAGACAACAGCACCTCCCTGCTCCCGGCTGCCGCACTTGGCCACCCTGCCGCTCAGAGCAGCCTTTTCCCTGTCACTCAGGCTCCAAGCAGCAGAGACATTAGCATTCAGACAGAGGAGGGAAAAACATCAGGGCCATCACCTCCTGTCTTCTCTAGGAGCTGAGATCCGTGCGGGGAAGCAGAGCCAGTTGGAGGGAAGGTGTCCGGGTCAGGCTTCCCACTGGAGGTTGGGACAGGGTTGCAGGCACCCAGAGGCAACAGTGGTGTGCCTGGTCCAGTCCACGGGGCTGCCAGGTCCTACCAGGTGCCCAGTGCTGGGCTGGGCTCTGGCTTGTTTCAGAACTGCCCATCGCCCCGTTGTTGTGCATGTGGGAAGACAGGGCAGGAAGGGCCACGGGGTGAGGGGGGGAAGGGCTAGCTGTTCTGAACCTACTCTTGTCGCAAAGTGACGTGTTATTCAGTAGTTAACACCGTCCCCCGGGCTCAGATATACTGAGCGCTTACTAAGGGCGCTAAGCACTTTAGACACGTTATCTAATTTAACCCTTACAACAACTCCGACAGGTTTGCTGTTATCCTCCTCTTAGGAGAAACCCCAGGGAGGGACGTTCAGTAACAGCCCAAGGCCACAGAACTGGGAGGTGATGGTGGAGTCAGGATTCAGATCCGGTGCTCTGAGCCCGGACTCCTCGCTCTTAGATTCTGCGTTCATATTTCCTGAGAGCCAGCACCCCCCAGGCTAGGGATGCACCAGCTCTCAGTCTCTCTGCTGTCTCTCTGGTTGCCCTTAATCCCTTTCCTCCTATTATGGTCAGTCTGCCAAGCCCCTGGGCTTTCCTGCTCCCATTCCCAAGCAGCAGCTCTTTCCAAGGAAGTGGGGTGGGGGGAAGGATGCAGCCTCTTGGCGACATTGGGTGCACCCCCTACGAAGGGAGCTAGTGGCTGAGGAAGGAGCGCCCCGGCCCCGGCCCCGGCAGCCTTCTCTAGAGGAGCGCTCGGCTGAGGGTGGGCACTCCCCGCAGCAGGAGAGGAGCTGCAAATGTGCAGGGCGTGCAGAGAGCCCAGGGGTGGGAGAGCCCCGGGGAATAAGAGAGAGCGTGGGCTGGGTGTGTGGGGAAGGTGTAAACACAATCTGCTCCCACCGAAGCCAGCCTGCTCCCTGGGGGAGAGGGCCCCTCCCTCCCAGCCCACATGGTACCCCAGCTGGTAGGGCCCGGGCAGCCGCCAAGGCCAGCCAACACACTCCCCCCATCCCCTCGCCTTCCCCCCCTTCATCGGGGACCGATGCCTGGAGGAGCCACCATCCCCTGAGAACAGCGCCGCGAAGGGGTGTCACTTTGTGGAGGTGTGTCTGGGCCGGCCGCCAGCTCCTGTCCAGCCAGGTGACCTTGGCCTGACAATTCCTCAGACCAGTGCAAGGAGACAGGCCACCTGGAAATGGCAGAGAGCAGAGCCGAGGCCGAAGTGACAGGAACATGGCAAATAGATTAGAGGATGAACACACAGGTAGGCTCGGAGACGCAGACTGGAGCCCCAGGAGTGGTGCCCTCTGGCCCTCAGTTTGACAGCCCTGTCACCAGGAAGGCCGTTGCCACACAGGAGGAAGACAGGCTGACAGGAGCTGAGACAGGTGGTCACGAACTTCTGGCCCGTGTCAAGTGGGCAGTGGGGCTCTGCCGTGGTTCCGGCCCAGAGCTCCTTCCCCTGGCGGGACCCTTCCTCTGCCTCCACCCCACCCTACTTCTAGAAGCTTCCACAGCACCGCCAGTCTCCCTGCACGATCAGCAGCCTCTCCCCCATGGCTTCAGTGTGGGTCCCCACTGTCTGCGGCATCTCACCCTTTCCTTCCCTCCTTCAGATGTGAAGTCAAGGCGACGACGGAAGGGCTGCTGTCTAAAGAACTCCCCGTCTCCTGCCGCCTGATGGCAGGGGCCAGCCAGACGGAGACCTCCCCCCCGCCCGCCCAGCCGTGGGGGCTGGATGGCGAGGAAGGGGGGCTGCACGTGCGGGAGGGGGCGGGGGGGGGCTTTGCAAGATGAATGGCTTCCAGACAGTCGGGAGCAGCTGCCTGCCAGTCTGTGCCTGGATCCCAGGGAGCAGAAGCGGAAATCTGCTTTGATCTCTGCTCTGGATCGGGCAGGATTGTGAAGAGAGAAATGGCAGAGCAGCTGGGGGCAGAGGAGGCCGCTGCGGTGCTGAGCAGTCAGCGCATTGACAAAACAAGTGTCATGCTTCTTCCCTTCCCACATGCTACTGCCCCTTTGGAACACACGCACGCATGCACACACGCGTGCCCGGAAGACACATTCGGGAGACAGGCTGGGAGATGCTTCGCTCCAGCTGCAGGCAGACATGTCACAGATCCAGCTGGCATTTCTTGCTGATAATTTCAGCAGAGCGGCCAGTGACAGGGGGAGTTCTGGGGACCGGGGAGAGGCACGTGCCACAGGAAGTGAGTGCCACCCTGGCACCCCGATGCCACACAGCCTAGGACCACAAGCTTTGGGGCTGCCAGGCCAGGGGAACCCCTCTTCTCACAGAGCAGCTGCAAACTTCCAGGAGAGACGACTGGGCCCTGGTGGTTAAGAGTGTGGGCAGCTCTGTGGCCTCCGTGCGAGGCTGGGGGGGAGTCCCCGTTAACTAGCTGGATGACACTGGACAAATTCATTAGCCTCTCTGTGTTTCCTCATTTCCAAAATGTGGGTAATAATATGCCCAGGCTCCTTGGGTTATTGCAAGGATTAAGTTAGGGAATGAATGAAAAGCCCTATCAGCAATTCCTGGGCTCGGCCCTGGGGCTCCCCGCTCCCTACCTGCTCCTCCTCTAGCCTGGGCTGCTGGGGCTGCCCCACAGTAGACCCCACCGGGTGCCTCTCTGGGCCTGCCTCGGATCATCATCAGGACCTCAGAGGAAGGGAGCCCAGCCCAGAGCAATGAGCGTCAGGAGGCCCCACCACCAGCGCCGGGGGCAAAGTGAGGACAGGTGGGTCCAGGTGCTCAAAGGGAGGGGTCTACCTTCTCGATGGCTGCTTTTCCCCATTCTCCTGCTTGCTGCTGCTGCTTCCACCACAGCATCCTTTGTGGGTGGGGGGCAAGCCAGGATGTAAACTAAAACGGAAAACCAAACCAGATTGGCACTTCCTCCCGTGCCAAGGCAGGGGCTTGCATTGCAGAATGGATGTTCCAGAATACCACCTTTCCCTCAGAAGTCCGTGGGAACTACCCTCGGGCCCCCAGCATGACCACCACCTCATCCCCAGGCCCAGAAAATGCTGTCGAGATCACACGTCATTCCCTTGAAACTAGTCCTTGCTCCGTGGCTGGGACCATAACAGGTTCAAGGTAGGAGCTGATGAAGTCCACCCCCCCTTATGCTCACCCTCCACCAATGACCACAGAGCTGAAGCCGGCCGGCTTTGCTCCCACGCGGCCAGGCCTTGCAGAGTCTTCCTTCCTGGTCCCCAGCCCAGCCCTCTACCCTCCAAGGCTCACAGCCCTGCCCTACCTGCCTCGGCCAGCTGGTCTCAGTTCCTGGGGCTGAGCTCCACCTGAAGAGGGGAGGACTTACCGCAGAGGCTCTTTCTCCCTAAACAGAAAAGCATGAGAGTCAGAGGATCGAAGGAGATGTCCTTCCCGAGCTTCCAGACTTCCTCTTCCTTCCGCCCCAGGCCTAGCGAGTCACCCCACTAATGAGGGGTAGGGGCAGCTGGGAAATCAGCTGGAATTTGTGACTGTGGAATCGGAGAGCAGAAATTTCACCCAGGCCAGCCTGTCAAGGCGGGAGGTGTTAGCCGCTTGGCTGATTTTTCCAGTTAACTGGGTCCCGAGGAGTTAACAGGAAACTGCTTCCTTCTGGCTAGACCACACGAGGCCAGGCCGATAGTCCAGATGCGGCTCTCTCCTCCTGATGGGGGTCTGGGCCCATTTCATGTGGAAGAGACAGACTGCCTGAAGTCAGGGACCTGTCTGTCCCCATCGGCCACAAATCGGATGGATGACCTTGAGCAAGTCACTTAGGCCTCCCCATCCCTCAGTTTCCTCCACCATTAACGGGAGATAGAAACATTTGTCTTGCCAACCCTCTGGGACTGTTACAACCTCCAAGCGAGTTAATACAGGAGACATGCCAGGGGAAGACTAGAACACTGGTCAAGAGCCAGGCGACAGCAGGAGAATAGCCAGCGTTTACTGAACACCTACTTCAGGCCAAGCGCTTTATGCAGATCTCACCTTGAACCTTACAAACACCCTGCACGGTCTGTTGCTAATCCTAGTTTACATATAAATAAAAAGATCAGGTAACTTTCCCCAAGTCTCTCAGTCAGTAAGTGGGGAAGTGGGGAGTCAGGACGGGGGACTCTGGCTGTACACCCCCAGACCCAAACTCAACCTGGAGGACCAGACATTGGAGGGCCTGCTCTGCGTGCGGCCCGGGACTCACCATTTCCCCTGGCAGCCCAGTTCACCAGCAGGACTCCTTGGGCACTAGTGTGACCATCTCAGCTAGCCTAGACGCCAAGGAAGGCCACGGCAGAAATGCCTGTTGCCAACACGTGCCCAGGGCTGCCCAGTAGGCCGTCTGACATTCAGAGCCTGAGGAACCCCAGCACCGAGGAGGAGTTAGGGGCCGTGCGCGGACAGAGACTCCCGTTCTCGTGCCTTGCTGGCCTCCGTGTGGCTGAGGGGCACTGCAGGGAGGGTCCCACACCCCAACAGAAAGAGACGGTGGGGTGTCCCAGCAGGCGAGCGTGCTGAGTGCTTAGCCATCTGAGCCCTGTGGGGAGACTCCCTCCGGCTGGGGCCCCCCGAACCCAAGGGCATCATGTTCTCTGTTTCACTAGGAGTGAGAGAAGGCTAGCAGATCTTTTGCAGGAGAGAATGTCACTTCTCACAGGACTCCCACACTAGGTGGGCCCAGAGGCACAAAAGAACATGCAAAACAGTACGTTCTTAATAAATATTCGTCGATTTTTCCATGTTTTTTGGGCGCAGGAGCCCCTATCATCAAAGAACACTGGTCACCTAGGGAAGGAAAAATCCAGAAGTTCCCCAAACTTCACCCCTTGTAAAGGCCACATGGTCTCAGCCTAGGGAAGAGTTAACTTTCTGGCCACTGGAGACAGCGTCCTGCCCGCAGGAGCTGCCCAGCCAATGGCACTCGGTGCTGATGATGTCATGCTCGTCCTGAGCCTCCTATTGGGGACTGGATGGCGAATCCTGCCAGCTGCTCCGGCAGAGGAGCCGCTGAGGCTGAGCGGGGGCAGCGGGAGCGGGGGAAGGGAAGGCGAGCCAAGCAACCAGCGCGGCTTCTGCCCCATCCCTCTCTCCAGTGCCCCTGCGCCTTCCGATAGGACCCTGGGGACCACCCCACAAGGCAGAGCAGCTGTGGTCCAGGGGAGAGGCTGGGGGCTCCCACTGCCACCCGGAGAAAACATTCAGCCTGCCCACCAGGCGCACAGGGGACAGGGTGGCTGGGGCGAGGGGCCAGCCTCCAGCGGGCACCCACATGCTCCTGTACGTCCCCAGGCATGGACAGGGACAGGGAGAGCGTCAGCTTCCTCGGACGCACCCTCCCTCCTCCACCCCTGACTCTCCTCTGCCTTACCTGCCTGAGGACTGGAGGTCTGTTTCCAGTCCGCTGCCCATACCGGCCCCGTCTGCTCCGCTGGGCTCTCTGCGGGCGGGAGGAACAGGCAGCAAGAGCTGTGGGCAGCGCCCAGGCCCAGACCCACCTGTCCTGCGGGACCTAGCCACGTTGGGCTGGGGTCCCGGGGGCCTCAGTGAAGAGCTGTAAGCTCCCCCTGCTCTCAGGGACTCCCTGCAAATCCGCCCCCCACAGCCTCCCAGGAGGCCCAGGCAGCCCCAGCCCACCTTCAGCTTGGCTCCCGCCCGGCAGAGTAGTTTCTCCCCCCTCCCCACCCAAGCCCACGGCCCAGTCAGTTTCTCACGGTTGGACCCGGTTGGCGAACCGGCGGCGCCAGAGCATGGCCAAGGTGCTGAGCAGGAAGAGGGTGGTGCACATGGCTCAGCGCCCCCATCCCCTCCCGGACCGGGTCTGCAGAAGAAGGCCAGAATGGCCCTGCCAGCTCTCACAAGCCACTGCAGTCTGTCCTGAGGTTCCTGCTGGCACGGGATTAGGAGGCTCAAGCTGATTAGTGGGGTCAGCAGACCTGACCTTGTGCAGACTGATTAACCTCGCTGGGCCCAGGTTGTCCCCCGCAGTGGCAGGATAAATCAAGCTGTCTGTTCTGGATGTCGATGTGACTGAGACCTGGGCCTGACCCCCAAGGGGCTTCTAGTCTAGACACATGCCCTGGCCAGTTACATGAAAGACCACAATAGAGAGACGTAGGTGTTGGAAATCACCTGCAGGGCACTTTGGAAGCCGCAAGCCTCAGGGAACACTTGGAAGAAGAGCTGGGGACATCAGGATTTGCAGGTGCTCAAGGAGGGTTGGGTCCCCAGGCAGAAGATTCTGCTGGGGGCTGCAGACGTGAAAGCACAGGACATGTCACAATGATGTCATGGGGAGGCATGGGGAGGGGAGGGGAGGAAGGGGGAAGAATATTAGATGATGAAGCCATAAAGACAAGGGAGGCCAGGGAGTGAAGGGTTGGCTAAGCCATTCAGTTCCCCCTTCTGGACAATCCTCTCCAGATGTTACTGATGACATACCCCCTTCCTTAAGAGACTGAATTGAAGTGTGCCTCGTGAAATAGGGACACGCACCCGCCTCTACAGTATACGCTGTACTCCTGGGCAGATACAGTCCTGCACCATGAACACACATAAGACTTGTAAAGGATGAGGTAAGACTAAACAGAAAGATTTCTCCTGCTTGCTTGCCCAGTGGAAACCTCCGGGCAGCCACTTGGAAGGGCACCGCTCTGGGGTTGCGTGTCTGATCAGAGGGCTTCAGGGAGGTGGGCGGGGGCGGAGTGCCCTGTCCTGGCCCAGGCAACCTGTGGTGCAGGCATGGGTCTGAGCATCCACCCTCTTCTATTCCCCAGAAGAAGGCACTAGATTTTCCTTCCCTCAAAGGAGATGGAGGCAGCTTCAAGGGGGCTCCCGCCCAGGATTGCAGGGAGGTACCCAAATCCTGAGCTCCAGGGAGGACCAGAGCTGGGGCACCACCTGGGCTCTCTACTGTGAAATATGATTTTCAACATACCTACACCAAGGCTTAAGAGGAGAGCCCACCTCTCCTAATACTTGCAGTGGGACACAAAGTCTTGAGAAGGGCGGGATCACCAAGGAGAACTGGACACTGGCCTCGGGCTGGGGCTGGGAGTCAGAGGTGGGACCCTGCTGTCCCAGGTCTGAACAGTTGCTATGCAGGGTGGGGACCCTCTGGCTCTGAGGTCCAGCCCCCACCTCCAGTCCCGCAGCGCTTACACCTGGAGAAGCAGGGCCAGCGGGACAAGAATTTGTCCTCCTCCGTTCGCGGAACCGCTGCCTAATCGCAGCCTTGGCAGCTGAGATGTCTCCAGGGCCTGGGCCTCCCCAAGATTTCTTGACACCTTCCCCCCAGGACCTCTTTGCCCGGCCGGCTGCCTCTCCTATGGACTTTCCTCCACCAGGGCCGGAATTCGGGGCAGCGCCTGTTTTTTTGCCTGCCTGTGTCATTAATAAGCCACCCAGGGACTTTTTTCCGACGCCATGTGCATGTACCGAGTGGGGGGGGGGGGGCTGGCCGGAAGGAAAGGGGGCCGGAGGCCTCCGGCGCTGAAGTTCGACAGCCGGCCCCCATCCCAGTAGCCGGGGATTCCAATAGGGAATTGGAGCAGGGAGGTGACCCCAGTCCTAAAGCCCCCGGAGCCTGGGGTCCGGAGCTCTGAGAGAGCTCTTGGGAGAAGCCGGGAGTGAGCGTGAGCTCAGCCGGGACCCCCGCACCAACCGCGGGGCTGCGTCCGCCCCCTCGGGCGGGCGGCCACGCCGCAAACGCCTGGGAGTGTTTGACTTTGAGTCAGTTCCCCGCCGCGTGAAGGGTGCACACACGCACACGGCCCGACACCGCCCGCAGCGGGAGCCGGGACACGGTGCCCCCCGACCCGCGCCCGCCCGGGCGCACTCCTGTGCGGCCCGCACAGCGGGGCGCCGCGTGACCGCCCCCTCCCCCCGAAGCCCCCCAGCACTCCCACCACACCTACGCCCCAGCCCCGCCCGGCGGTCAAGGTCCGCGGTGGCCTGGAGGGCGCCAGCCGCGTCGCCCCCACCCCGCCCAGCCTTCACCTTGCCGGAATTGGCTCACCGACGCGGGGTTGGGGGTTCGGAGCGGTTTTATTTTTTTGAATATTTTTCCAGCAGACCACATCCCCGCCCCCCGCTCGCGGTCCCCCGCCCCCCGCACATATACCCTGCACACACACACACACACACACACACACACACACACACCCGGCGCGCACAGACAGACACGCTCCCTCCCTCCGGCGCGCTCTACCCCTCGCTCGCCAGCCCGCCCGCCCGCCGCGCACGCAGCCGGCCCCGGCTCCCCGCGCCCGGCGCCCCGCGCCCCGCCGCCGCCGAGCGAAGCCGGGCTGGGCTTGCAGCTGCTCATGGAGAAAGTGCCGGGCGAGATGGAGATTGAGCGCAGGGAGCGGAGCGAGGAGCTGTCCGAGGCGGAGAGGAAGGCGGTGCAGGCTACGTGGGCCCGGCTCTATGCCAACTGCGAGGACGTGGGGGTGGCCATCCTGGTGAGGTAGGTGTCACTCCGGCCCGGCCGAGCCCGGGGGAGGGAGGGCGGTAGCGGCTCCGGGCAGGGGCGGGTTCGGCCCGGGTCCGAGCTCCGGCGCCACCTTTCCAGCTGAAATTGGGGCCGGGCCTGCCCGGGTGCAGGCAGTGTGGGGCGCCTTGGGGCGGGCGAAGCCCTGGCTGAGCCAGTCCTGGCTCTGGGCGTGGGGCTAGGAACTAAGAGCCAGACACAGAAGGAGGGCACCTCGGTCCCCCTCCTCTCCCGGGCTTCAGAACTCCTGGCTCAGCCAGGCATGCCTTCCTCACCAGCGGCCCCAGCCACCCAACCCAACTGTCACAGACACATTTCAATGTGTGTGCTTCAACTGGGGACTCCCCATTTTAAAGGCAGGAAAACTGAGGCTCAGCCAAGAAGGGCGACAAAGAGGAGCAGACCCCTCTCCAGCTCAGCCCCTTTCTGTGTTCAAAGCCTCTTGGAAGGCTAGAGCCAGGGGCCAGAGAATAGAGGTCAGAAGGAGGAGGCCACTGGGGTCCGCTTTCCCAGCTGGCCCCTTCCTGCCCCTGGGCGGGCAGGGAGCTCCCAGGTGAGGCGCAGGTGAGTAGAGAAGCAAATGGTCCCTGGGGTTCAATGCCTGCTGAGCTGAGGAGGGAAAGGAAGAAGTGTCAGGAGTCAGGGCTCCACCCTGGAACCAACACTTGAGGAGGAAAGGCCGTGTGTCTTGCGCTCAGGGGTTACTTGGGTCCCACGAGCCCCCAAAGTGACACTCTTTTACACATCTGCACACTGGTGGACACATTCCGTTGCTCTATAGTTAATGTCCCCAACCCCCACGAGCTGGTAACTGACTACAGCCACAGAATGATGCTCTCTTCCCACACACGCTGGTCCCTGGGGCCCCAGACCCACACTCACCACCCACCCTCTGTCAGCGGCAGAGGAGGGCGGCCGGGTCTCCGGACAGAGCGGGGCAGCCTTATTCTTTGGAGATGGGGTAAGCCCTTGCTTGTGGAAGGGAGAGTTGAGCTGCACGCCTGTCTCCCAGTCCTGGCCCCCAGCTCTGGCTCCTCTGTCTCCCTGATTCTCTCTCCTTTCTGCCTCCCCCGAGCCTGGGACCTACCCAGCTCCATATCGATATGCCCTGATGCCAACTTGGAAACAGATTTTGGAGGAAAAAGAGCAAGAAGCACTCTTGAGTTGGAGGAGGCTTCCTGAGGAAGGCAGCTCTTTGGGCAGCCCCGAGACCCAGAAACATCGCGGGGGGGGCGATGGTGGGGAGGCTGAGAGGGGGTTTCAGATCCTGAAGCCATCAGATATTCTGAGACAGCCCTGCACGTGGGAGCACCCACACCAGCACAGGTGGGTAGTGGAGTCCCATATGCGCCCGACTGCAGTCCCGGAGGGCAGCTCGTGGCCGTGTGTGTCGGCACACGCGAGCCCACCAGGCCTCAGGATGCACCCCGGTGCGCACATGGGTCACCGAGAGGAAGGGAGGTGGAGTCCTTGGAGATTTGCTGTCCCGACACCCTGCCATTTGTCAGGGAGGACGTGGAGGAGATGTGTCCAAGATCCAGCTCCTGGGGTACCACCCAGCCTCCGCGGGAATGGGGGGTGCAGAGGAAGGAACTGAACACTAAGGCCACGGCTGTTTCTATCAGGATGTCAGGAGAGTCTGACATCTTGACAAGATCTTTCTCTCTGTGCCCCTGCAGTTCCCCATTCCTGACTCTTAGGGAGGCTGGGTTTGGGCGGGTGGCGGGGGCGGGGGGCATTTACCAATGTGCTCAGTGAGAGTTCCATAATGAATCCGAGAAGGCCTGAGATAGCAGGTAGGTCTGGCCTGCTGGTCAGCCCAGGCCACACTCCACCGGACCGACCTCTGTGTTGATGGGAGCCCAGGGCTGGCTCAGCTCCTCCCAGCCAGACCCCAGCCCCACCAGCCTCCCCTCCTGGGTCTCTTCCTGCTCCCTGCCTTCTGACCTGCCAGGTGGGGGAGGCTTGGTTAAAGGGGGGAAAGGGCAAGATCGGTGTCCCAAAGGCCCCTCCCCAGATCCTGTGCCCCTTGGTTCTGTCACACCCCCCTCCCCAACTCACGCATATCCACAAGGACAGGCCCCAGTGAGAGCCTGAGACACTAGTCCTCTGGCCCATAGCTCCCACGTCCTCTCTCCCTGCTGGGCTAAGGCCAGCCAGTGCGCTCTAACCCCCCCCCCCCACCCCCAGGAGTTCACAGCTAGGAAGGTGGTGGCAGCAGCGGGCTGTGGTGGTGGTGGTGGTGGTGGAGAAGCTGTCTTGTCTTCGTCTTCCTTCGGGTCTGAGCCAGACCCCACACCTGCACTCCAACCGAGAGGGAACACCCATGCTCCGGGAAGCCTCCCCTCCCGGTTGTAACTCTGCCTCCCCCCTCACACTCAGACGAGCCTATTTCAGGCTCTGCTGGAAGCCCAGATGCCTCTGGGAGCTGAGAAACTCCCCAAGGCTGGCTGCCGAGGCTTCTCCCTGGCAGGCGGCACAGGCCCGGACCGGGAGCGTGGCGAGTGCCTGTGGAGCGGCCAGGGACAGAGGCCAGGATGAAGGAGCAGAGCACGCGGACCCCAGACTCCCCCAGTGCAGCAGTGGGCCTCCGTGGGACTGTCACTCCTCCGGGCCATCGCCTGGCCCTGGGTGTTGGGGCAGGAGACTCACTGAGTCCCAGGCCCCCGTCTCCCTGGCATAGCAGTCTCTCCAAGGCAGGATGGGGGGCGGGGGAGAGTCCCTCCTTCCCGGCCCTGCCACCCGCTTCGCAGGGCAGCTTTGGGCATCGATTCCTAAAACAGAACGTGGAGATAAAAACAGTCCCAACCTCAGGAAGCTGTTGCAGGATTCATGAGACCCCCTAGTAAGTGCTCAGTAGGTCTTCCCTTTAGCTCCTCATCGGTAAAGTGGGTATAATGCCTGCTTTGTCGTAACAATTCAATGAAATTACAAGTGGAGATGTTTTGCACATGGCAGCGCACCAGGCAAACAGCGATCATGGTTTTTACGGCACTGTGAGACGCCCAGAGCTTAAGCTACTTATTTAAGTCCAGACTGGGTTCGTCACATTTGTCCTTCATACAGGGCCCCTCCAGAACAACCCAATGTATTTTTGGACTCATTGCCTCATTTGTCCTCACCAGTATATCTGTGAAGTACCGAGCGGGAGGAACCCCTCTCACACTTGTGCAGACAGGAGGTTGTGAAATGGTTTGCCCAAGGTCACCCTTGGTCTCCACATGGACCGTGTCCTGGTCACTCCCCGGCCAGCAGCAGCTTTGTCGCCTGAAGGGATGGCCGGGGCCAGTTGCTCTCTCTGCATCTGTTCCAGCTCTCTGGCCAAAGGGCTGGTTTGGCCCATTATTAGTTTTCTCTGATCACAAAGGGGGACACCTCAGACACCTGACAAACAGGTTGTCCCAAGACGTTCCATGCATGTTCTGAAGTTCTGATCGAATCTCTGCCTGCACCTCCCGCAACGTCTAGCTCTGGCTGGGAGAGGGAATGCAAAGGTCATGAACGTCATCCTGCAGACCACAGGGCCCTGGGCTGAGGTGGTGGGTCAGAGGGTGTGTGAGAGCCAGGCCCCGCTCTTGGGCTGTGGGACCCAGTCCAACAGGCAGAAAGGGAAGAAGCAGTCAAAGGTGGTGGGGGGAACCCCTAATGGCCTTAAGGGGAAAGCAGTCACCCCAGGCTGGCCTGGGCGCTCAGGGGAGGCAAGTCCAACCTGAGAAAGAGTGAGGAAGACATCCCACCCACTGCGTGGAAAGAAAGAAAGGCTGGCCGGCTCAAGGAGTGTTTTACCAGCTAGAGGAAGGTGGCTGAGTTGGGACAGTTTGTAGGAAGCCTAGAATCCCTGCTTAAGGATTTTGACTTTGTCCAGTAGGCAATGGGGGGCCACTGAATGTTTTTGAGAATGAGAGTGACCTAATGAAAGTGATATGTGGGGGGGGGGGGGATTAGACAATCTCAGATCAACTGGAGAGAGGAGGAGAGAGCTAAAAAGACCTGCGGTCTGCCCCAGGATGTGCACAGGCTTCTTGGAGAAGCAAGATGTGCAGATGTGACGTAATGACAGAACCACACTAGGAGGGTAAGACCGGTCTGTAGCTCTAATTAAATCAGCCAATCAACATGTGCTACAGGCTGAGGAGGGAACAGACGGAGCCGGCAGGAGGACTGAGTCGCATTTCTTCCCTCCTTGCACTGGGTGACCTGAGCTGGGTCACTCGGGCTTTACTTTGCAAAGAGAGCGCTAACTTGATGGCGATAAAGGCTGGCATTTACTGAGCACCCCGTGTTCACACTGTGCTGAGGACCCCACCCGTGGTTTCTCAGTTCATCCTCATGGCAAGCTGGGAACAACCATGCCCATTGCATGGATGAGGATACTGAACCTCAGAAAAGCAAAGTCTCTTGCCCAAGGTCACACTGGCCCGAGATTCTAGAACTAGAGCTCCTACCCTCTCTGCTGGGACTGGAGCAGGGCTGGAAGGGTATGTAGGGTTTGGAAAGAAAGCCAGAGCAAGAAAGACAGAAGCCTGGGAGACAGAGCTGACAGTCTATGCAAGTGTGGCCGACGGAAATGGCCAGGACCTGGGTGGGGGGCTGCATGTAAGCCAGCTCGGCCAGAGGGGGGGTCTGTGTCTGAGGGACAGCTACACAAGGTGGTGAAAACACTTCTGGGTCCTGCCCCTCCAATCTGCACCCCCATCAACCTGGCCGCCTCTGGTGGGCCACGGCAGCCCCTGCTGCAGCGCTCACCCCCCTCCCCCCAGGTTCTTCGTGAACTTCCCGTCGGCCAAGCAGTACTTCAGCCAGTTCAAGCACATGACGGAGCCCCTGGAGATGGAGCGGAGCCCCCAGCTGCGGAAACACGCCTGCCGGGTCATGGGGGCCCTCAACACTGTGGTGGAAAACCTACACGACCCCGAGAAGGTATCCTCTGTGCTGGCCCTCGTGGGCAAAGCCCATGCCCTCAAGCATAAGGTGGAGCCCGTGTACTTCAAGGTATGTGGCTGGGTGGGCGTGGCCAGTCCACCACGGCCCTGCTGTGCTCTGGGAGCACTCCTGGGGCAACAGCGGTGACCACTGGACCGCCCAGCCTCTTCCCCCAGCGTGGCTGTGACAGGGAGGGGCGGCAGGATCGGGTGGGGGCTGGGTCTTGAAGGTGTCTGGTCCCCCAAGCTGCCAGGCTGTCATGTCGTGAATGATCCCCTTGGCCAAACTCTGGATAGAAGGGGTGCTGGGGGTCCTGGAGGTCTCGGGGGTGGGGCAGGGCACCCAGGCCCAGGAGTTTACTTTCCCCTCCTCCCTTTGCCCCCAGATCCTCTCTGGGGTGATTCTGGAGGTGATCGCCGAGGAATTTGCCAATGACTTCCCACCGGAGACGCAGAGAGCCTGGGCCAAGCTGCGTGGCCTCATCTACAGCCACGTGACCGCTGCCTACAAGGAAGTGGGCTGGGTACAGCAGGTCCCCAACGCCACCACGTGAGGAGGGGTGAGGGTGGGCCGGGCAGCCTCCCTGCCGTGTCCTCCCCTGCCCCCTGGTCTCCCACCTCTCCTGGGGCACAGGAGCTGAGTGCTGGGGTGGGAACACTTCCGGAGGCTGGGTCTGGGGTTTGACACGTTGAAGAACAGACACAATGGGAAAGGGCCGGGCCCCTACTACAGGCTGCTCAGAGCAGTGAGCCCCACACAAATTCTTCTAGAACAAGAGAGCACTCAGAGCCCCCCAAGCCCAAGGTCGCCCAGGGCAGAGAGGCTCTAAAAGGTTCCTGGCGGGAAGGCTAGCTCATTGGGCCCAGAGGCAGGCCAGGCTAAGTCCCGCCACTTCCTCCCTGGGTACCAATCACATGGGGCTGTTTTTCATCTCATGCCGACCAGTGCTCCGTCCTGCCTCTGCCTCAGTAGGGCTGGAGCCAGGAGAATCACGAGGATGTGTGCACACAGACGCACATGCCCCAGCCCACCAGGGGCCTGTGTGGGTATCACTACCACACATGCCATCAGCGGTGTTTACTTCTAGACTCACCCTGGAGGCCAGGTTCCCAGTTCTGGGGTGAGGGCCGGGGAGATGGGCTCGAGGAGGGTGGCCAGCCTCAGTGACTCCAGCTCACTCAGAGCACGAGGGGAGGGCTGGCCCCCAGACATGGTGGCTGGGAACACTCCGGCCTGCCTGGGCCCCCAAGGGGCAGGCAGCTCTGGGAGCTCAATGGAGGGGCGGAGGCAGAGCCGGAGTAGGAAGGAGGGAGAGGAGCGTAGGCGGGAATGGGAAGCAGGGGTCAGCCAGCGGCTCAGGACACGCGTTGTAGAGAAACATTCCCAGCAGTTTCCCATGGAAAAGGCGCGTCTCCTCCCTGGGCTCCAAGCTGGCCCATGGAGCCTGCTGGACCTCCGGCTCACAGGGCCTCCGGGCCCAGCTCTGGAGGAGGTCCCCTGAGGGCGACCTGGGGAGGCCGGGCCTTCTGACCTTTCTGCTGCTGACCACACCGGCCCCAGCTTGCTCTGGCCCCCTTCCCCCACATCGGCACCACCCCAGGAGAATAGAAACCTCGGGAACTTCTGGCTACAGCCAGGCAGGGACTCCAGATGTGCACAGCTGGGCCCCCGCCTGCCCCAGATCCCCGGGGGGACGGGAAGCAGGCAGAAGATCTTTACCTGCCAGAGGAGGTGCTGGCAGAGCCGGGAGAGCTGCCGGAAGTGGACAGAAGGGCCAGAGAGGGTCAATGGGGGGAAGGGGCTTGCCCTCCCACGCCTCTCCCCGGGCCAGCTCAGCTCTGGCTGCCAGAGATGAGTTTTGTTTACAGCCAGGAGACAAGACTTCCTGCTTCTAGAGAAAAGGGCTTTTTTACAGGGGCCTAGAGGGACTGGAGAGGGAGCAGGAGAGAGAGCTGGCCAGCGCCAAGTCCCAGTGAATCAGAAACACATGGACAGCGTTTCCCGACATGAAGCCCTGTCCCCTCCCCTGTCTTGCCCCAGCGGGACCCCTGGGACTTACATCTCACCAAATCCCAAACATTAAGAAGCCACCAGAATTTCAGTCTGCCCATTTGTGCTCCTGGTGGGGTGAATGGGCTGGATACAGAGGGGACTGGCTGCAGCCCTGCACCCATCTGGGCCTGGGCTCCTCGAATTTGGGTCTCCCCCCTGCCCACGGCCATGAAGTCATGGGGATTATCACCTCGTCCCTTTGCACATTCGGGCCCCCACCCCAGTCTCCTGAGGGCACGGGTGTGGACCCCAAGAAGGCGTGTCTTCCTGAGCCCAGGGCCTATAGACCCAACCTACTGCCAAGGTCCAAATGGGTTCAGATGGTGGGAGGGCATTACAGAGCAGAGTTCTAGAAGGCCTCTGTCTGGCTTCTCTTATCAGGGAAGCAGTGGTGGGCCAGAGGCCACTGTTTATTGAACTGTCTCTGCTTAAGGGTGTGTGTGCATTTTTTTTTTTTTTTTTGGTGGGTGGGGAGTCGGGAGATTAGGGGGCATGATGGTGAGTGCAAAGGGGCTGTGTGTGCAGAGAATGCCTATGGGTCGCAAGAAGGGTACCCAGACAGGCCAACCAGAGAGGACACAGGTCTCAGAATTAATAGAAAAAGAGCTGATGTTTGAAAGGTTCTTTGCAGTTTGTGAAATGCGTTCACACAGTTGATCGTACTCCATTCTCAGACCTTAGTCACATGTTGGAGAGAAAGATCTGGGGTTCAGGTGGGCCACCTGGTTTGTCTGAGGTCACACAGCAGGTTCCTAGCCAAAGGGGGCTAGAACTTGGGTCTAGTGGGCTGCTTCCAGCTGCAGCGGGCTAGGTCTCCTGGCAGATAGTGTCCTGCTTTGTCGTCATCCCCTGACCCCTCTCCCCTAACCCCCACATTCCCTGGCCCCACCCCGTGCCCCTTGTAACCTCTTATCTCCATCTCCTATCTCGTCCACAGCCCACCGGCCACGCTGCCCTCTTCGGGGCCATAGGACCCCCTCTCTCCTCCCCCCTCCCAGGCAGCACCTTGAGCAGAAGGCCGAGTTCTGAAGACTCTCCTTGACCCTCCATTTCTGGGTGCCAAGGAAGCTGGAGGAATCCCTGACTCGTCTTCCCAGAAAGAGGCAGCCTCTGCCATGGCCACAGTCCCCACTGGAGCCGCCAGGAGGCGGCGCTGGCTGCCTGGATGCTGACCCCAGCTCAGTGGCCTGTGGGGGTGGGGGACGCTTCCTCCTTGAAGAGCTGGGCCCACTCTTCTTAGCTTTTCTACTCTCTGTCAGAGACCTAGCTGAGCAGCTGGCCGGGGTCTGGGGCAGGTCTGAGTCTCTGCAGACATAAGCCAGCCCCGTTTCTATCTGCCCGACCAGCATGAGGGTCCCCCACATCCCCTATCTAAAGCATCACGCATACTCATCTACCATATATACAGATATATTCTATATACAATCTATATAAAATATATATATATATATATATATACATACATATCTATACTGTGTATCTACGGGGCCCAGAGGCACATACGAAGCCTTGGTTTTGCCCATCTGTGTGGGGGGCAGGGAGGGGTCCTGGTCATGCTTCTGGGCAGAGGACAGAGTATTCTGGCGGAGATGGGGGTCCCACCTCAGCACAGAGAGAATCTACGCCTGTGGGCAGGGTGAGGGGTGACCCGAGGGCCTGGGTGGGCAGGGTGGGGGTGACCCAGCTTGCCGGCAGAGTTCAGCCCATTCTCTGACCAGCTCCACACATTCCTGCTTTCCACTTCTAAGTAAAAAGGATTTGGCTCCCCCCCATCCCCCCCCCACCAAAGGATGTGGCTCCCTGACTTGCTCTAGCATGGGCAAGGGCAGACAGAGGGGCCAGCAGTGTGGGACTAGAGGACTGCACTGGGGGAGGGGCCCTGGTACAGAAACCTCGAATGCCAGCCCCATCTGCCTTTGCTGCTAGGAGCCCAGCGGGAGTGGGGCTCCACGCTGCTGTCAGTGATGACAGGCCAGATGCCTCCACCCCATCCTGGAGCTCTGCGGGCCGAGGGCCGACCGCCTTCTCTCCCTCCCTCCCGCCCCCCGCCCGGCTGCTGGCTGGCAGTCGGTCTTGTCCACCCATCTGGGTCAGAGTTGCTGGGGACCGCCCCCATGTGTGCCCCTTCGTCACGTGTGCCATCCTCAAGGATGTCTGGCTAGTGTGGCTTCTGTGCCTGTGTCCCCTCCTGTCCCCTCCTCGTGCAGCCATGCGTGTAACTGCCTGTCCTTTTGTAGTTTCTGATGTTTGTAACCAGACCCAGCCGTGTCATTAAACAGACTCGCTCTTCCCGCGTCTGCGCCACTCATTCTGTCTTTTCCTGCCAGCTGCCGCTCGCCTCTGCCTCCCCTCTTTAGCTCAGGGCTCAAGCCTTTTCTTGAGAGCCACCCAAGGGCCCCCTCACCTGTGCCTCAGCCGTGGCTGGCCGTGGCTCCTCGGGGTTGGGGCTTACAACCGGAGTGGACGCCCTGGCCTGTTCACGCAGAAACACCGGGCTAGAGACTGGAAGCTGGGCTGGGGGGAGGGGGCTGGGGGGGGCAGGGAGGGTGTTTGTGCTTGTTTTTAAAAAGTCAAGGCGCTTTTAATCTTTTGGTCTGGAAATCTCCTCCCTGGGGAGGATAGGAAGGTGGGGGAGGAATCAGGGAGAGATGTTCAGGAAAATGGGCCCTGCTGGTCTGATGCTCCAGGGAGAGCGCCCGGGATTGGGCACCCACCTGCCAGACCTGAGCACTGGGCATCCCACATGGTGGGGGGAGCGAAGTTTCCAGAAGCGCCCGGCCGAGGGTGTTTGAGAAAGGAAGTCTGCTTGTCCCACCTGAAACCTCCAGCACCTTCCCTGAGCTCTCAACTGCCAGACCCCCTTCCCAAGCCCTGGGTCCCGCACCCCCCAGCCTCAGGCCAGCCTGCCCCGCCCCCACGTGCAATGGAGGCCCTAGCCAGAGCATCAACGTCCCAAGGAGGGACCAGGAGGTCACCACACCCGGGCGGGCCACAGGAGAAGCAGGAAGCAGCCTCCGCTCTGGGGAGGACTCCGGGCTGCCTGGGAAGATTCAGTGGACGTGCGGGCAGTCTCGGCTCTCAGACCGTGAACTCCTCGGATGCCGGCTACACCTTCAGCTCCTGGGCCTGCACAGCAGAGGTGCTCAAGAGAAATCCAAAGAATAAATGAATACCACTCATAGAAAGCAAGCCCAGCACCTGGGGCCAAGAGGGAGCTGTGTGAACGAGGCATAAGCGCATAGTGGAGAGGACAGCAACTTCTCGGCCTTTCCACGGAGGCGGTGCTGCAGGATAGAGCGCTGGACTCTGGAGCCAGACTGCCTCCTAACGCTGTGTGACTTTGGGCAAGTCGTTTAGGCTTTCTGAGCTGCACGGTCACCTCTAATTTAAAATAGGAGCGAAAAATAATAAAGTAAAATAAATAAAATAGGAGTGAACAAGGCAGGTATCAGGAGGAGGAGGAGGAAAGCCAGCCACAGTACTGGGGACGTGGGCATGCTCCAGACAGAGTGACTTGACTGTCAGGCCATTGGAAGCAGCAAATAGAGGGAGGAGAAAGGGTGGGCTGGCCAAGACCAGTCTTGAGAGAGGAGGGGCAGAGATGGAAAGAGGAAGGCAGTGAATGAAGGAGGGAAATGCAGGAAGCAGGGCAAAGGACAGGGAGATGGAAGGGGGTGGGGGAGGGGGCTGCCCCCATCCTAGGCTGGTGGCCCGGGTGAGCTCAGGCTGAGCTGGAGCCAGAGGGCTGGGGACTGCAGGAGCTGTGAGAGGAAAGGGGGCATCTGTAGGCGGGGTGGGAGGAGCCTCTGGGAAGAAAGACACCCCCCTTCAATTTAGCTGGCTTAATGGCAAAGGAGCCTCTCAAGCGGGCAAAACTGGAATCATTCTGGAATGTGGCCCTTGGGAAAGTTTATCTCTGCTCCCCACCCTCCGACAGGGGATACAGGCAATTATCGACTCCCCCAGTCCTGGGCCAGAGATGCTGCTGGGTGGGGATGGGGTGGGGGAGGGACAAGTCCGACCATGGCCAGCTGGGCAGGGTCCACGTGTCCCCAGTGGGCTATCCCCAGGGTGGGGGAGCAAGGTCTGGGCTTTCGTGCTTTACACTCAGGGATAGCCTTGTCGCTGAAAAGCTAAGCAACTGGGCCAGCTCCCCCTGGCTTGCTTGGGCTGTGAGTGATGGGGTGTCAGGAATGGGGGCTGCCCAGGCTGCGGCTCCTCCCCGGCCAAGCTGTCCGGGCCACGCAGCCCCACAGCGCCCCCTGCTGGCCCCTGGGCGGGACCCTCAATGGGAGGCTGAGGACCGTGCCAGCAGCCACCTTCCCTTCCTCCTTCCCTTACCTGTGGGCCCACCTTCCCTCCTCGCTTTCAAGGACGTATCCTGAGGCAAAAAGGGGAAATATGAGCCCCCATACCTATTTATGAAGATATCCTCCCATATTCTGAACCAAGGAAAAAGTTAAGAGATGCTCTATTTAAAAACCAGACTGTATATGAGCGCCATGCCCGGGTTGTTGGTTCCACTCTGTCAACACTTACAAACTCACTCATTTCTGGCGGCTCCCGCTGTCCCTCAGCTTGTGCCATCACTCCAACCTCCGCCTCGTGGCCACACGGCCTTCTCCGAGTCGGCCTAAACCCAAGATGATCTCATCTCGAGATCTTGAACTCAATTACATACTCAAAGGCCTTTCTCCAATAAGGCAGGTCCCCAGTGGACATGAATTTGGGGGCCTCCACTCAGCCTGCTGCGCCCGTGAAGGGAGGAAGGAGCCACGGAACAAGCAGGGACCCACCGTGACCGTGCGCCCACAGCCTGCTGCTTCTCCTATCAACCAGACGCTGGCGGGGCCTTGCTGGTCTGGCCGGGCCCTGCTCCAGGAACTGTCCCTCCTGCGGGGAGGAAGCACTTGGTAACGAATGTATGAACAGTGGGGTCATTTCAGACCAGTGAGGACAGAGTCTTGGGGGCAGGAGGGAGCACCTCTAGGTGGGCCTCTTCTGTTCTCCTCCAACACCCTCAGAGATGCACCTCATAACCCCATTTTATGACCCAAGAGCTGGAAGCAGTTAATGACTGGCCCACAGTCACGGGGCAAAGCAGGAACCCCAGGCTGACCCCACGGTCTGAGCCCCCCGCCCCAACTCCTACCATTAGCAGAGAGATGCAGAGTGAAACACACAGAGCAGAAAAAAAGGAGTCCTCACCCCTGGCTTGGCCTCCTAGCCACTCTCCTGCTTTCACAGTCTGTCTCTACTCAGCACCGGGCAGTGCTCTCTCCAATCTTGTCGGCCCCAGCACAGACCTTCCAATGGCCGCCAGGTCCCAGATAGCCCTCTGGGGTCTAGAAGGCCCTAACTATAAAAGGAGCAGCTGATACTGGGGGAGGTTGATGAAGCCCAGAAGGGAGCTGGGATCTGAGACTGTGGGGAGAGGTGGCAAGGCCCCACAGAGGTTCAGGGAGAGAGTGTGTCTGCAGACCTAATGTTCTGTTTCTCATTCCTGAACCGAGATCAGGGCTGATGGTGGGGGCCCAGGTGTTCCGAGGGGGAGGAGTGGTGAGATCCAGGCTCTGCATTCACTTCTACGTCCCCTCTGGGCGTAGAAAAGACTTCGGGAGCCTGAGGAAGAAAAGTTCCTCTGAAGAGCTTTTGTGGAGCACCTGGGTGGCTCAGTCGGCAAAGCGTCTGCCTTCGGCTCAGGTCATGATGCCGGGGTCCAGGAATCAGGCCCCTATCAGTCTCCCTGCTTGGTGGGGATCCTGCTTCTCCTCCTTCTGCCCCTCACTCACGCTCTCTCTCAAAGAAAGAAATAAAATCTTAAAAATAAAAAAAAGAACAGCTTTTTCATTTCTCGGGACAGAGGGCGGGCAGCACTATTTCAGACTGGTGTCCAGAGACCCGTGCTGGTCCGGACTCCCCCTGCCTTACTGCGTGACCCTGGGCTAAGCCCCAGTTACGGCAGCCCAAGACCCGGCCAGGGGACCGCTGGGGCCCACGGGCTCTCGAGCTGTTCCTTTTTGTGCTGAGCCCAGAGTCTCCCCTGGGAGTTATTTCCAGGCGCCCCAAGGATCTGAAAGCCTAGAGGTGACTGGCACCTGCCCCGCAAGTGCAGCAGAGAAAGTGCCTGGGGAGCCCGAGACAGCTTGTTGGTGGCAGCAAGCAAGGAAGCTTTCAGAGATTAATAGCATCATGTAAAAAAAGACTCTGGAAGGGACTTCCACTGGCCAAACTGGAGTAGGCTCTGTGCCCAGCATGGAGCCCAACGCAGAGCTTGTGTTTGCAACCCTGAGATCAAGACCTGAGCTGAAATCAAGAGTACAACCGGCATTCTTCTGTAAAGCAGAGCGTTCCTTCCCCCAAAGTGGGGCTATTTGGTTACTTTGAAACACAGTTCCTACTGATAATACAGGATAGATGCTTGAGATTTTCCCTTTCTTCACCCTCCCCCTTTCTAAAAAGTAATCTCTACACCCAATGTGGTGCTTGAACTCACAACCCTGAGATCAAGAGTCACACGTTCTACCGACGGAGCCAGCCAGGCACCCGCCACCAATTTTCAAAGTAAGATACTGGTTTAACAAATGCCCCTCGGTCGGGGGGGGGGTGTCTCAAGAGTTTCTCTGATTTCTTCCATGTAAGTTTCTCAGGAGCACACGACTTTTCATGATTCCCGTGTATTTCAATCATCTACAATCATTTTTCTTTTCTTTTCTTTTTTAAAAAGATTTATTTATTTATTTATTTGAGAGAGAGAGAGAGAGAGCATGATCAGAGGAAGGGGCAGAGAGAGAGGGAGAGAATCTCCAGGGGACTCAAGCGTGGAGTCTCAAGGCTCAATCCCATGACCCCAAGATCATGACTTTAGCCAAAATTGAGTCTGACGCCTAACTGAGCCACCCAGGAGCCCCTACAATCATTTTTCTTTTTGATGCTCAGACTGTTTCAGTTTGGCCAGTGGGAGTCCCTTCCAGTTGGTTCCTGGGCCCTTTTTACATGATGCTATTAATCTCTGAAAGTTTCCTTGCTTTCTGCCACAAACAAGATGTCTCAGGCTCCCCAGGCACTTTCTCTGCCCCAGACCCAGAGCCCACTGTTTCTCAGGGGAGCCCTGGTTCCTTTGGTGGTGCCTTCTGTTTAGACACTGAGATCTGGACGCTAGGGGTCATCATAGTTGTAATTTGCCTTTTCTCCCAATTATTGGTGGGCTTGGGGATCAGGTATATTCACTGACCATTTTCACTAATACTTTGAATGATCTGTTCTTATTCTTTATCCAATATTCCTCTTATGTTATAATTTTTTAAAGTTTTTTAAAGATTTTATTTATTGGAGAGAGAGAGCAGAGAGAGAGAGAGCGCGAGAGCACGAGAGAGGGGAGGAGGGGCAAAAGGAGAAGCAGGCTCCCCAGTGAGCAGGGAGCCCAATGCGGGGCTCGATCCCAGGACACTTAACCGACTGAGCCACCCAGGTGTCCCTTAAAGATTTTATTTTTAAGTAATTTCTACACCCAATGTGGGGCTCGAACTCACAACCCGAGATCAAGCGTCACATGCTCCCCTGACTGAGCCAGCCAGGTGCCCCTCTTATTTTGTAATTTTAAAATTGATGGGTAGGACCTCTTTTTTAGTTTCTGGATATTGTTCCTTTGTCAGTTACAACTACTGGAAGTCGTTTCTCCCATTTGCTTGGCTTCTCACTTTGTGGAGGGCATCTGTTATGGTACAGATGTCTACAGCTTTCATATCATCAGATCTGTCAGTCTTTTTGTTTATGGCTTCTGGATGGTGCTTCTAGGGTGGGGGGTCTTCCTAGGGAGGCCTCAGCTCCTCAAGGTTAACTAAATTGCCTGCTAAATTATAACTCATCAAACAGCCAGTTAGGATGCCCCAGAGGAGGTCTGATAGTGGATCAAGAGCAGCAGGTGCAAGGAGCAGACTGCTGGGAGGGAAGCAGAGATTTCAAGGTCACCATGGGGAGAGGAGACAGCACCAGGAAGAGATGGAGCTGAAAAGCATCTTAGGGCCCCAAGAGCCTGACCACATCAGCCTCTGGACACTGGACGCCCCAACGTTTCATCTGGGTGGTAGGCAGCTCTTAGGGTACCTGGGGTCTTGTAGCTCATGAGCACCCAAATAGAGGGTCTCTGGTGCCCCTTCCTGAGCGTGACCTTCTTAAAGGAGGGCGGGATGGCAGAGCGAATTTACATAGGCTTTTGCATCTTACTAATGCCGATAAGCCCTCTTAAGAGTGAGCTTGTGGCCTTAATGGCTGTGGTATTCAGGTGGGGCTGCCAGGTTTTCTGGTGAGAAAGCAGGCAGAGGGAGCAAAGATGAATCATGCCTTCTCCAGGTTCCCTAGACCAGGTGGGGCTCGTTGAAGTACCCCTTATCACCACTAGGTGGCAGCTCTGCACCGTCAATACCAGCTGCCAGGGCCCAACCAGATACTGGCTCCCTTCTCTCAAAAATCCCTCAACTTCACCTGCCCAAGCTCTCTTTCTTGACTTTGCCCCACCTAGAGCCCGTGGGTGGGGAGGTAAACCCAGAACATAAATGGAGAGGACATCTGAGGCCCTGGGTCAGCCAAATTCTGGACAGAGGGGATGACTTTCTGATCCCTCTTCTTCACTCAGGTCCCCAGCCTCTTTCCCTTACCTCTGACCTGGACCTTTGCAGTCGCCTCTTCCCTAGCCGGGCTACCTTTGCCAAACCTGTCTGTCCGAAGCACAGACAGAATGATGCTTCTGAAATACGGGTATGGTCCACGATGGCTGGAAAGAAAATGGGCCTTGGGTGCAGTAACCAGCTCTGCTCTCCAGCAGCTGTGTGGCCTTGGGCACAGCCCTAAACCTCTCTGAACCTCGACAAGAAAGTCAGCATCTCTTCATTCAATAGAGCTTCATTATGTGTTCTAAATTTCTTTGAATCTCAGCTAATAAAGAGACCCCTAATATTTGACTCCCCTGGACAAACAGAGGGACATCCTTCAAAGGTATATTATCAGAACCTTTTTGAGTTTGCTAACTTATGACTTCAGATCCCTTTGCCCTTTTCTTCTGGGGGTCACAATGTCTCACCTTCTTGATCTGAATGTTGTGACGGGGTCTCGGGATTGCTCGGACATGAAAGAAAGCCTATCATTCTCCTGTGTTGGGAAGCTGGTCGTGGTTGCTCTCTTCCCCAGCCTTCCTGCAAAGCAGTGTTTACAAAGGACAAAGGGTTCTCATTTTAAAACTCTGAGCGTGTAGTCTTTATTCCACAAAGCCTGTTTCCTCATCTATAAAGCTTGGCTTGCCTACCCTGCAGGATTGCGGTCAAGATTAAAAATGTAACCATGTTTATGAAAGCACTTTTCAAAGAGTAAAATAGTAGATGCAATTTTCCAGTTTAAAAACACCCCACTGCTTACGGAAGAATAAAAACACCTCTCCTGACCTAGCAGAGCCTCCAGCACACGCCTCCTGCCTCCCCACACTTGTTGCCCATCAGCCTCCCAGCACGTCCTGGGATGCAGCCAAACCAGTGTCCAGAAGCTCCCGACCATAACCAGGGATTCCTCACTCCTGTGTCTTTGTTCTTGTCCTTCCCACCAGCAATTCCTTTCCTCATCCCTCCCTGTCAAGACCCTCCTGACACCTTTAGGCTAATTTTGTTTAAAGATTTTATTTATTTATTCAAGAGAGCGAGAAAGAGGGGAGTGCGGGGGTGGGGGAGCTGCAGAGGGAGAAGCAGACTCCTCGCTGAGCAGGAAGCCCGATGTGGGGCTCGATCCCAGGACCCTGGGATCATAACCTGAGCCGAAGGCAGACGCTTCCCCTCCTGAGCCACGCAGGCGCCCCCCCCCCAAGCTAATTTTAGAAAAGGTTTAGACTGTGTTTTCTGTAAGTGATAAAAGTAATACAGGCACATGGTATGAAATGAAAAGCAAGTGTCCGACCCGCTCCTCTCCACTACTCTCCCATGCAGGGTCACCCCACACACGCACTTCCGGAATGTTTGTGGATCTACCAGCAAACGCATGGAGGTTCTCGTTAAATGCAGGCAAATGGAGTTATGTTGCACATGCATCTTTGTTCTTTTCACTTCACGTATCCCGGATGTATTCCGCACCAGCACACAGGGTTGCCTAACTGCTTTTAACAACTGTGTAACGTGACCGCAAACTCTACCCCTGGTCTGTTTGACGCCCTTCCACCCTCCGGCGGCACAGGGGTCTGGAGCTGCCGCCAAGGCCACGATCAGCATCCCTGCACCTTCATCGGTGGGCAGTGTGCTGTGTTCCTGGGGGACAAATCCCTGACGTCCATCACCACCCTGAGTCCCTCTCCTCCTGGGGGCTCCTACAGTTTTCCTTGGCATGCCAGGGCTGACCCCATGGCTCAGGTTTCTGGAGCATTGCTGGAGTCTAAAGTCAGATTGTGACTTGGCTCAAACCCCAGCTGCTCCACTTCATCCTCCGCTGCCTCGGTCTTCCCATCCCTAAACTGGAGATGATCATAGCGGTACTGCTGCTGAGTTGTCACAAGAGTTGAGATAACACATTACAGCCCTTCCATCAGGCTGCCCTCACCCTTCCTCTTATAGCCGCTGTGTACTTCCACCTCCACACTGAGCCCCAGCTCTTTGCACACAGGCCCTGGTATTGTTCCTCTCTGTGCCCACAGCCCCCAGGGATGTGGTGGGTGCACAATAAGTGGTCCTTGCATTTGCTCCTGGGGAGCAACCCTCCAGCTTTGGCCCTTTCCCCACCCCCAAATCCTGGGGGATGGGGAGGAGGAGGGATGCCTTCCTCTGGATAACCCCCAGCAGTCGGGAGCCCCTCCTCCTCTTTTCACTTCTTAACCTCCCACCCCCATTCCACTCAGGAGCTCTGTAAGGGGCCAGGGTCTTGGCCGTCCCCTGAGACCAACAGGACTGCCTGATTCTGGTCCCACAGGTCCAGACCCCTCCCCCCAAACAGAGTCTCCCTTCAAACTCTGCTCCTCCAGGCAAAGGTGGAAGGGCAAGATAAGAGCCTCCGGGGCTGAGAAAGGGGCATGCAGACCTTGGAGTTCCTCCCAGCTCCACTGGCCACAGTTTTGTCTAGGCCGAAGGGGGAGGCCAAGCCAAGTCCTCTTCCTGCTGAGGAGGAAGAAGAGTCCACCTGGGGAGCAAGACTTGGGCCGAGGGGCCGGCCGGAAGGGCAGAAGGATGGAGTGGCCCAGTGCCAGCAGGGGTTAGCCGGCACACCACACTGGGCACCCACCCAGTCCACACCCAGCCCACACCCACCCTGGAGGGAATTGGGCGGGTCCTGTCATTGCCTTTAGGAGGGTGGAGATTCACCAATTTTGGCCGTGGCCACAGCGCTGTTGCAGGTAGGACCCCACAAGTATGGGTGCCTGAGGGGCAAGGGAGAGCAACCCCAGGGGAGCCGCTTAGCTAGGGAGAGGCTGGACCACAGGGAGATCAAGAATCAGAGGCCAGCTTCTCTGGGCTGAGAGGGAGTAGAAATTGGCTCAGAACTGATGAGAAATGGGGTCCTGGTGTGACGATAGGAACAGTAGTCCCCACAGTAACCATAGCAGCTGTCAGCAGCTGTTAGCACATGCCAGGTGCCCCCCAGGGGCTGCTTCCAAGAGGCAGTGCTGATAATGACGCCCATTTACAGATGAGGAAGCAAGGCTGAGGGAGGTTGCAGGATTTGTCCAAGGCCACACAGATAGCAGGCGGCAGGGTCAGGATCTGAGCTTAGGGCCTCTGGCTGTTGGCCCCCACCCTTATGATAATAACCCCACTAGTTAACACTTGGTGGTGCAGCCTTTCACAGGTTCTGTTCGCTGCATCCCCACTGCCAACCACGTGAGAAGCCCGGGCAGGCTTTGCAACTTTGCAAATTAAAAACAGGCTCAGAGGGGCCGGGGCCAGGGCCTGGGCCGAGGGCCCGTGTCCTGGAGGCGGGCCCCACCGAATCTCCAGATCCTGAGCGCTTTCCTCTCCTGCTACAGGCGCCCGCGTGAGCCGAGGTTCTGCCCCATCAGGAAGGGTGTGTGTCGCCGGGCCAGAGACAACGTGAGTTTTCACTGGGTGGCCCTTAAGGAGATGGCCGTGACTCCTCCAGAGACCCCGGCCACCCACGCAGGTACCCAGCGCGGGCTTCTCCCAGGGACCCGCACTCCTGCCCCGGGCGGCGGGGGGATGGGGGCGGGGGAAGTTGAGCCAGACTGGGCCTAGGAGGGCGCCTCCGTCCCCAGGAAGATGAGGAGGGCCAAGATCAGAGGCTTGCCTGAGGCGGGAGCGGCGGCAGGATTTGGAGTAATTGAGATGCTCCAAATGCGTTTCAAGGAACTTACGGACTAAAGGTTCGAGGAAGAGGCCTACTTGGCCTTAGAATGAGGGAGCTGGCGGGAGCGGATGGGAGGTGGTCGTCATCGGAGTGACTTTTCTGGGGGGGGCGGTGACGTGATGTCAGTGCAGACCTAGGTCATGCGCTTTGTCCGGGAAGGAGAGGACGGCGCCCGGAAGGCACCACCTCCGGCGGAAAACAGGGTTCTGCCCAGGTGGGAACCCCCCCCGACCCCCCAGGGAGTGGAGCCCCCAGCGACCCGCGCAAGTCCGGGGCGCCTCGGCGTTCCGCGCCTTCCTGAGCCCTGGCCCCGCCCCCCGGGCCCGGCCCCGCCCCCCGCCGCCCGGCCCCGCCCCCGCCGCCCGCGCGCAGGTAGGGAAGAGGCGGAGCGCCGGGGCCCCGCCCCCAAGAGCCACCGCCCAGCCGCCGGCCCGCGCCGCTCGGAGCTGCGTCCAGGGGACGTGGGGCCGCAGGGAGGTGAGCGCGGGGCAAAGGGCGGAGCTCGGCACGCGGCTGCAGGGCCACAGGCGCCATAGGGGTCCGCGGGGTCGGGCCCGAGCCTCGCCTGGGGCGGCGGTGCGCGGCGGGCGAGGGTGTCCGCCCTGCCGGAGCGCTCGGGCCCCACGTGGGCCGCGCCGGAGGCCAGAGGTCGGGGCTGGACTCGGACGGGGCTGCTGGACCGGGTCTGCCGGTCCCTGGGGCTCGGCTGGGACAAGACGCCGAAGGGGTCCCTTGGCCACGGGTCCCCAGATGTGGGGAGGGCACGACGACTGGGCAGAAGTTTAAGGCCCCGGGAGGAAGAGAGGGGACTGGCAGGGGACAGGACCGCGCGGTCCCGCCTTCCTCCCAGAAGCGCCTGGAACTCAGACCCTTCCCTCCCCTTTAAACTCCGGGGCGAAGTTTGTGCTTTCAGCCTCCCCAGGGTGGAAATAGGTGCGGGAGAGTGGAGTCACAGCTTGGAGCTCAGAAATTGGACCCAGAAGTCCTGACTTCTGGACTGAAGGCCTTGGGAAGGTTAGGTTAAGGTTAGAAGGGGTTATGTCTGCTAGACGTACTTTCCCATCCCAGGGCAGAGGGGAAGCCGAGGTCTCAGTCCCTGCCTAATCTGGTGGAACACTAAGCGGGGAAAGCCAAAGGGTTGGAGCTCCTGGGAGGGTGTGTCTGAACGGGGGCGGCGGGGGGGGGGGGAAGGCCTGCCAAAGACCCCACACGTGCACTGGCTGCTGGTGCCCAAGTGGCTAGATTTAGGACCCCATGTTGGTGACATTGGCCCGTAAGAAGATGAGCCCAGCCTCTCTGTTGCGGTGCACTCTGTCGGTAGGGCGGAGGGAAGAGTGACGCTTGTTTTAGAGCCGCGGTTCTCAACCAGGGCACCTGTTTTTGGTGCCAGGAGATACTTGACAATGTCTGGAGACAGTTTGGTTGTCACAGCTCAGGCGAAGGAGGGGAGTGCTGTTGTTATTGGCGTCTGGTGCGTACAGGCCAGGGATGCCGCAAAAACATCTTACAGTGCCCAGGACGGCTTCCCACCACAAAGAATGAGGCAGCCAAAAATGTCAGTGCCCGGGGTGGGTTCAAAGACCCTGGAGCCGCACCTGCTCCATCAGGTTACTTCTCATTGACTTCCCCTGCTTGCCTTAGTTTCCCCCAGGGGTTAGGGGAGGAACAAAATAAACTTAAATGAGATAAGAAGTGCGAGGGCAGTTATTCCCCTAGCAATAGGCTTCCTTTGCCATAAACCTGCCTCTTCCCTGCTCAAACCACAGTCTCTGCCAGCAGGTCTGGGTGCTGTGGGGGAGGAGCTGAGTCCCAGGGGCTGGGAACAGGGCCCTCTCACAGCTCAGGCCCGGAGTGCTTCACCCGTAAGGCAGCCTCCCATGCAGGCTGAGCCAGGGCAGCCCTGGAGCTCAAATATCCCCCTGGGTGGGGGGAAAGGGGGAGCTCTGTTCTCATAGATTTTCCCAAAGCTGGATTGCTGAGACAGGCATGGACTCCTGGTGCCATGTGACCTGCTGGAATTTTCCTTCCTAAACTGACACCTAACTCTTCCAGTTACGTACACCAGGAAAATAACATCCAAGGACTAACAGGCTTCTAATTCCCTGTGGCTCCCCCAAACTGCTTCCCTCCTGGAAAAAAAAAAAAATCCTCTGTGGCTGTGGGAACCCTGGGTTAGACAAGAGACCCCACTGTAGGCCCCGCTGCTGACAGAGCAAGGCACCCCTGCTCCTGGTGTTAGCCAAGCGCCAGGCCAGGGGGACCCCAGCAGGGACGACTCTGGTTTGCGTTGGGCTTAGGAACATTGGCCCAGTACTCGGGGGGTGGAAGTGGGGGGCTGTTCTAGAGGGGTGGGATGGAGTGAAGCAGCTGTCCGTCCCCAGGAGCCCAGGCCACCACTGCCCTCCCTTCCTGTTTCCTGACAGTGTCCATTGCCCCCATCCTGTTCACTTCTGGACCCTGGCCTCCTGGCCTGGGAACTCTGGCAAGGCAAGAAGAGCAGGTGGCAGTTCCTGGTCGGTGTTTTTGTTTGCTTTTAACTTTAAAGGGCTGGAGTGACACCCCATCCTTTTGTTGAACAAAAAACTGTAATAGTGGCCTCCATCTTCGGTGTGTCTCTCATGGCACAAAGCAGCACTCAAAACCAGTGTTCAGTTGTTCAGGAATTAAGCGGCAGAGCCTGATACTGAGCCTGGGCTGTGGTTCCCAGGCCCGGCCTCAGAACCTTGTGCCTGCCTGCTGCTAAGCCACCAGCCAACTCCTGTCTGGTTCGCTCTCTTGCGAGCTACAGCTGTACGTGGTGTAAGACACACACACACACACACACAGCCCAGGAGGGGACTCCTGTTCCTCTCAGAGGAGGAATTACTCATACCACAAATACATCACGGAGGCCACCGGGGTCTCGGTCTGGCTTTTCCTCTCTGGTGGTGTTTTTCCTGGTGGCCAGAGCTCTTCACAGCGTTTCTGTCAACTTGGGGTACTCTGTGCTAGATGAGAGAGCAGATACGAGCAGGAAGGAGTCAGGGGGTGTGTCTGTGCATGCACGGACCTGTTTGTGTGCGGGTGACTTGAATGAGGGCACCTGGCTAGCTCAGGAGAGCATGTGACTTGATCTTGGGGTCATAAGTTTGAACCCCATTATCGGGTATAGAGATTACTTAAGTAAGATTAAAAAAAAAAAACACCTTAAACAAAAACAGGTGAAAGGAATGACCCCTTGGTGCTTCTCTTTGGTTCAGAATGCGTGTTGGCAGGAGTGGGGTGGCCTCGGCCTCCTGCCTGTCCCATGCTGCCACATCTGGGGAGATGACCTCTCCGGGCTGCCTCCTCCATGTCTACACATCTCCTCGGGTCTGAAGCACCCACTCTGGAGCAGTCTTCAGTGTTGTCCTGGCCACCCATGGGGATTTCCAGAGTGAGCTCACACATTTGCTCCCAGTTTCCTATCCAGCTGAGCCAGGCTGGGGGAGGACTGGCGGGGTCACCAGCGCCCTCTGGGAGTGCGGCTAACCTCGCGGGTGGTGGCCAGGTTGGGGAGGTGCCCGGGCGAGGCCGGCTCTCAGGACATAGGCTAGGAGGAGTTGCCCCACCTGGCCCATCCCTGGGGGAAAACAAGGGCTTTTCCCCCACAGCCCATAAAGTTTCTGTTGCTTCCCTATGGGAGTTAGATCTGAGTGTAAAGAAAGATTCATCGACTCATCTTCAGGGACGTACGAGAGCCACAGTAGTCACATTCCGTCATTGCGTAAACTTATCCAGGGACCCAGACACAAGTCATTTGTTTGTAGTTCAGAAGCTGCCAGAGGCATGTTGTGGGGGTGGGGTGCCAGGAGAGTGGTTGGAGCTAAGTGGGCAGTGCCAGTCAGGGATGCGGGCCAGGAGGGTGGGAGGACGGTAGGAGGGTGATTCCCAGCATGGGGAGCCAAGGAGTGAGGCCCGGAAGCTGGCAGCCACGGTGGCCCATGAGGTAGTGTCAGTAGAATGACGGTCACTTGTGGTCCGTGCCGCAGTCTCCTCAGCTATCCTGTGGGGTAGCAGTAGTCCGTCGGGACCGGTTGCTGAGAGGGTTCCAGGGGTAATGCATGGGAAGTCTTGGGCCCGGAGTCTGAGGTAGGAGCTGTCAGGATAATGACATCATGCCTGCTGTTAGGAGCGTGTCTGTGTGCCCTTGGCACAGGCTCATGGTGATGACAGGGGCCTTGCCTCGTGAGCTGTTGGGAGGGCTCGCTGAGAGCATGTCGAAGAATAGCAGTGCTATCATTACTCTGCAGAAGTGGCCCAGTCTGGGATGGGGACCCCTGCCGCACGGAGGCTGAGGGGACTGAGGGTGGGCTTGGCCGTGGGAGGGGAGCCTCAGGCCAGGACGTGCTGATTCCACCCAGCCAGGGCTTTTCCCTGTCTGCCTGCATGTATGTCATGAGGAGGGCTGAGGGGGTCATGGAGGCGGGGACCCTCAGCTCTGCTCCCTCTGGCCAGGCCCGTGGGGCCAGGAACGGGGTAAGCCATTCGGAGCCTTGGTTTTCTCGTCTGCTTCCCACATGTGGCCCCAGAGCCTGTGCCAAGAGCATCGTCAGGTGGTCCACCCCCTGACAGCCAGAAGCATCTCTTCCCTCTCCAGACGGCCCTCCCCAGGTCAGGCCTCCAGGGTGGCCTTCAGAAGGCCTGGAGCAGGAGATAGGGGACCCACTGGGGGATGGGGCAGGAACAGAACTTGGAACTGAAATATGGCCTGATTCCTTGCTCTCGCCTTGTCAGCCACTGGTGATAATGAGATACGGACAGACGGCATGAGAGAATGTTTGAGAAAGCCCTACTACCTAAGTGCCAGGTGATGTCATTTCTGCCTAGGGGACTAGGAGGAGCTCACGAGGCTCCGAGGCCCACGCCTAAACTCATCCCCAGCACCTTGGTCACCAACCCAGGCCCATATTTTGGCCACTTTGCCTCACCAGTTCCGGGGTGGCAGAAGGCACCACCCCTTCCCAACAGTGGGACGTGGGACCGGTGACTTGATGTGTCTGAGCCTCAATTTCCCTACTTGTCAAATAGAGGATCTGTTACCTCCCGGGCCCTCGGCTCCGATAGACTAGGGAGCAGCGGTCAGCCGGGAATGAAAGAGGCTGCCAATTAGTGGCTGTTGATTGTGTGCCGGGCCCTGTACATTCATAACCTCATGTCATCTCTGCTTAATCGGCGGCTTTGAGGGGACATCACCCCATTTCACAGCAGAGGAAACCGAGGCTCCGAAGTGGTAACTTGCCCAAAGTCTCCCAGCAGGTAAGTGGCCAAGTGAGGGTTTGAGTCCTGTCTTTGTCCCCCCCCCCCCCCCATAGCCCTCCTCGTTCCTCAACGAGAGAATCCATGCTGCCCCGAAGTGAGGCAGGGGGCTGCGGCGAGTAGGGATTTACAGAGCCCTACACCCCCAGATGGGCCCATGTCCAAGTGCCCTGAAGCTCAGTCGTCATTGGGGCTGGGGCCAGCCTCTCCTGGGGAAGCAGCAAGCTCCGGGGCAGGGTTCTGGGAAGTCAGGTTTATTAGCTCCTTAATGACTGTTTACAAGCTGAAAATTGTTTGCCTGGCATGCTCCCTCCCAGCTGTGGGGCCAGCCTGGGCCTCCAGAAGTGAGGGGCACCCAGAGCCCCAGCCTGAGTGGATCAAGATGAAGGACCCCAGGCAGCCCAGGGCCTGACTTCTGGCTGAGTGACCCTGGGTTGGGTGCTTACCTCTCCGTAGCTATGGTAACCCTTCGTCCCTCAGCTGCGTGCACACGCAGGGTGAGCCCTAGCTAATGGTGACAAAGCCACCCAGATTTCAGACTCCTGGGGGGCTACGTAGCATCTTCTAGCATAAACAGACTAGGGTCAGAGACGTTAAGTGGCTTGCCTAAGAGTTCACAGCATTTAGGGTTGGACCCAGACCTGTTTCCCTCAGCTGGACAGTGCTTTCACTGTCTAGAGCCAGGCCACAAGGAACTGGGTGGAAATTAGGTGGACCCCACCCTTGCAAGCCCAAGACAGAGCCCTGCTCTGTGTACTGAGTGTGGTCATGTCTGGAAACCGCCCGTCACCCCGCGGTGTCAGGAGCTTCCAGCAGGAGTGAAGTGGGCCTCCCCTGCTCCCTAACCGATGTTGTACTCCATCCTTCTCCCAAGCACCAAGCCTGTGCTAGGCCTCTGCGAGTGCCAAGGACCAGTGAAAACCCAGTTCCCAGGGCGCCCGGGCGGCTCAGTTGGGGGAGCGTGTGGCTCTTGATCTCAGGGTTGTGAGTTCCAGCCCCACACTGGGTGCAGAGATGACCAAAATAATAAATAAACTTGAAAAAAAAATGCCGGTATCTCAAGATTCTAGGAGAGGCAAGTCCTCTTGCGTGTTTGGAGCAAAGCCAGTTGGTGTCAAGCTCAGGTCGACATGGTGTCCAATGGCTCATGCTCCCTCTCCAGGAGCCTTCCCGTGCCCCGTATCAGCCCCAGAAAGGACCAGGGCCTTCTGGACCTCCAGCGCCACCTCTGACTCCTCCCCTTCACAGCGATGTTCAGGGAGCAGCAGAACTGGGACAGAACATGTCTCCTTCCCAGAGGTGGCTGGGCTGTTGGGCAGGGCCCCCCTAGGACCAGTCCCTGTGGTCCCTTCCCTCTGTTGTCCGCAAGCTGCAGTTGGCCCCCAGGCTCTGGGAGCTGCTGCTTTCCTGGGGTGTGGGAGGGCACCTGCATCCCGGCTCAGCCGCTATCCCCTTCTGTGCTTCTACAGTCAGCTTCTGGAGTCCAGAAAGTTCCAGAGGTCCCTCTGGGAGGGCACCTGGGGGGCAGGGTCCAGCACTGTGTCCAGCTGGGGACACCTGGTGGCATTTAGTGCTACCTGCCCCTGTAACCCAGCTCAGCCAGCTTCCTGGACCCAGGGCCCCCGCAGAGGATGGGGCATTCACATCTCTGCCCGCCCCAGGGGTGTGTGGTCCCGAGAAAGCCTGGTGGGTGGTACAAAGGGGTGTTGGGGTCTGCAGCACTCTAAGAACTTGGCACGCCCCCCCACACTCCCACATGCTCCTACCCTGGGCCTGGAGCCCAGCACCCACTTCCCGTGTCTGTGGTCGGCTGTGCCACCCAAGCCACCCTAACTGGGTCACTGGGAGTCCAACACCTGGGGTCTGATGGGGAAAAGCCAGTGGGTCATCAAGCCCCTGAACCTGCTTCCCCCTCCCCATTCTTTATCTTCTGAACTGAGTTTGAGCAAAGCCCTTCAAGGTGTTGGGGTGGAGAAATAGGGGCTCTACCTGTGGGAGGGGCGCAAACCCGCAGGTGCCTTTCGTTTCCCTCTTCATCGCGGGGCTGACGCGCAGCCTCCCGGCACAGCAGCGCCATTGTGTCCGTGGACTTGCATCTCTGGGAAAGTGGGTGCTCGCTGGGAGGGAAGGACAGGGACGGGGACCCACTGGCTTCTCTAACTCTGACCAGCAAGCAAGTGAGAGTTCGTAGCCTCCGAGGGGGGACGCAGTGTCCCCTTCCCTTTCTGTCTTTGCATTTTCTCGTCCTAAGTCTGTCCCCAGACCCTTGGCATCTGCTTGGCACTTCCCTGCCCTTGGCTCCGGCCCCCTGCACTTGGCAGGGCAGCGAGGTGCTGGGGTGAGTCAGGGGCCATCGGGACGCATGTGTCCGGTTGGGAGACCAGGTTAGATGACAGCCTTTACATAAGCTGCCTCTTCCGGGTCTCGAGGGGAGCTGGAGCAACTTCCCCAAGGTCAGCAGAACTCGGGGTTTTGCTGGGGGTTGCACAGTGGGCGAGGGCCAGCTTCCTCTCTGCAGCTTTCTAAAAACGCCCTGGTTCCCAGAAGGCTGTGGGGAGGGGCCAGCCAGTTTCAGTTTCTGTGTCAGGGAAGCAGGGGAGAGAGGCCACTTCCTTGCTCCTGGCTGTCACCCTGTCATCCTGTGATTCATCAGGGGACAGACAGGTTCCCAGCAGCCCCAGGCCGTCTTCCTTCCCTCCACACTGCCCACTCACCACAGCTCCAAGCCCGGGCCAGGGGGCAGTTTATTTCCTGGGTTCGGGGGACCTGTGTGCCCCCCACCCCCAACAAGGGGAGGTCCCCTTGAATTCCTGATCGAATCTAGTGGTTAGTAGTGGTCTGCCTCTTTGCTGGATGGGATGCTTGTTACCCCTTGTCCAAGGGCCCCTTCCTTCCCTTTGTCCTCAGTTCTGGCCGCACAGGCTAAGCCCTGATGTCAGTGGCCTCCTGTTTCCGTCTGGAACCGTAGCTGTTGCCCACGCCCGGCCCTGGTTCGTGAAGTCCTCTGAGCCTGGGAATCGCAGAGACCCCATCTGCCATCAGCAAGACCAGCGGAGCCTTCTGTTGGTGGCCCGCAGGTGGGGAGGGAGAGAAGGGACTGGAGCCCGCCCCCTGGGGGCAGGTGGGGAGGGGACAGCGGGGGGGGGGGCAGCAGGCTTGAAGGGAGGGGACGCTTCCCCAGCACCCTGCCTGAGTGCACCCTGGTAGAGCTGTGTCGGGGGACCTCTCTGGCCGAGGCCTTGTTTACTGCCGCTGTGTTTAGCTGGCAGTGCCCAGCCCCAGCCTTTGGGGGGAAACCAGATCCTGAGTCTGCGTTTCTGTCATATGTGCCTGATCCTGGCTGCTCTTAGCCGGGTTACACCGCTGGTCCCCGGGGAGGGGGGTTGTACAGACGTGTCAACCCATGGGTACCTCAGGATGATTTGAACTCTGCACTTTTTCTTTGAGTCTTCCCCACCCGCACCCCATGATGGACCCCACCCTAAGTCCCCTCCCTCTACCAGGCCCAGCTGCTCTGGGCTGGGGCCGAAAGCCTTTCTCTGGGGAAGGCCCCACTGAGGCCAGGATCCAGCTTGGGCAGGTGGCATTGGCCTTGCTGGGTGGGGCAGGCTTTCAGTCCTTCCACACAAGGCCCCCCTCCCCAGCCCACAGTCTGGGTGCTGCGGTAGCCCTGGGGTCGTAGAGCAGCGGATGTGACTGTGGGCCAGGAGGAAGCCTTGTCCCAGGATGTCACAATTTCCTCTACAATGAGCAAGCATTTCTGGGGCGTGGGAGATATGTGTTGGGTGGGGTGCTCCCAAAGGTCCAGCACTTTTTTCCGTCTGGGTTCCTCCATGCCCTAGACTTGGGTTCTGTACACCCCCCCCCCGCCATACTGCCAACCCTACCCTCTGCCCCCTACCACCCCCAAGGAAGGAACTGGGCTTCTGGTATACCTGCCTACCATTTCTGCACAAGTTGGGGGCAGTCTCAGGAGCAGGCTCTCCCCTCTTTGGTGGAGAGGGGCTGTGGGAAAGTGGTGTTTTATACTAAACTGTGGGCTTCCTGGGTCTCTAAGCTGGGCTATCACTTTGTCCAACTCCCTTGCTTAACAGAGAAGGAAACCGAGGCCAGGGGGTAAAGCTGGCTACAGGCCAGAACTCGGCATTGCCCAGGAAGGTGATGAAAATAGATCTGTTAGATACCATGCTCCTCCCCAGGAAGGTGTGTCCCCAGCCCTGCCTTTGCTCTCCGGGGCCCAGCCACTTCTCCCTGTGGCCCCCAGAAGTGCCCTGGGGCCAGTCCAGTCTCCCCAGTGTCAGGATGTTGGCACAGATGCCAGCAACACAGCAGGGCCCAGGCCGGGGAGTCCAGGCTGTGAGTGGGGAGAGGGGAACAGGAGGTCCGGGGGGGCTCATCCTGGGACTGCATCTGCTGTCCTTGGCCCACAGTGGTCACGGAGCCACAGCAGGGTGGAGGGCACTTCATGGAGCCTTCCAGAATAGGCCACTCACTTCGTGGGCTGAGTGTAGGACTGGGGGGGATAGTTTTTGTCCAGGGTCCGTGTGGACTGACAGTCTGCAACCATGCTTATGCCCCCCCCCCCCGCCTCCCATCCCGTTAGCCATTAGTGGGAGCTAACCTCCAGATTTGGTGCTACTCTGCTAGGGATACCTGCACACAGGCAGGTGAGAAAGCAGTTGATTCTGTCTGGTGGTGACAGGGCAGTCTTCCTGGAGGAGGTGACATTTCACCTGCCATTGCCCAGGTGGATGAGGTGGAGCCCAGCGTGCCAGTGCAGGGCCTCAGATGAGGAAGTATGGGCTGGGGACCTGCAGGGCATGTGTGTCTGCGGGGGGTGGAGACAGGTTCTGAAGGGCACTGGGTGCTTACTCTGGGAGAGAGTGATCAGCACTGAGCTCCAGGAGGAGCCTATGTACTTGGTGACCTCACCCAGCCTCAGACTCGGCAGCTCTCCCCTCCCAGCCTTCCTCCACCGCCTGCCTCCTTCCCTCCTCAGTGCAGGACAGTGCCTGCCTGGTGCCCTCTCACTGCACCCTGGTCCCAAAGGAGACCAGACTGGAGAACTTTCCATCCAGGGGCCCAGGGGAGGCTGTTGCCTTGGAGCTGCCCCCAGAGCAGAGGCAGAGTGGCATCTGAGGAGCCAGCCGGCCCAGCACTGAGGCCCATCTGCCCGTGATCTCTGAGGGGCCTTGTTACCCGCTGCCGGCCTGCGCTGAGCTGTGGGGTCAGGACTCCCAGCACTTGGGGTAGAAGGAAGGCTGCCCGAGTCTGTCGGGCAAACCCTCAAGCAGAAAGCTCGGGCCCCCAGCTCTGCCTCACATCCCTCTCGGGCGCCCCCCCACACCCGAAGTTCCTCTCTCCCGTGGCTGGAAGTCTTTGCCGTACAGACCTGCCCCCAGCCTCCGGTTTGCCCCGCGACAGCCCCTTGGACCCTTTGGGTAACCCTAGGCCTCTGAGAAACAGAGGTTGCCAAGTGCTGTTGAGTAAAACTAAGTTTCCCTCCGGACTGGGCTGTCCTGTGTCACCCTGATAGAGGGCTGTCCGGCCCCCAGCGTGCCCTAGCTTCGGTGGCAGGGGGCGGGGGTGGCTTCCGTCTCCTGAAGAGACCCAGCTGTTCCCCTTCCTGGCTGTGTGAGCGCTGGCAGGTTACTTAATCCCTCTGAACCTCCCTCCATTCCCATCCATAAAATGGGAGCGATGGCAGATGTCTACTTTGAAGGGGGTTTTGGGGACAAAGTGGGATGACGTGCGTGGAGGCGTGGCCTGTCCTGCGCCAGCAGCCTTCGGGGTTCTGCTCAAGGAGGACCTCCTAACGGGGAGTGCCACCGAGTTACTCGGTCTCACATGCTGAGCTTTATGTTGTGTGCATCTGACTGCAATAAATCGTTTAAAGAGCCAGTACAACAAAGAAACACTTCTAAGTCATTTGAACGTGGCCTTAAATATCTGCCTTTCTCTATTCGAAAGGAAACCTTAATCAGAAGACAGCCAACACTTTGTTTTTAAGTTAAATGTTTCTCATGAAGTTATGTTGAAACAGGAAAAAAAAAAAAGTAGAGACCGTCCTGATTTGGGGTTCCCAGCCCAGAGTGGGGGTCTGCAGGTGATTTTTTTAGGTAAATGCTCTGAGGCTAGAGCCCCTGGCTGCCTGGCAGTGTGAGTGCCCAGCCCATCACAAGGGGTCCTTACTCCAGGTGGGGAAAACAGATCTCTTCATCCCTCACCCAGGAGGCCAGTGGAATCATCCCCATTTTACAGACGCAGAGACTGAGGTCAGGAAGATTGAAAGGTGCGTTGTTCCCAGCACGGCTGCTTGAGCCTGCCCTTCCTTCCCTATAGGCTGTGTGCACCAAGGGAGCGGCCCTGTTTGGCCTGGAAGCCTCTATCTTGGCATCTGTCCACCTCTGCACGGAGCTGAAGCTTGACCGACCCCGGAGCATCTGCACAGAGTGAGGGAAGGACTAGAACATGCTCTGAAGATCTCTGCAACAAGACCTAGGAAGCAGTGAGCTCAGTCCGAACTCTGAAGGTAGGAATCTGGGTAGCCCAGCGGGCTGGACCCAAGGCACCAGCCACTTTGCTTGCTTGGTTTTTTTTTCCAGCAATACATACCGATATTACCTGTGGGCCAGTACTCTGCTGGAGGTGAAGTTGCAACCGTGAATAAGGCAGGGAGAGGCAGGTGACCCGGGTATAGCGATGGAGAGACTTGAAGCGGGGGCGGGGCGGGGGGGAGGGTGGCTGCTCCGGCAGTCAGGGAGGGCTCCCTGGAGGAGGTGGCACGCAAGCTGGAACCAGCATGATAGGAAGATGCTACCTGCTGCACTGTGTGATGATCTGATAAGGAGATGGAGGGACAAACACAGGCAGAGGCCTAATGTTTATGGAGCATCTGCCTGAGACTTTTTTGACAGCTTCGTTGAGCTCTAATTCATATTTAATCCATTTAATCCACATAAACTACATCCATTTAAAGCGTACAATTCAGTGGTTTTTAGTATATTCATAGGTCTGTGCAACCGTCACCACGGGCAGCTTCAGAACGTTTCCATCACTTCAGAGTGAGACCCACCCTTTAGCTGCTGTCTCCCCCCCACCCCCGCCCCAGCCAGAAGCAACAACTCATCTTTCTGTTGTGGGCTTTCTAGAGTGTGTGGTCTTTTGTGTCTGGCTTCTTTCACTTCACAGAACATCCTTAAGGTTCAGCCGTGCTGGACCCCGTGTCGGTGTTGCATTCCTGTTTGTGGCTGACTCAGTCCCAGTGTGTGCACGGAACACCTTTGGTGTAGCCGTTGGCCTATCGTTGGGCCTCTGGGTTGTTTCCACCTCTTGTTTCTGATGAACATGCTGCTGTGAACATTCCAGAACAAGTTTCCGTGTGCACACACTGCCCGAGCGTCTCATTTGACGCTCAGGGCACCTCTCTTAGGGGAGGTCTTTCCCCCGTTACCAGGCGAGGATGTGGGTGACTCGTGGTCAAGTGCAGGTCAAGGCCAGACCACCCAGCTGCCGCGTGTGCTTTTGACCACAGCCCCTCGGTGCCTCCTAGCAGAGCTTAGCAGGTGCCAGACAGGGAGGGCCCAGAGTGGCCAGGTCAGGGGCGAGGAGGACACAAAGCCACTCGGGGCCCAGAGGCCCCAGTGAGAAGCGTGGACTTGAAGTGAGAACGGGAAATCCTGGGACAGTGTTGAGCGGAGAATATCGTGGTGTGATTGGTGCTTTTAAAAGGTGATGTCTGTTGCTGCATGGCAGGTGGTCACGAGGGTGGGGGCTTGAGGGGGAGCAGGTGGAGTGGTCGGGAGGCCGCTAGGATCCCTCAGGTGAGAGAAGAGGGTGGCTCTGGGGGGCCGGGTAAAGATGGAGGGGACGACAGACGGACCCGGGTCACGTGGGGCTGCTGTGTCACCCTTCCAGCACACGGTGGTCCCACGCGCCCTTACCTGGAGGGCTCCCATGTGACTCTCCCCGGGTCTGCACACACCCGGGGTCAGCACTGTGTTGGCAGATGGATGTGGAGTCCCTGGCCTTATGCTAGGGGAAGAGAAACCAGACCTGCTGCAGCAGCTTTGGGAAGTGGGGAGAGGAAATAGCTAAGGATTTGGGCCAGAAAAAGAGCAGAGTGAGCGAGGAAGGGAGAATAGGACAGGCAGAGTGTTGATTCTAGTGGGATCGGAGGGGAAGCGTTGTGGGGGGCACAAGCAAGTGTGGACAAGCCCAAGATTTGGGGGGGGGGGCGGGGAGGGTCGTAAATTGCCACCTTGTCTTGGCAGGGCCATTTCACAGGATCCACTGAAATGCAAGATGTACTTACACTTCAACCCAGCAGTTCCGCTTCTAGAAGTTTGTCTTGGGATAGCTCTGGGACACGCGCACGGTCTAGGCAAGGGTGTTGGTTAACACTGGACAGGAGTCCCAAATGCCGAAAACACCCTAAACAGCCATCAGTCTGGGATTAATTAAATCCTGGTGCATTCCATTCCATGAAAGCTTTGCAGTCGTCAAGAAACATAAGGTCGGGGCGCCTGGATGGCTCAGTCGGTGGGGCATCCGGCTCTTGATCTCCACCCCACGTTTTGCTCCAGAGCCTACTAAAAAAAAGAAAAAGGATAAGGCAGGTCTGTCCGTATGCACTGATGTGCGCCCTACGCTAGAAAAGGTACGGTGTGAGCGTGTGAAATTTTAGGTACGTGTATCCTTTTCCAGGTGCAAAGAGGCTCTTTCCTGGGAGACGGGCTGACAGGCAGACTAGGAGTTCACTTTCGGCTTTGTAATCACCTGAGCCTTTTTGTGTTTTGTTTTTGCAATGAGCGTAGACCCCTTTTATCATTGGGATTAACTTTTTGCCTCCATGGAAAGAAAATAGTACCAAACAGCTGGCAATTTCAGTTACCTTTGAAAAAGGAACCAGGCGCCCAGGGGACAGGAGCCAGCATGGTGGCTTTCCCATCTATCTGGTAATGAGGCCGAGCCGCCACTTCCTCGTGAGAAACCCAGGGATGACTGCTCAGAGACCACCTGCTCTCTGCACAGCTGCGTACCTCTCGTTTTGGGCTAGGGCACCGGCTTACCCTGGAGCCTTCTTGCCCTCCCCCAAGCCCTGCCCCAAGGTCAGAGAAGCTGCCAAGTTCACTGCAGCTCTGTCCTTTGCCCTCCGGCTCCTTCCTGGGTGTGGTCCTTGCCGGAAGCCGAGAGACCACCAATGGTAGCAGGTGGAAAGGTGGGGATTCCCTAGGCCCCCGAGGGCCTGGAATGCAAACAAAGGACAGAAATAGACCTGCTTGCCTTACCCCACCCAGTTCAGGTTGAGTCTCTGCCACATGGTTTGGACCCCAGAGTTAGGCCGGACCGAATCTCTGCAGGTTGTTCTCAGCCCGGGCCCCCGGGTGCTGTCTCGCCACCAGTCTACACACTCGTGCCCCTCTCCGTTTCCATTCCAGCCGCCCTGCCCCCAGCCCACCATGGCGTCCGCTGACAAGAATGGCGAGAGCGTCTCCTCTGTGTCCAGCAGCCGCCTGCAGAGCCGGAAGCCGCCCAACCTGTCCATCACCATCCCGCCCCCCGAGACCCCAGCCCCTGGCGAGCAGACCAGCATGCTGCCCCAGGTAAGCGGGCAGCCTGGAGGCTCGCTGCCCAGCCACAGGCGACAGCTGTGCCCACACAACATTGAGCGGAGGAGGCCCCTTCTGCCTGAGCCCCCGCTGCCTGTGTCACCCCTGACTTAGGCCTGCGCCCCCTCCTCCCTGGCCCCAGACGTCACAGGGAGCGGGCTCTGAGCGCAGGAGCTGCGTCTCCTGGTGGTCGGTGGCCGGGGAGACGGGAAGCACAGTTCTCGAGAAAGGCTCCCAGTTCCACCAGGATCGGCTGTTTCTATTACCTGCCTGGGGCCCCCGAGGGGCTGTCAGACTTGGGGGAAGGGACCCCGCGTGCTGGGCAGCAGCAGCCTGACCCCACAGCGCCTGGCTGCCATAGAGAATGGAAATGAAGACAGGCTAGAGCAATGCTCCATAAAGGGCTTATTGAGAGCAGCCTTGAAACAGTGTCCCGGGGCATAAAGGGGTGCTGTGTCGGCGCCACCCACTCACCCCGGGGGCTGGTTTGCATATGGGGAGCCCGGGCGAGTGCTGTGGAGGGAGTTAGGAAATCGCGCTAGGGCTCGTTGAAGACCGTAAAGACTGGGTGACTTTACAGTCGGAAGAAAAGCAGCTCAGGCGTGTAAATAAGGGGTGAGGTGTGTTCTCGGGGTTCTGGCAGAGGGAGCCAAAGAAGAGTGAGCCCAGGATCTGGGCTCCACCCAGTCCCAGCCTGTCCCCCCGCCCTGCCTCCCACAGAGGCCCAGGAACCCAGCCTATGTGAAGAGTGTCAGCCTCCAGGAGCCACGGGGACGATGGCAGGAGGGCAGCTCCGAGAAGCGCCCTGGCTTCCGCCGCCAGGCCTCCCTATCCCAGAGCATCCGCAAGTGAGCACCCTTCCCCCGCCCCCCGCTCCTGCCCCCAGTGGCCCTGGGGACCTTCCCTGGGCCTGGCCCCCCGTGTCCCCTTCCTCGAGTAGGCAGGCCTTCGTGAGCAGCCCTCCCTGCAGGGCTGGAACGTGCGTGTTACGGGGGGAAACAGAGGCCCAAGGGGGATGTGTGCCTTGTAGAAAGTCACAGTGTGGAGGCTGGGGGTTCAAGGAGCAGGGGCTGGGGGGAGGCACTGGCCCTCGGCTGGCTCCCAGAAGCCTGCCCAGCCCAGCTTCAGCCCTGGACTCTGTTCCACCCCTCTCGTCTGGTCACTGGGTCCCAACCCAGGGGCAAGAGTGGGAGCCGATCTGCCCCTTCCACTGCATGCACACGTGCCCTGTCCCCTCCCGCCCCCTCCCGCGTCCCCTGCCCTGCGCACATCCCCTGGCACCCCGCACGAGCGCATGCCCTGTCCCATCGTGGCTGTCGTGGGCCCCGTGCTCGCGGCCATGGCTGTGTGCGTGCTCCCGCAGGGGCACGGCCCAGTGGTTCGGGGTCAGCGGCGACTGGGAGGCGAAGCGGCAGCACTGGCAGCTGCGGAGCTTGCACCACTGCAGCGTGCGCTACGGCCGCCTCAAGGCCTCGTGCCAGCGCGACCTGGAGCTCCCCAGCCAGGAGGCGCCTTCCTTCCAGGGCACCGAGTCTCCGAAACCCTGCAAGATGCCCAAGGTGGGCTCCGCGGGGGGGCCGGGAGGGCCGGTGACTGAGCCCCGGGCCGACGGCTCTGCTCCCTCACTCCCTCCCTCCTTTCCTTCCAGATCGTGGATCCCCTGGCCCGAGGACGGGCGTTCCGCCACCCGGATGAGGTGGACAGGCCCCATGCGCCACACCCACCGCTGACGCCGGGGGTCCTGTCCCTCACCTCCTTCACCAGTGTCCGCTCTGGCTATTCCCACCTGCCCCGCCGCAAGAGGATGTCTGTGGCCCACATGAGCTTTCAGGCCGCTGCCGCCCTCCTCAAGGTCGAGATGCCTCCCCGCCTCTGCCCAGCCCCCACCGTCCGACCCTCCCTCTCCCCACAGCATCCCCCCGAGGGCTCACCCGGGTACGTCCTTCTGTGCCGAGGGTGGTGGATGCACCGGGTTACCTGGCAGAGAGAGGGGCCCTGCAGCCCAGGAGCCTGGCCCATGGCCTTCCAGCCCCAGTGTTCCGTCGTTTGGGAAGCCGGTGTCTGCACCGACACGAGCTGGGAAAGCAGGAAGTGACACGTGCAGGCAGCGCCCTGCACCCAAGTTCACTCAGCCCCTATGATGTGCTGGGCATGCGTTCTGCAGAGTGAAGTGAGCCAGTGTCACTGCCCTGGAAGGGCTCCCAGCCCTGGGGGCACAGATGTCACTACTCGGTGTGATGAGCGCTGGGGCCTACGTGGGAAAGGGGCTGATGTCAGAACAGGTGCTTGGGCTGAGCCCAGGAAAATAAGGAAAAGTTCCCCCCGGGAAGGAAGGAAAGGAATAGTATTCTCAGCAGAGGGAAGGGCCCGCGCAAAGGCCTGGAGGTAGAGGGGGCCTGGCACGTTTGGGGAGCAGCACGTGGTTTGATGTGGTTTTAGTGAGGGGTGCTTATAGGAGGAGTGGCCAGAGATTGGGGTCAGAGAGGCGGACGGGGGCCTGCTGTGCTGTGCCAGGAAGCTGGAGCTGGGGGAAATGGCCCAAATTTGGGGTGTAAGCGTACAGAAGGAGTGGTGGGGAGCTAGCTGCCCTAGCCAGAGGGCAGGAGGTCAGCCAGGTGAGGATAACCGAAAATCTTGGAGGAGCCATGGGTTCGGGGTTATGGAAGCTTCGTGGCCTTTTCCCGCAGACACTCCATGCTCTGGGCAGGGTCCCGTCTCCCAAGGTGCTGCCCGGGGAGGAGGGGTTTGACAATTCCTTTGGAAGGGGCGGGGGTAGTGGCGCCTGACCTGGGCCTGATGCCCGGGCCTCTGCCCTGTCACAGGGGCGCTCAGTGCTGGACGCTGCGGGACAGCGGTGCCGGGCGGTCAAACGCAGCTTTGCCTACCCCAGCTTCGTGGAGGAGGATGTGGTCGATGGGGCAGACACATTTGACTCCTCATTTTTTAGTAAGGCAAGCATGGGGTGTGGGCCTCAGGGACTGGGTGCGGGGTGGCCTGGGAGTTAGGAGAGGTGACCTGACCTTGATCGTACTCTGCCAGGAGCCCCTGAGAGATCCAAAGGCCCCTTGGTGGGATGGGATGTGCCACCTCGTGGAACTCCTGGGCCCCTGTCTCCCTGTCGAGGACCTGGCAGGGCAGGGTTCCGGCCGGGAGAGCCACCGTGTGGCTGACAGGCACGTGCCTTCCACTTCCCTCCCAAAGATCCTGTCTGGCTTTGTTCTGTCCTTGAGTGGAGGTACTGGGAGCAGTATTTGGGACAGTGACTCCTCACACTTTCTTTTCCTGTGACCCCCGCTCCACCCCACCCCAGGAAGAAATGAGCTCCATGCCCGATGATGTGTTTGAGTCTCCCCCCCTCTCGGCCAGCTACTTCCGGGGGATCCCACGCTCGGCCTCCCCGGTCTCCCCCGATGGGGTGCAGACCCCTCTGTGAGTCCTGGGCATCCTTCCCCCGGGGGCAGGGCGGCGGCCCAGCAGGGAAGGGCTCTGGGACTGCCAAGTCCCTCCTGAGCCCCCCGTTCTGGGATGCGTGGGGAGGGGCCGCAGGCTGAGAGCCATCCCCCACCAGGAAGGAGTCCAGCCGAGCCCCAGCCCCAGGGGCCAGGCGCGGCAAGCGCATCGCCTCCAAGGTGAGGCACTTCGCCTTCGACCGGAAGAGGCGGCACTACGGCCTGGGCGTCGTGGGCCACTGGCTGAACCGCAGCTACCGTCGAAGCATCAGCAGCGCCGTGCAGCGGCAGCTGGAGAGCTTCGACAGCCACCGGTGAGCGTCCGCGCTGGGGCTCCCCGCTCCGACGGTGGGCTGGGACGGTGGGCTGGGACGGCCGGCTGGGCCGAGAAGCCCTCCAGAGGGCCTGGGGACTTCCTGACCCCCCAGGACCCTGTCCTGCAGCACCCCCTAATGCAGCAGGTGTTTAGGGAGCGGCTCCTGTGGGAGAGGGGAGAGGGGAGGGGGGACGAGTCCTCAGGGTGGCCCTACGAGCGTGCGTGTCACCCGGGAAGGATTCCGGGAAGGATCCCCGGGCGCTTGCTGCCTCTTCACCCTCCACGCTCTCTTGGCCTGTGTCCTTAGCCCGGCTCCCAACAGCGGTCAACAAGCGTTCATTGTGCGCCAGCACACAGGCCCTGGCACAGCTCCAACGGGAGGGACAGGGAGGGCAGGGTGGGCCAGAGGGACAGTTAGAAGCTCTGAGTGAGGGGACCGTGGGGGGGAACCAGAGGATTGGGGAGGGGCAGTTCTCACAGTGTGTCACGAGCAGTGACCCGATCGACCTCAAACCCAAGATCAAAAAATGCATAACAAGTGTCGCAAGTGTCCCCGGGGACAGAGTGAGTGGACGGCTGGCCGGGAGGGCTGCGGCCAGCATGAGCAGGAGTTAGCCGGCAGAGAGAGGTGTGAAGAGCATCTCTGGCAAAGGAAATGCCGTGTGCGAAGGCCCCGGGGCTGCAGGGATCGTGGTTTGTTCCAGGAGCTGTAAGAGGAGAAGGGGGGGGCACAGTAAGTCCCCCCTCCAGCCAGCAGCAGGGGGTGATGTCAGACTTTATTCCAAGGGGAGCAGGAAGCCATCTAAGGGTTTAAGCTGGGAGAAAGACATGTGGGGGTGCGTTCTCACAGTCACTGTGGTGAAGGGTGATTTGGAGGGGAATAGAAGGGGTGGGGAGAGAGCAAGCGAGAGCTGATGGGGGCTGGGCTCAGCGGGCTGAGGGCTGGGATGTGGGCTCGGCTCTGCTGACCCGGGGCCTCTGTCCCCAGGCCCTACTTCACCTACTGGCTGACCTTCGTCCACGTCATCATCACGCTGCTGGTGATTTGCACGTACGGCATTGCACCTGTAGGCTTTGCCCAGCACATCACCACTCAGCTGGTGAGTCAGGCTAAGGAAGGGGTGCTCCCTTCTAGGGGTCCCAGCCTCTCCTGAGAGGCGTCAGTGCCATCAGCCACGGAATCCCTCCCGTGGCCACAGCCTGGCCCATGCAAGAGGGTGCTCTGGGCTCACCATAGCTCTGCCTCTCAGCCCCACCCTGGGGGCCCTACCCTGGGACGGAGAAACCCCTGACCCCCCCCCCCCGCCTCTGCACCAGGTGCTCAGGAACAAAGGTGTGTATGAAAGCGTGAAGTACATCCAGCAGGAGAACTTCTGGATCGGCCCCAGCTCGGTGAGGGGCCCAGGGGGATGGGGCGGCATCTCATCAGGGAACGCTGGGGCCCTGTCGCCCCCCACTGGGGAGGGGTCAGCTGGCCTAGGAGCCCCCCTTATCAGGGACCTTCAGGGGAAATTCAACAGAGTGGCCGGCTCTGGGCCCAGGCTCACTCTTCCCCTCCCCCAGATTGATTTGATCCACCTGGGAGCCAAGTTCTCCCCCTGCATCCGGAGGGACCAGCAGATCGAGCAGCTGGTGCTTCGGGAGCGAGACCTGGAGCGGGACTCGGGCTGCTGTGTCCAGAATGACCACTCGGGCTGCATCCAGACCCAGCGGAAGGACTGCTCGGTGGGGCCAGGCCCTCCAACCCCTGCCAGCCCCACTCTGGTCCTGTGCACCGTCTTTACTTGCCCCAGCATAGGGGAGGGGCCCTCAAGGACAGTGACCACATCCCCTCCCTCCTTCCTGGCCCCACATACCCCTGTACATGGCCCTGCACAGAGAGTGCTGACCTCCCCAGCCCGGAGACGGGAAGGAAGTGACGTTCCCAAGAGGAACTGAGCGGGGGGGTGGAGGTCTGGGAGATGGGCCTGAGCCCTGGGGACCAGGGGAAGAGCCCCTGTCTAGAGGGTCCCTTGCCCACTGTAATGGGGATGGCATTATGCGAGCCGCAGCCAACCCTCCTCTGTCCTCCAGGAGACTTTGGCCACTTTTGTCAAGTGGCAGGATGATACGGGGCCCCCCATGGACAAGTCTGATCTGGGCCAGAAGCGGACGTCAGGGGCAGTGTGTCACCAAGACCCCAGGTACAGTCTCAGGGTGGCCCCCAGCTGGGCTGTGAGAAGCTGGGGTTGAGCATCCTGTCTGGGCCTCCCCCCAGGCATGTTAGGGGGTGGGTGTGGTGGGCTGGGGGTGGGCCATAGCTCCTCATTGTGCCCCCTCTGATCTCTGCCTCCAGAACCTGTGAGGAGCCGGCCTCGAGCGGTGCCCACATCTGGCCCGATGACATCACCAAGTGGCCAGTGAGTGTCCGGGGTGGAGAATGGTCTAGGAAGGGCAGGGAGAATGGTCTAGGAAGGGGTGCCTGCTGCCGCTCGGGCCCAACCCGGTGTGGGCGTCCCCCCCCTGCAGATCTGCACCGAGCAGGCCAAGAGTAACCGCACCGGCTTCCTGCACATGGACTGCCAGATCAAGGGCCGCCCCTGCTGCATCGGCACCAAGGGCAGGTAAGCCAGCCCCGGCGCTCTGCCTGAGCTCCCCGCCAGAGCTGCCCGTGCTGCTGTTGCCACCTGCCACCCGGGCTAGTGTCCTCCCTCCCCCGCGCTGGGGTCGCCCATGGTGTGAGCAGGAGGAAGGGGAGCCTGCCCCGGAGCTGGGGTCCCCGCAGAGGGGCACCCCTTCCTGCCAGCGGGCAGGGGTCCTCGGGGCTGTGACGTATCCCTTTGCCTCCCTGTCCCCCTAGCTGTGAGATCACCACCCGGGAATACTGTGAATTCATGCACGGCTATTTCCATGAAGAGGCAACACTCTGCTCCCAGGTGAGGCAGGGCCCCCGGTGAGTGCGGCACCGTGCTGGAGCCGGCCTCGTGCCTCCCCTCCTGCAGGTGTCTGGCTCTGCCCCCCAGCCCACGCCCACGTCGGGCCGGCGGGGTCGCAGGCACCGACTGCCACGTGCTTGCCCTCAGGTGCACTGCCTGGACAAGGTGTGTGGGCTGCTGCCCTTCCTCAACCCCGAGGTCCCGGATCAGTTCTACAGGCTCTGGCTGTCTCTGTTCCTCCACGCTGGGTAAAAGGCTCCTCGCTGCCCGCCCCTCCCACCCCCCACCCCTGTGCGGTCCGCCCCCCCGCCCCCCTAAGGAGGAGGACTCCCGGGCCAGGGCACAGCCGGCTCGGCCTGCCAGACCCCACGGCTCCTGAAGGCCTGGCTGGCAGCCGGGGGCAGGTATGGGACGGCTGACGCCTGCTGTGCCCCCTCCCCAGCGTGGTGCACTGCTTGGTGTCTGTGGTCTTCCAAATGACCATCCTGCGGGACCTGGAGAAGCTGGCCGGCTGGCACCGCATCGCCATCATCTTTGTCCTCAGCGGCATCACCGGCAACCTCGCCAGCGCCATCTTCCTCCCGTACCGGGCGGAGGTAGGGACTCGGGGGACGGGCAGGGAGGGCCTGCTGCTCCCGCGCTCCACCACCCCCCCCCCCCCGCCCCCAGAGCTGCTGAGGGACACACAGCCCCTCCCGGGCCAGGCTCGACAGCAGATGGACGGCTTAGCCGTGGGCTTACTGGCTGATCCGCTAATCCCCGGGAGCAAGGGAACAGCGAGGCCAGTGCGTCATGCTCGGGCATCACCTCCAGAAAGACACCCCAGACCCTGTCCGTCACTGCGTTCCCCTTCTCTGCTTCATTTCTCTTCGTGACCGTGACCCTTGCCTGCCTACCCGCATGTCACATAGCTGTGGGTTGAGCTGTGTGAAATCTCCAACGTGCACACGTTCGTGACCCACAGAGACAGTGACAGTTTCTCGATCAGTTCAACCCCACGCCCTCGGCTCGCTCGGGGTCTGCCGTCCCGCCGTGTGCAGCCTCGCGTAGGCCTGTCTGTCCTGCTCACTGCACAGACCGCACACTGGGCACGCAGTCGGTCCTCCGTGCTGGCAGAGAGCGTGGGTGCAACAGGCCCCGCTTTGGTCCAGGAGCCTCGGCGGCCAGGTCCCCACCCCTGGGAGGAGCCCACCCGTAGGAGGACCGGGGTCCCCGTGCTGCAGCCCGGCTGTGCCCCGGCTTCCCCCCGGCACCCAGGAGTGACACCGCTCCCCACCCCTCTCTGCCCCAGGTGGGCCCGGCGGGGTCGCAGTTCGGCCTCCTCGCCTGCCTCTTCGTGGAGCTGTTCCAGAGCTGGCAGCTGCTGGAGCGGCCCTGGAAGGCCTTCCTGAACCTGTCGGCCATCGTGCTCTTCCTCTTCGTCTGCGGCCTCCTGCCCTGGATCGACAACATTGCCCACATCTTCGGCTTCCTCAGCGGGCTGCTGCTGGCCTTCGCCTTCCTGCCCTACATCACCTTCGGCACCAGCGACAAGTACCGCAAGCGGGCCCTCATCCTGGTCTCGCTGCTGGTCTTCGCCGGCCTCTTCGCCTCGCTGGTCATCTGGCTCTGCGTCTACCCCGTCAACTGGCCCTGGATCGAGTACCTCACCTGCTTCCCCTTCACCAGCCGCTTCTGCGAGAAGTACGAGCTGGACCAGGTGCTGCACTGACCCCCGCCCGGTGGGGCTGGGCGCCGCGGCAGCCCATAGAACACGGATGGCGCCAGGCCCGGGCCTGGGACCGGCTGCCTGTCTGCGGGGCGCCCCACCCTGCACTCCAGAGACCCGCGGCCGGGAGCCCCGGCCCTCCCTCCACCAGGCCACTCTGACTCCGCCGTGACAGTCACAAAGGCGGGTTCCTCGGGGGAGCGAGGCCGCCCTTCCTCAGTCTGGGGGACCCTCCGAGCGTGCGCTTCTCCACAACGCAGGGACTCGGGCCCCGGCTTCCCGCCTCTTCCCTGACAGCAGGACCCCTGCGGAGGGGTGAGCTGCTCTCCTTCCCAGGGTCCTCCCCCTGCTGGTGCCTGCCTCCCTGCCACGCACACACCCCATTACTGTGGGTGTGCCTTCACTGGGACGTGGCCAGGGTTCCCACCAGGTTCCCACCCCTGCCTCACCACGGCCTCACCACCCTGCCCTATGAGCCCGTGCCCCTCATTCAGCAGTGGCCTGGTGAGCCTGCCCTTAATGCTCCTGGACCAGACTTGTGGGAAAGGCTTTGCCATGGGCTGGGGCAAAGAAAGAGCATGGAGACATAGCGAGGCTGGGAAGCCGAGGGCCTCCCCTTGATCATTGCGAACAGAGGTTGTCCCCTCTCTGTCTGTCCGGCCCTCCCTTTGAGTCAGTGTTCTGCCTTCTGGGGCTGGCTCTGAGAAGGCTGGCCCTACCCCACTCTGCCTCACCTCTGCCCCAGTGGGGCCGGGGGCTGGGCCACCTCAAGGACCTGCTCCCGGGGGTTGCCTAAGGCTGAGTCAGGCCCATTTTTTACTGGTTTATATCATGGTTCTAATTTTTAAAAGTAACGCTAACTTTATATGAATGATGTCTCAAATGTATTAAATGCTATTCTGTACAAGTATCATGTTTTGACCTGAGGGGCTCTGGCAGAGTGAAAGCTGGGACTTTTTGTTGGTGGGGGGTCAGCCATGAGCTCAGGGGCAGGGCCTGGACCCAAAGGGATGGTGGAAAACTCGTGGGGGATTTGATTGGACCAGAAACCAGGTTTGGGGTCCCATGGAAAGCCTCAGGGGGTCCCTTGAGAGGGCTGGGTCAAATCCTTGGACCCCAGGAACAGCGAGGGGCGGGCTGCCCTGCCAGAGACAGTGGGGGGGAGGCATAGCCCTCGTCCTTCACTGTGCTTCACCCGCTACCTCACCCCGCACAGGAAGCCACCTGAGAGCTTATGCAGCACAACTACTTTATTAGAGGGAAGGGGACCCGGGGTGTCTGAGGCCAGGGGTGGGGGGCACATGGGGGGAGCTGGGAGGCACCCCCTGCACTTCCCTGCTCCTAGCTACCCCCATTCCAGGGCTGAGGACAAGACGGGGAATCCCTGAGGCTGGGGAGAATAAGGGCCTTCCGAGCACCAGGCACCGTGAGGACGAGGAGGCTGCCTGCCCGGAGGGCCCACCACGGGTTCCCGAGAGTGAGCGTGTCACCAGGCGGGTCGCAGGACACCTCCTGCTGTCCCCAGTTACCAACCCAGCCCCACCTCCGGCACAGTTTGGCATGCAGCCCGGGCTGGGGAGAGAAGGGGACGCTGGGAGCCCCCAGCCCGCCTCCCCGCAGCCCCAGCACGTGGCTGTGGGCACCGAGGGGCGGCAGCCGGGTCGGGGGGCGCCGGGTTCAGCAGCCGCTGTTCCGCCGCAGGGAGGCGTGGCCCCGCGTGGAGCACTGCAGCTCCGTGAAGGTGAACGAGCCCAGCGTGAAGGCGCACGGGCCCACGAGGCTGAAGCCGAACCTCTGGTAGAAGGGCACCAGTCTGTCCTCACACATGAGCACGGCCCGGCGCACGTCCGGCTGGCCGCCCAGGTGGTGTAGGTAGCGCCACATCAACACGGAGCCCTTGCCCTGCCGCCGGCAAGCGTGGTGCACGGCCAGCACGTGCAGGTGGGCGGTGCGGCCCCTGGGCCGGTGCAGCGTCAGCGACTCCTGGGAACCGGCAGGGACGTGAGTCCAGACCCGCTTCTGCCCATCCCTGCCTCCCACCCAAGCTACCCCCACCCAGCCGAGAGCAAGTGTCTCCTGAGTGCCTCCAAACGGGGCTCCCTTCCCACCCGTGGAGGGCCCCAAATTGGGAACTCTACCCTCCACCCCATGGAGGGCCCTTCATGAAGGCCTTTGAGCCCCGAAGAGGTGAGTCTTTTTGACCCCGCAGAGGACCAGAGGAAGAAATTCCAGCCCCTGGGCTCCTCTGCCTCCCTCTGAGCAAGAGAAGCCAGGGCTTGGGGGTGGCAGCCTCCCTTCCAGAGGCTTTCCAGCGGCTGAGCGTCCCAGCCCCATCCTGCCCTCACCTGAGTGAGTCTCTCCTGGTCCCAAAGCGAGCCGATGATGAAGGCCACGAGGCGGCCTTCCTGGAACCAGCCCAGGGACAGCTCTGGACACAGGGTCAGGAAGTGCTTGACCTCATCCAGATACAAGGGGCAGATGCCCAAGACAGAGATGAAGGCTGCAGGGGGAGGCGTGGCGGGTGACGTCACTGCCCGCTGGCCACCGCGCACCAGGCATCTGCTCAGAAGCCCGGGTGGGTTCTCCCACCCACCCGACGGCCGCCTCTCCCGCAAGAAAACAGGATTCAGGGCCGTTCCCGTGCCCGCTTTCCTGAACACACGTGCATGCACACAGAAATACACCTCCAATCTGCTCCCACCAGGGACGACTCCTCCCCACGGGGCAGCTGCAGGGCGGGGGGGAGGTCGGCACCCAGACCCTTGGCGGGGCCCCGCTCACCTTCGCGCTCGATCTCAAACACGCTGGTGGCATCCTCCGGAGTGAGGCAGCGGAACTCACTGGCGGGAAGCGTGTGGCGCCGCGGGCGGCCTGGGGTCTCTGGGATCCCAGGCCGCAGGTCCGAGGCCTCGGGCTCCAGGCCGTGTGCGCTCTGTGTGGCCATCTTGGCTGCCGGTGCCTCCTTGGGATGCCCCAACTTCAGAAGTGGCCTTCGTCGCCTAAAAGGGCCCTCCAGCACCTATCGCAGAGGAGTGAGGGTCAGGGGTACGGCCCTCATCTCCAATAGGGGCAGGCCAGGGGGAGGGTGCACCTTGCCTCTTTTGTAGAGGGACCTGGGGTTGGGCGAGTCCCGGTGCGGATTCTGGGGGCTATAAATGTTGGTGCCCTCTCCCCACCGCTCCCTCTCAGCCAGAAGCACCCGCGGAGCAGCCCTTCCAATCCTCCGATCCTGGCCTCACTGCCCTCCAGGTACCTCTAAGTCCCAGGAGGCGATGGACGGGGTGGGCAGGGCTCCATGGAACGGGAGGCACCCCAACACTGCTGCCCAAGGTGGGAGGGGTGACCACTGCCCACGTCCGACACAGCGATGCGAGGGGTGGGTCGGTCTGTCTCACCTGCCCAGGAGGGGCCTTGCCAGTTCTTTGGGCGTAGGGTGCGGTGGCTGCGGCGTTTTAGGCAACTTCCGCCGTCGGCCCTGGAGAAAAAGACCCTTAATCGAAGTGGGTCCTCCAGGAGCTTTCACGTTGACTCTGATGGCCTCACATTGGACCACGCACACATGAGGGCATCGGGAGGATGGGGGAGTCTGAGGAGGTAGGGGGGAGTGGGCCTGGAGGGCATCTGACGGTGCCCCTATGGCACTCTGTATGTCTCTCCCACGATGCTCTTGCAGATTCTTCATATTTGCCTTGCCCTCCCTCCTCCACCTTTTCTCCCCTGGCCCAGAAGCCCCGAGCAGGGTAGCTTCTGCTCCTAAAGCCGGGAGCCGGGGGTGGGAGGATGGGGGGGCCACTTATGAGGACTCTGAGCAGGGGCCCAATGTCTCCACCGCAGAGCCACTCACCCTGGAGGTCGTCTGCTGGCGCAGGGGCCTGGGCAATCTGGGACTCCGGGCTGCCGGGCGGCAGCAGGTGTCACTGGGGAGCATGTGATGTTCTTCCAGATTTATAATCCCCGCCCCGCCTCCGTGTTACCCCAGCAGGACAAAGCCAGCAGGGCTGGGCCGCTGCCTGCCCTGTCCCCCCCGATGAGGGTCAGACATCAGAGTGACACTGGATGCTCAGGGGATTACAGGGATTGATCGAGGGCCCAGAATCTGGGCGAAGAGCACAGGGCTAAACCTCAGGGGTCTGGCTCTAATCCCTGTTGTGGCTCTGCCTGCCCGACCGAGCATTCACCCTTTGTGCTCCAGAGGCTTGGACACACCTACCTCTGGGGGTCCTTCCAGCTCCTGCAGCCCCAAAACACTACCTACCGACCGTTGGTAGCCCTTGCTATGAGCTGAGCCTCAGGTAAGAACATCCTTTCATCCACGTGAGAGCCCCGCCCCGTGAGTAGTAACCCCATTTTACAGAGGACACTGAGGCTCAGAGAGGCTGAATTACCTGCTTAGAGACCCCCAGCAAGTCGTTGGGGGCACCGCCGGTGTGCCTCCAGGCACACACTGTTACCACCAGGGCTGTTAGGCCCCGTGGATTTTCCAAGTGGCCAGGACACGTCTTCACGGTTCCACCGATCAGATGGTATCCTCAAGTCAGGGTCTACCAAAGTGGGGGGAGCCAGGGAGCGGCCCATCGGCCTTGGGAGGGAGTGCCCAAATCTGGCTCTGGGATGTGCCGTCTACCGAGCCAGTGAGACTGGAGAGGCAGGCAGTATTCAGACCTTGCTATGTAGACAGAGGCAAGCTACTGATCATCGGACAAACCCCTCTACATCCTGCCCTCATAAATGACCTCCTCCATGGATGTAACCTCTTTCCAGAGCACTCTGGAGAAAGTCCCCAGATCCAAAAGTGAGAGTCAAATCCCTCTGCATTCCAGCTGGTCCCCTGTAGCAGAAACCAACCCAAACAAGCAAGAGGCCCTCTGCGACTCATGCCCTCCTCCCATCCCCTGGTACCCGCCTGGTCTCCCACACCTGCCATTACCCTGAGGTACTTAAATAACCCCAAGGGGGTGTGGCCACCACCTTGGAAGACTTCGCAGTACCTGCGAGAGCTGGACTCACGCCCTGGGGCCCGCAGTCCCCACTTGAACAGCAATAGAACTAGAAGGTTCCCCAACTAGAAACAACCCAAATGGCCATCAGCGGTAAGGAACTACAGAACAGACCCAAAATGGAGCGCATCCCACCGTGAGAGCCAACGACCTCGAGGACCCTCAGCAACGCGGCAGGGAATGAAAGTGGCCCCCAAACCAGAGTGGTTTCGAGTCCACGGATTCTGTCCTAATCTGTGCGTTGGAGGCAGTGGCTGCCCAAGGGGGCTTCTGGGGTTCTGGTAATATAACATGCAGTGCTTTTATTTTATTTTTTTAAAGATTTTATGTATTTGAGAGACAGAGCTTGAGGGGTGGAGGAGGCAGAGGGAGAGGGAGAAGCAAGCTCCCCTCTGAGCAGGGAGCCCGATGCAGGGCTGGATCCCAGGACCCTGAGATCATGACCTGAGCCGAAGGCAGACGCTTCACCGACTGAGCCCCCCAGGCGCCCCCAACATTCAGTTCTGAAATTGAAGGACGGAGGTGCTGGCAACTCCTGAGGCTGCCGATTCGTGCACTTTTGCGCATGTCTGTTCTACTTGAAGTTTCCTTAACTATCCCGGAGATTGTTCACCGAATGGGTCCACTCCACAATTCCTTGATTGCCAGTGACCCTGGCTCCACCCCATGGCCAAGGCCGCCCCCAGCGCCATATCAGCAGCTGGTGTGAGTTCTCCCTTGGGAACCTCGAGCCCCAGTTGATGCCTCCCGCTCTTCCTTCTTAACCCCTCCAGGCCCTCGGACCCGCAGACTGCCTTGGCTTCTCTTCTTTCCCTCCAGCCCACACCCCTCCCGCAGCCCTTAGCTCCTCCCTTGCCAGCACCCACGCCTGCCCTCCTGTCGCACGAGCCCCTGCCCTCTCAGGGCCCGGCTTCTACACCCGCGCAGCAGTGCTAATGCCCTGCCCAGCCAACTGCAGAAGGAGCGCCTGCTCTTGCCCAGGATTCCGGAGCTCTGCCCACATGGCTCTGCCATGGGGGTGACCCCAGCCCAGCCCAGATGCCCACCGCACCCACACTGCTATCTGTGGGGTCCCCTCCTCCCAGGGCCTCTCTGCTGTCTGAGGCCCAGCAGAACCGCCAGAGCTTACCATGCCTCCCACCCCAGCCATTACCAAGCCCCTTCCTGTCTTTGCCCTTCTGGGAGCCTACGACTGACCTCTCAGGACTGACCAGAAGACCTCCCTCAGGCTTGACTTTGGGGCCTGGTTAGGGGGGACATGTCCCGGACCTGGGCTGGGCACCTCTGCCTCCCACCTCAAGGTCTCAGGAAAAGGCCTTCTTGGTCCTTCTTAGACCCTGTGGCTCCACTGCGCCCCCTCATGGCCTGTCGGAGAAGAGCAGGCTATTGAATCTGCCTCACTTGATTGACCACCCGAACGGCCCTGTTCTTTCTGGAAAACACCTCTAGACAGGTGAACTTTGGAGAACAAGACAAGACATTATACTAAACGTGGCTAAACTGGGGAATCTGACCCCCTCATGGGGGGCAAGGGAAGGGAAGGGAGGGTGATCTATCCTGGTCAACTGGAAGAACATGACAAAGCACCATCAACGATGGGAGGAAAAGAGAGAGATGAGGGGCACATGGGGGTGACGAGGACAGAGAGAAGGACGCCCTCTACAGTGAAATTAGGAGAAGCATCAAGGGGCACCTGGGTGGCTCGGTCGTGGAGCACATGACTCTTGATCTTGGGGCTGTAAATTCAAGCCCCACAATGGATGTAGAGATTGCTTAAAAATAAAATCTTTTTTAAAATAAGATTTATTTATTTATTTTAGAGAGAGAGAAAGAGCACGAGTGGGGGAGGGGCAGAGAGAGAGAGACAAGCAGACTCCCTGCTGAGCAGGGAGCCTGACACAGGGCTTGACCCCAGGACCCTGAGATCATGACCTGAGCCAAAACCAAGAGTCAGATGCTTAACCGATTGAGCCCCACAAATGCAATCCTTAAAAAAAAAAAAGTCAAACACCAACATTGAGAGCGACTGCATGTGTCTCTAGTGCCAGCCTTGCTGAGGGATAAACTGCTGAGGCATTTCAGGGCACTAACTGGGTCCTGACACCAGGGCATCCTCCCCCGGGGGCTGTCATCAAATTCATCTGAACAACAGAGTGGCCTTAGGAGATGTACCTACCTTGTGAATGAGGTTGCCAGACTTAGCAAATAAAAATGCAGGAAGCCCTGTGAAATTCAAATTTCAGGTAAACAATTTTTTTTAAGATTTTATTTTATTTATTTTATTTATTTATTTGACAGCAAGAGAGACAGCCAGCGAGAGAGGGAACACAAGCAGGAGGAGTGGGAAAGGGAGAAGCAGGCTCCCAGGGGAGCAGGGAGCCCAATGTGGGGCTTGATCCCAGGATCCCAGGATCACGCCCTGAGCCAAAGGCAGACGCTTAACGACCGAGCCACCCAGGCGCCCCTAAAGATTTTATTTGTAAGTCATCTCTACACCCAACGTGGGGCTCAAACTCACCACCCCGAGATCAAGAGTTGCATGCTCCCCCGACAGAGCCAGCCAGGCGCCCCACAAATAATTTTGTAAGTATAAGTCTTTGGGACATACTTTTACTAAAAAATTGTTTATCCAAAATTCTGATTTCTACCTCAAACTAATGCAACATTATATGTCAACTCTATTCAGATTTATTTTTTTTAATTTTTTTAAAGATTTTATTTATTTATTCAACAGAGATAAAGACAGCCAGTGAGAGAGGGAACACAAGCAGGGGGAGTGGGAGAGGAAGAAGCAGGCTCATAGCGAAGGAGCCTGATGTGGGGCTCGATCCCATAACGCCGGGATCACGCCCTGAGCCAAAGGCAGACGCTTAACCGCTGTGCCACCCAGGCGCCCCTCTATTCAGATTTAAAAAGAAATTTTTAGGGGCACCTGGCCGGCTCAGTCAGTAGAGCATGTGACTCTTGATCTCTGGGTCATGAGTTTGAGCCCCACACTAGTGTGGAGTTTTTTCTTTTTTTTAAGTGCACATTCTCGGGGCGACTGGGTAGCGCAGTCGTTAAGCGTCTGCCTTCGGCTCAGGGTCCCAGCGTTCTGGGATCGAGTCCCACATCGGGCTCCTCCGCTGGGAGCCTGCTTCTTCCTCTCCCACTCCCCTGCTGTGTTCCCTCTCTCACTGTCTCTCTGTCACATAAATAAATAAAATCTTTTTTTAAAAAAAAAAAAGTGCACATTCTCTGAACTGTAATTTGGCATCCTATCCTATTTCTCCTCCTTGTAGGGAAAGAGTGTGCCCCGCTAGCCACGTGCGCAGAGCAGAGGTTCACACCTACGTAGGCTTTGCAAGTGGAGTCTTTGGCGGAACTCTAGCGTGTAAAACAGACCAAGAGCCCCCCACCCCGGGGCCGGAACTGTTGCCAATGACAGGAAGGCTCTGCCAAGATGTGGTTGGGACACTATGGGTCCCACCAGGGGCCCCTGGAGGGAATGGACTTTCCTCAGAGGCACAGACTCATCTTCGAGCGCCCTCTGCCCCCGGTGGCCCTTGGACACCATCTCCCGGAGCAGGTTCTGAGGCTCTGTCCAGGCTCAGGGTGCAGGAGGAGAGTACCATCTATCTGAGAGGCATCACAGGGGACATCGCAGGCGCTCCCACAGCAGGACCAGAGGTGAGCTGTGTATCTGATTAGAGTCGGTGTAACCAATGTCCCGCATGGGGCCATCGGCTCGGGGTGCTTCGTGTTGGAGCCCCTATTGATACAGTTTTGCTCTTTAGCCAGTCTTCTCCTTCCAGCGCCAGCTCCCTGGAAAGGGTTCTGCAATAACCACTGCTCCCCAGCTCTGATTCTGCCCATTGGCCTCCCTACCACACTTCTTCTTCCAGCAAGGCTCCCCTTAGGGGTGCTACCGTCACTCCCTCCGGTCTGGCCTCCCAGTCCACCAGACAGGTCCACGCATGTCTGAACGATGGCTGCGGGCTGGGCTCCAGTTCTCTCCCACAAGGCTCTTTGGTCCCAAACAAACCACGGGCTGTGGCTTGGCTCCTGCTTCAGGGCTCCAGAACATTCTATGATAGTTTAGAGCCAAGTTGTGCAGAACACACAGAGATCCCCTCCAGAAGGCTGTGTTACCTAACCCCCCACCTGTCTCAGCACAGCCTCACCTCTGACCTGGCTGAGCCCCTATCCCACTAAGGATCTGAAGCAGCGAGGATGAGAGGCATAGAGGTGGCTGTCCTCATGATTGAGTAGACAACGGAGGTCTCAGTATAGGAAGAGTGTTCCGAGGGGCTGCATGTCACCACGGGAAAGCTAAGGGATGTCTACTCTAAGGGGGGGGAAGGAGACATTAGCAGGAAGAAGGGTGAGGATCAAGACATGTCCCAGAATCCAAGGGATGGGGTGGTCAGCAGTGTCAAATGCAGCCAGAATGGAGAAGAGATCTCAGATGCTCTTAACAAGGAGGCCCCTGGTGGCCTTTAAGCCTTTTAGGAGAGAGGGGTGGGTAGGGAGGCCAGATGCAGGGGAGCAGCCTCATGGTGACAGAGCAGAGGTCACGGCAGAGCGGAGGTCATCTGTTAAAGATACACCGACCCATTGGCATGGTTGGGGCCTGGAGACGACTCCCCACATCCCCCATGTTATCCCTCCCTCCCCCACTCCCCTGCCACCTGCGTTGGCACCCAGCCTGCAGCCACTCGGGCAACCTGCATATCCTGGCCCGGTGTGGCAGTGAGCATCCCCCTGGGCCCGGGCCCTCTGGGAGCTTCCCATGTGGGGCTGCACCTGCTTTTCTCTCCTCCCCTCAATGTGACAACTGCCCGGTTCCCACTGCAGGGCCCAGGCGAGCCCACCTGGAGGAGACAAAGAGGTAGGCCCTGAGACACAGGGCCCAGAGACACTCTGATGATGTTTCTGAGACCCCAATTTTCCACGCAGAGCCGCTGAAAGGCCGAAACGGGCAGGGAAGGCAGCTCTCTGTTATGGCGTCTGTGCGACCAGTTGTGTTTTTGGGTGGTTTTGAGGGTGACTTGTCTCTCAACTCCTTCCCAGGACCTAAAGTCTGCCCTGCACACCTGGCACTGAGCACATTTTGCCTAATTGTATTTACCTTTTCAACCTTCGTCTGTTACAGGCAGGTTCCCCGGGAGACAGAGGCCTAGATGCAGGACTGGGTTCAGGAGATTCGCTGGGGAGCCCTCTCAGGGGCAGCCCCTGTTGGGGAGCCGGGGAAGCAGCCTCGGGCAGAGGGGAAGGCAGCTGAGATGATGAGGTTGCCACCGAGGCCTCAGCCCATCTCATGGGAGCCAGGAAGCCCTGCAGAGACGCCCAGCCTGAGGCAGGGGGCAGACCTGTCTGCCCTGCATTGACCTTGGTTGAGGCAGCTTCCTGAGCTGAGGGCAATCCTGCCAGCCAAGGGGAGGGTGCTCTGGCTCTCTTTCGCCAAGCTGCCAAGAGCGCCCTAGCGGAATGCTAGCACCAACTTCCGGGGGCCTTGCCAGGGTGATAAATCCTGTGGCGGGGAAGAGTGTTCCCAGAACAACACACTTGCCTGTCTGACTTAATGTTCTGCCTCTCTTGACCCAGTATCCTTGACTCCAGTCCCACATTCTCCCAACTCCTGTCGGCACCATTGGCCGGGACCTGCAGCCCCTTCCTGGTACAGCCTTTTTCTCCCTGCCGGTGGCCCAGCACTCTACCAGGCAAGTCAAGTTGTCATTTAGACCCAGCTCTTGATCTGGTGCGAAGAGGGGAGACGGCGTAGATCCTTGGGGTGGGGGGAGGGTTGGCACCTGTCTCACGGGGAGGAGTTTTATCTTCCACCAAGGAGAAAGCACTAACCTCTCACAGGCAGGAGGGGGCCACATAGGAGGGGGCCACGGCTGTGAGGGTCCAGAAGGCTCAAGGAGAAGCTGGTGCTTTGAGATTTTTGAGTCCAGCGACCCCGATCCCCCCAGATGTCTCAGAGTTGCCCCTCTTCCCAGTTAGGGTTCTCCTTGGCATAGCCGACTCACTAAGGTTGGGGATTCAACCACTTCTAGGGCCCTGCTTCCCCTATTAAGTCCGGAACCTTCTCTATTTTTCTCTGTCCCTTTAACTTCAGGAGGTGAGTTTCTTTATGTGCTGCCAAGGAGACCCTCTGGCTCTGATACCGAGCCTTCGATTGGTGACCTATCACCCACCGCTTTTCACTGTCTTTCTCCAGTGCGACTGCCCCCAACAACAGTCATGCCCCAACAACATAGTCCTTATAATGACCTCTCTCCCCTACGGTACACGGGCCCGAGATTGTTCACCGCCACCCCAGTTCCTTCCACTGGTTCACTGCCCACAAGCGTTGTAATGATTGCACACTGTAGTGTGCTGGGCCCAGAATATTACACGTCCCACTACTGGTGGGGATCCAGCTCTAGAATCCCATTTAGAGTCTGTTCCCCAGCACCACACTCGGCACCGATGGATATGGGTCAGATTCCCCAGGAAATAGACTTAAAGACTCAGATCTGCACGAAGACGTCTACTGGAAGTGCCATCAGGGAGCAAGGTCAGCAGAGGTGGGCAGAGGGCGTTTAACCGTGATGAGCAGTTCCAGCGGAGACCTCAGCTGATCCCAGGAGAATCTCTGAAGCTGGGGCGCCCCTTCCCAGCTATCTTGAATGGAGGTGAGAGGGCCAGGCTTTGTTCCTCCTTAAGGAGAGTCACTGGATGGGTGAGGCACCTTTTTTCAGCCAAGGACAATCCTTGCAAAGGCACCAAAGCCATGATGCTCGGCAGCCAGTGCCTGGCAGCTGGGGGAAGGGCTCCTGGGATCGGAAGGTGGACTCGGGCTGTGCACGCAGTATCCACTGACGCCCATCTCCCCGACAGGCTTTATAAACCCCAGGAACACAGAGACCAGGTTGAAAGTGGGGCATGTGCCCCCCAGAGTAGGTGTCTATCAACTTAGGTCTTGATTCTTCTGTTGAGGAGGATGGCATTTAGCTTCTTGACTTCCTGTGGATTTATTTTGAAGTCTCATTTGCATAAAGAGCCTGGTTTCACTGCATGGCTGAGTGGCGCCCCATCTTTATTTGGGGTTCAATATCTGACATATGACACAGGCTGTTTCCTCAGGAACCTTCCAGACCTTTCTGGAACGAAGGCGGCAAAGGCAGGGAGGGATCGCCACCTCCTGGAGAAAGAAGGGACCTACGGCTCCCGGAGCATCTGGAGCCCTGCGGTCCCATAGAAAGGTCACGTGAGCCCCATAATGGGATTTTCAGTTTTGTAGTCGCCACGTGAAAAAGAGCCAAAAGAAACAGGTGAACTTGATTTTAATACTATATTTTATTTAACTTAATATATATAAAGTATTAACATTTCAACAAGTAATCGATACAAAATTAAGAAGATATTTTTAGACTCTTTTTTTTTTGCAAACAAGTCTTCAAAATTCGGTGTATATTTTACACTTACAACACGTCAATTCCGACAAGCCACATTTAAGTGCTCAAGAGCTACGCGTGGTTAGGGGTTACCACAACGGACAGCACAGAGCTAGAGGCTGGAGGCCGAGGAGAGAACCAGTGTGTGTGTGTGTGCGCGCGCGTGCACATATGTGTATGTTCCTCTCCATATTTGGAAACACGGAGAGCAGGGGACTTGAGGAAAGACAGAGGTGTCCCGGAGACTGGCTGACACATGTTGAACCACTGGGAGAGGTTGGCTGGTTTTGTTCACTCAACGAAAACCTCTGGAGCACGCACTACGGGTCAGACCTGTGCTGGATGCTGGGGTGCAGAGGTGGAGAAGGACGCACAGAGGGGAATCAATACAACCGCGCAGGTATTACCAGGTGAGTGGGGTGAATAATCAGGGGAACGGGGTGCCTGGAGGATAAGGCAGCCCGATCTGGGTTTTGTGAGATGAAAAGGAGTTCTTTAGGTAGAAACAGGAGTTGAAGTTGAGGCATAAAAACTTCCAGGCAGATGGTGAACAAGTGAAAAGGCACCAGGCACCAAAAATTGGGGTCCTGGAGGAAGCAGCCGGGGCTGGAGCATGGGGCACATGTGCAGGGAGCAGAGCTGGAAGACAGGGTTAGAGGTAGGTATTGGGGATCAATTCTGGAAGGGCTACCTGTGTCATCCTCTGCTGGACCAGGAGAAGCCCAGAGAGATGGTAAGCCAAGAAGCTGGGTGATCCTGTTTGCATTTTCAATGTCCCTGGGAACGAGGTGGTGGATAGATTAGGCGGCGGGGGTAGGGTAAGGGGGCTACGGCGGCGGTGTGTGCGAGAGATGGGGATGAACTCATACGAGCAGGTAATGTTTATCAGGCCCCACTAACTGAACAGACCTCACGCAAAGGCACCATACATTGACCATGCCAGTTACACTGCCAACAGCCCCAGGAAGTGGGTACTATTATTACTCCTATTTCACAGAAAGGAAACTGAGTCTCAGAGAAGTGAAATAGCTTGCCCAAGGTCACATAGTGAGTCAATGGTATCTCAGGCCTCAAACCCAGGTCCATCGATTCTGGACCCCCACTCCTAGCCGTGGCACCACACTACCTCCCCCTGGAATGGCCCCCAGTGGAGAAGCTCTGGACGGGGGGGGCGGGGCTGGAAAGAGGGTAGAGGGGGCATGACCTGGGCTTCGATCACATGTAGAACTTCAGATCAAGGGTTAATCCTCAGGTGGCCAGCTTGGGACCCAGGTAAGTGATGCTGCCATCACCTTGGATAAGGGGTCTGGGAGAAGACATGGGTTTGGGGGAAATGGGTTTGTAACATCTGGCTGGTCATCCAGGAAGTGCCCATGAGTTGGTGCGGAGGAGAAGGCCCCGGTGATCTGGGAGTTGGTGGTGAAGAGGGCGGATGGTGGAGCGACCGCAGCGCTATTGCTCTTCAAGCTGGGCCGATGGATGAGCTGTCCCTGGCCCCCGTACCCAAAGGAAGGAGGGAAACTGGGTGCACCTGCCAAACCTGGGCTCTCACTTATTGCTCAACCTTTTCACTGGTGCCCCCAGCATAAAGTAGTCTGCCCCGTGGATTGCAACCATTCCTGAGTCAGGAGTGAGAACGGCTCAGGGCTGGCCCATCTGGGTCCTGATCCTGACTGTACTGCAGGCTGATCTTGGGCAAATCCCACGGTTCTCCCAGGGCATCAACACAAAAAGGGGTAAGGCTCCAGGGGCAAGAAGGACCCCTTTAATTCCAAAAGCCCAAGATTCTTGAGCAACTGCCAGCTGGAGGCTCAGGCAGGGGCATTTCTCCGGGCTAGCGATGGGGGTGTGGGACGGCTCCCCGGGGAAGCTCCCCTCCCACTCCACCTTCCTAGCTGAAGACCCCAGTGCTGAATGCACCCTAGAGCCTCCAAACACGCACTCTCTGGGTCCATCTAGGTTCTCTCCTACAGGGAAGCATGGAGAGGCCAAGCAGGCTGGGGCTCCCCCATGGGGCAGTGTGAGGCCCTGAGGCCCATGCACACTTCTTAAACCCAGTGGCCGCTTAAGATAGGGATAAGACAGGGCCTGCTTCCCAGAGATCAGGTCATGTTGCTGCCAGCCCTCTTGCCTCCTGTACCCTGCCAGCCCCTTAGCAAGGGGAGTGGCCAGACCGGCTCAGTTTCTTGCAGGCATATTTGTAAATAAGCAAAATTCCCCTGAGAAGAATCTCTATTCCCCAAGAAGGGCTGGGTGTTGGGGCCATGAGAGGAGGGATTTCTCCACTGGGGAATGAAGGGTTTTTTTTTTTCATTCAGCAACTATGAAAATACAAACTAAGCCAATGCTCCCATCCCAGCTCACCCCACTCATCAGCTTGGATGTGCAGACTGTGGTTGGGGCTTGGGGACTGGGAAGGAGTCAAACCTCAAACCTTGACTGGAGCATCTCAGGTCTGAGTGAGGTGGGGAGGAATGTACTGAGGCTTTCTAAAAGGACTCTGATGCAGCTCAAACTGGGGGTGACAAAAAGGGCTGAGAAATAGCACGGGCAGCTCCTAGGGGGAGGACGGGAAACTGACCAAATGGAGGGACAGGAATCTCAGGCCTTCGACACCCCCTGATATGGCACATCACTGAGCATCAAGACTGGGCCAGGCTCCGTACTAGGCACTGGGGCGACACACATACCTAGAACAAAATCCGCATGCTCAAAAGGGGTTTAGTTAGTAAGGGAGAGATCAGCATTTGAAACCAAGGGCTCTTACCTATAACCTAGCAGTTTCCTGGGGGAGGGGGTCAGCACAGCGTGGGCTTCACAAAAGGGGGGCCCATACTTGCTCTCTCACAGAGGACTAATCTATGTAAAGGTGGCTAATCTATGTAAAGCACTTAGTATAGTACCTGGTATTAAGTTACAGCTCAATAACTGGTAGCTATTATTAGCCATTATTACAAGAAGCCGCAGAATAAACATGGCATATCTTCCTGGAGTGCCAATTTTACTCAACGATTAGGGAGGAAGGACATTCTTTTTATATTAAAACGAACACAGCCATAAGCTGGAGTAGAGGGCAAAACTCACTTGGACTTTTGACATCAACGATTTGGGGCCCGCATTGCCCTGCCCCTTCAGCCTACTTCCTCGCCCCCTCCCCCTATCCCTTGATAGACACAGGAACTAGAGAATCCCCTGCACTTGGAGTCAGGAAAACTGCATTCCAACTTGGCTCCGCAGGTTACCACGCTGTGAACTTAGGCACTGAATTCCCGGACCCTGTTTCCTCATTGATAGAACGGGGTTACGTACACCTGTAACAGGGGCGCCTGGCTGGCTCCGTTGGTGTAGCCTGTAACTCCTGATCTTGGGGCCATGAGTTCAAGCCCGGTAGGGCTTTTAAGCTTGCTTAAAAAACAAGCCAAAGAACAAAAAACTAACAAAAAACCGCACACCTATATCCACAATTTTGAGAACAAGATAATACATGTGAATGTGTCTGGCACAGCACCTGGTCAATAATAGGTGCTCCATAAATGTTAGGTTATCAGGACACTAAGGAGACAGGGCTAAAGGGGCATGGTAGGTGGAACCGAAGCTACTATGTTATTGCTGTTAAGCCTGCCAGGTCTTTATGGGGGAGGGAGTGGGGAACAGAGTCCCTCCCAGCAGTGATTCTGGATGGCCACTCTGCACATTGGTCTGGGATGGAAAGGCTGTGGTTTGTGAGCCCAGCTTTGCCCCGAAAGAGTATCCTAATTGCCCCTCAGCACACTTAGACACAGTTTTTTCTAGACCTTAGTATGTGAGTTTTCTAAGGCCTGGGTCCATTGACAACCACCCCAACCCTAACATTTCATCAATATTCTCGAAGTGCTTGGCTCAGGACACATTATATACTCAGGCTGCCTTCTGTGCTTCATGTATGTTCTTATGACTTTTCTGGGAGTGTAGTTTTGTAGCCTTGGCAGTCCGTAAACTACTCAAAGAACAGGGATCCCGCCTTTTTAAAAGAACCCAAATACTGTAATATGGAACCATCTTACCAATCTATCTTTGATGGTCTTGCAGAAAGATGTGGAAAAAAATGATTTTGACTGAGAAAGGTTAGGGCCATAGCCTGAGTATTCATAATTTCCTCCCTACAACCCATTATGAATCTGTCCTCTGAGAATGTTATCTAAATCTTTTGGAACTTACTTAAGGGACACGCTAGTATAATTACTTTTTATATTTTAAAATGGCAATATGGAGCAAACTGTAAGTATAACAGTTCTGTCTGTCTAGACTTTTAGTCTAGGAAGGGAGGGTTGAAATATTATAGTAATGGTTAAGCTTTATGGAGGGAACTGTATGTCAGGCACTGTTCTGTTTCTCTCAATCCTCCCAATTGCCCAATGAGACGTATATGGTATTATCACCCCTATTTTACTGATGAGAAAATTAAGGTGAAAAGAAGTTTATCAGCTTACCTACCTTTATAAGATACAGCAACAAGAATTGGAATCCATGGCTCCCACTCCTAACTACCTCACTGTCCCACCTCGCACCATGTTTACTAAGCCTCATGGAGATTTGAGCCCCTCTAGATGGTTTTAAAGCCAAACCATAGAGGCCACTAATGCTTGCTTATCTTTCTGATCTTTCTCTGGACCTCCTTCACCAACCCCTTGACCCGTCCCTGAGGGGTCATGACCTTCCAAGCTTTGCATGTAATTTCCTAATATAATACACTCTAGATATGCTCTCTCTCTCTATCTTTTATAGTCTTGCTTACAAGCTGCCTCGGAGTTGCTTTTTAGCTATTTAATATGTATATGTTTTGTCTCTCCAACTAGGTTGTAAACACCTAGAGGACAGGGACGGCATCTTGCTCTTACCCCTCCCAGTGCGTAGGACTAGGCTGGAGACGCCAAGGAGGCTCATTAAATGTTGTTGACAGTCTCCGGGCCATCCTCCGCCCCACCTCGGCCACTCCCCTTTTCCTCGGTGCCCATTGCACTTCCTCCTCCCGGGTCCCCACCCAGTCCCGCTCCCCTAACTTTTACCCCCTCTGGCCCCGCCCCTCCCTCGCGGAGTCCACTGTTCCCCCGCCCCCGGCAGCATCTCCAGCGTCCCCTAGCGACGAGGCAAGAGCTCCTAGCAACCGCATCTCGGTTCCCTGACGACGGCGGCACGCAAGGCCACGTCAGCGCGCCGTGGCCCCGCCCCCGCGCCGGCTGGCCCCGCCTCCCCGTGCCGCGTTCGCCGCCGCCGCCACCGCTGCCGCCGCCGCCGCTGCTACCGCCAGCACCGCCGCCGCCCGAGACTCGCGCAGAGCAGTTATGGCGGATCCCGCAGCGCCCGCACCCGCAGCTCCGGCTCCCGCCCAGGCCCCAGACACGGCCCCGACCCCGGACGCGGCCCCCGCCCCGGCGCCCGCCCCGGACTCGGCCTCCGGGCCGTCCTCGGACTCCGGCCCCGAAGCCGGCTCGCAGCGGCTGCTGTTCTCTCACGACCTGGTGTCGGGCCGTTACCGCGGCTCGGTGCACTTCGGGCTGGTGCGCCTCATCCACGGCGAGGACTCGGACTCGGAGGGCGAGGAGGAGGGCCGCGGGAGCTCGGGCTGCTCCGAGGCGGGGGGCGCGGGCCACGAGGAGGGCCGGGCCAGCCCGCTGCGCCGCGGCTACGTGCGCGTCCAGTGGTACCCGGAGGGCGTCAAGCAGCACGTGAAGGAGACCAAGGTGCGGCGGCGGGCTGGGGCCGGGGCCGGGGCGGGGGCCGGGGGCCGACGCAGGGACGGAGTTGCTGCAGGAGCCCTAGGCCTGGGAGGGGAGGCGCGCGAGGCGCTGGCCGGAATGGTGCAACTGCAGTGGGCCGAGGCGGGAGGACGAGCCTCCGCGGAGGGGACGCTCCGGTGCAAAGTCATTGCACCAGCCCCGGGCCACCGGGCCCCGGGCTTCCCCACGCGAAGGGACTTCCAAGCCTTGCGGCGCTGTGGTGTCGGCCTCAAGATTCTGTTCGTGGACCCACTACAGTGGGGAACTCCTCAGGCTCTGAGGCACACTCGGCATTACACCAGTGCGGCGTTTTGCTGACCCGCGAGGAGCTAGCTACATGCTGCATTGTGCATCCAGAAAGCAAGGCCGTGCCGGGTCCGTGCGGGGAAGGGTTGTGGGCGTTCCAAAACAAAGATAGAGGCGAAAATCTCGGGCGGCATAAGAACCCAAGAAGTTCCCTAGATGACAGAATGCGTTATTATGGGTAAAGAAACCGACCCTCCTCCCCTTTTCTTTACCTTGTTGCCTCGTTTTAATTGCTGCGGAGAACTTTGTGAGTAAAATCATTAATAATCAGGGCCGTGATATTAATAGTACGGGGTGGGGGGGATGTGACAGCTGCGACTGGGATTCATGACTCCCAAGTGCAGTTGGACTTCTGGAAAAAAAAATACTATGGAACCATGGATGGAGAAGAGCCACCCATTTGGAAACTGAAGGTTTTTTTCCTGACCTGAGGCTGTCAAGCAAACATCAGACTCCCTTATGGTATTGGGGTGAGGCTGGTGAATATTGGCAGTTTTACAGACAAAGGGGTTTATCATCTTAAACCTGAAACCTTGAACCAAGGTTGGTTTGGTGGCTTCTTCTCCTGTCTTGTTTTCCTGAGTGTGAATTCCTATCAGTGATTCACACACACGCACACACCCCTGTATCTTTCACCCTTCTTCATCTCCTCCTCCTTCTTCCCTTCAAGAAAACATTTCTAAGCAGGAATCAGGCCTCGGCTGTTGACAGGTCTGATTTCATGGGAGGGCACTTGAGAAGTTAATCTGGGTTTCTCACACCCTGGGAGACAAAGGCCACAGAGGAATAGGGCTTCTTGCCTCCCTACAAAGGGGGTCTGTGGTAACAGCTCTGGCAGGGGAAAAGGCCCCACTCCCAGGATGAGCCTGTGATCCACTTCCTAGTGGTAGAAGTGACTTGATACCAGCAGGGTCTTTCTCCTTGCCAGTGTGCACGCATTCACAGACACAGAAATCAACATACGGAACCCCTGGCTTCCCCTCAGAGAAATGCAAATTGGGCATTAGCTGCTCTGACTCGGGAAGAAAATTGTGCAGAAGTATGTGGAAAATTGTACTTTATATAGTGGAATGCTTGTTAAAAATGACCACCGGTGGTGGTACGTCGGAAAGAGAAGAGTTTTGCTCTTTATACAGTGTTTCTGCATTGTCTTAGCTAACGAATGGTTGAGAATGTCTTTCTGTGGGTTTTTGAAAAATGTTTTCCCCCAAGCATCTTCTCCAGAGGTTGGTGACTTTTGGAATGCAGCTCATTTCACTGTGTCATGGCCTCCTGCCCTGGGACTCGGCGGGCAGGCCACGCTCCGCTGCCGGGAGCTGCCATGTTTATCAGTGGTTGTTCCTGTTCATCTTGACTTTGGTGGTTAACTTTATTTACAATTATGTTCTGTCTGCGTCCTCCCGCCGGGTGTAATTATGCCAAGTTTGACTTAAAATACCTATCTAGGAATTAAATAGAAAATAATTTTGAGGTGCCTGCGTGGCTCAGTCGGTGAAGCACCTGCCTTCAGCTTAAGTCATGGTCCCAGGGTCCTGGGATCGAGCCCTGCATGGGGCTCTCTGCTTGGTGGGGAGCCTGCTTCTCCCTCTGCCTGGCACTCTGCCTACTGGTGCTCTCTGTGTCAAATAAATAAATAAAATCTTTTTTAAAATTTAAAAAAAAATTTTAAGGCACCAGCTTGGATATATTTTGAAGCTGCTCTCTTGTGATTTGCTTCGAATTTGTTGAAATCCATTGTAGCTCCAGTGGTGGTGTTTCTTTGCCATTGGAGTGTCTGTAGCTTCGGAGCTTAGCAGAAGCTAAGGGGCATAGGAACTCTAGGAAGTGGTGGCGTGTAGTGTCCATTTGTGGCTGGCAAGACCCAGTTCTTCTTTTAGGAATTAAGAGTAGGTTCGTGTGGGGGTGTGTACCTGATAGGTAGCTGTAGGTCACCATGAACCCTAGGCACAGATGACCCCGACCAGGGTGCTGGGTGGGACTTTGCAGTTTAGGAAGTGGTGGGAAGATTTTTTTTTCTTCTCATCTCTCACCCCTTATAAATCCGTGGAGGTGACAGTGTGTTATAAAGAAAAGACCAGACCAAGGCTGAGCATTTAGGTTCTGAATCCTGCTTCATCACGAATTTGGTTATGAGATTTGAGAATTCAGTTACTGATAGAATAATGTGGTGACAGCATTGAGAAACATACTTCTTTTTAAAGCTGCCACCTATTGGAATTTTTTTTAATAGTGCCCTTTTAATGTGGAGTGTTTAGTAGGCTGTGGAGTATTTTTGTAGTTTTCAGGTTAATTTGTTGGGCAATGAGTAAAGGCTTAATAGTAGTCTTTTAAGTTTTTAATGAACAAATTCATAGAGATGAAGAGACTGGCCCACAAGGTCTACCCCCTCCTGGCCACTTCATTGAAAATTATCAACAGGAATAAAAAATAAGTAGGGGCGCCGCCTGGGGGGCTCAGTCAGTTAAGCGTCTGCCTTCGTCTCAGGTCATGATCCCAGGATCCTGGGATCAAGCCTCACATCAGGCTCCCTACTCAGCAGGGAGTCTGCTTCTCCCTCTGCTGCTCGCCCTGCTTGTGCTCTCTCCCTCTCTCTCTCTGTCAAGTAAATAAATAAAATCTTTAAAAAAAGAAAGAAAATAAGTAGCTCTTCCTTGAAACTGCAGAATTTATGGTCCAGTTCCTGAGGCTTCCAGCAGGCAAAGTTAAACTTCTTTAGGACTTTAAACAAGCACGTACCTTGTGCTCCTTCCTTTCCTCAACCTCCTGTCCCCTTCAGCGTGGTAGCTAATTTACCCACTTGCAACTTTCCCCCAGGTCTTCTGTGCGACTTGCCCCTTCCCCATCAGTGGCCGTCCTCGAGTAACGTTTTGGAGTAAAGCCAAATGCCGACGGTGTCTTTGTGTTCCTGAGCGCTGGCTAGATGTGGTCGGTCCTTCCGGTCTCCACCTGTCATGGTTGGACAGAATGGCCCCGTTAGGAAGAGAACAGACTGCTGTCTATCAGTCCAAGTTTGGCGCTTCCTGTTTATGCTTTAGTTTTCCCATCTCTTGTGCACTGTCTTCTGCTTCAGGTTGCCACAGCATCCAGAGCCTCCTGATGTGAGATTTCATGTCCCTAAATTAAAGCTGTGTCTGTGATCACTCTGCTTTTCCGAGGCTCTGTGTGTGGCATCCCTCATGACAGGTCCCTTAGGAATTGGCTTCTCAGTTTATTTTTGGCTTTTACTCAGGCCAGCATTTCCCTGGGGAAAACTGTTTGGCTGTAGCATCATAGCATGTGAAGGTCCTTGCTTCACTTGTCCAGGTGCTGGACCCGTTAAAAGCAATTGTTCTTAGTGATGTAATAGGAGGAAGTTACGTAAGGTTAACCAAGATGCAGGACCGAGTGCATCTAATTGCATTTTATTCAGATAGGATCGCAGCACTTGCAGACTCGCACAGCTGTTCTGTGATTTTATTCTTTGTCCTTTGGTTCTCCCCTTCTAACTCCTGGGACCCAGTGCTTTGATGGCGTCTCTGTCTGACTTGCCACTTCGCTCAAGGGCACTTTCACCAGGTGAGGGATGTGTGTTTGTGTCCTGTGATTGGAAGTCAAAACCCCTGGGTGCTCTTCCCAGCCGTTACCTACTCTGAATGACCTTGGCCTAGTCACTGCCTTACTTCTCTCTGCAGTACAAGACAAGCTCTGTCTTTTCTAGCCCCTGAAACGAGCCTGAACCAGAACCATGGCTGGGTGGGGTGGCCACTTGGCTCTGAGCAGCGGCCATCCTGGTGTCCGTCAGACAGAGCCAGCCCCGTCCCTTCAGGAGGTCGCTTCTGTGGGTCACGAGTGCCGCGCCTGCAGAGGCCAGAGGTGCTCCAGAGGGGTTTGTCTCAGTGGTGGAGGGATTCCTGCTAATCGATCACGTTGTTGCTCGTGATCTGGTGGGTTGTACATAGGACTTCTTACTAAGCCTGTCCTAGAAATACTCATGAACTTCCCTCCTCTGTTACTTTATGCACGTTTAAAGTAACACCTGCCAGGGGCGCCTGGGTGGCACAGTCCTTAAGCATCTGCCTTCGGCTCAGGGCGTGATCCCGGCGTTCTGGGATCGAGCCCCACATCAGGCTCCTCCGCTAGGAGCCTGCTTCTTCCTCTCCCACTCCCCCTGCTTGTGTTCCCTCTCTAGCTGGCTGTCTCTCTCTCTGTCGAATAAATAAATAAAATCTTAATAAATAAATAAATAAATAAAGTAAGTAACACCTGCCAAAGTCCGCTAACCTCGGGGGGGGGGCATGTGGAATGAAAACATATGTATGTGTGTGTATATTTTCCAGCATTTGGAAGAACATCTTTTTAAATTCCCAAGAGAATAAATGACAAGGATGGTAGAGTACTGCTTTTGTATTTTAAAATAATAGCAAGGACAGACATTATGTAGTGTTACTATGTGCCAGGCACCGAGTGCTCTCTGTGTATTACTCAGTGCTCCCAACAACCCTGCGGATTAGGTGCTATTATTATCCGTGTGTTTCAGAGGAGGAGACTGAGGGGCAAAGAGGTCAAATAACTTGTCCGATGTCACACTGCTAATAAGCGGAGGAACCTGACTACAAATTGAAGTAAATGTAGTTTGCTGTCACCTGAGAATGTTTAAGTTCAGAATTCATAGATCATTACTGTATCAGGCACCCTGATTAAACATGAGTCACAGACCCTGTGGTTGGCATTCATCATCCAGTCTTTAAACACTGGAAAGTCTTCGTGGAGAGGCTGTAACCACAGGTAAGGAGAGAGGAAGGAGCAGGGTGTTGGGATGGGTGGAAGGACCGGCAGATCACGCTGGGGAGCAGAATGGGAGAGACGCTAGCTTGACACTTGGCCGTGGGCTTCTGTTCTGCATCTTTTATTCCCTGACCCCGCAGTCATTCTCAAGATCATTGCCAGAAAGCACATTTTATATCTAGAGAACCTGTGAGTGCCCCTTAGATGTTGAATGAAAGCAGTCTCTGTGTGATTCAATTCCAACACTGGTTTATTCCCCCTCTCCACCCCGACCAAAAGCCCGAGGAACTGGCATTTCTCGTTGTCTTGGAAGTGGTCAGTGTTAGGAAATCCAGCTTCACCTCCTGCCCCCAAAGACCTGTCCCCTCTCTTGCTGCTGTTGTCACACTCCCGCTGGGAATGCTGAGTCATGAGACAGGTTCAGAAGGACTCCTTGGAGAGAGGCGGAGTGCCACTCAGTTCCTTCCCCTTCGGTTGCTCCGAACTGACTGTGCTCTCCACCTTGTTTTTATTTTAGGACATTAAAGGTCCTTTTGCACCCTCCCCATCCCCACTTCGTTGTTATTCCTGCTTTTCTTTTTTCTTTTTTTTTATTTTCCCGTTCCATCTAGACAAATTTTGCTTTTTTACTGTTTTACCCAAGGGCCTCATGGAGTCCAGTGGAACCTCTGTGGGGCCAGTACTTCACGAAGGGGTGCGGTTATGGTATGTGACCTGAATCACCATCACAACAGTGCTGGGTCCAGGATTGGTGTCAGCTGCCCCTGGTGGTCCCCTCACAGTTGGATTTGGGGTGATCTCTTTTAAGAGCCATCCTGTAGTTTTAACTGAGAGGACATGGTCTGTGCTCCTGTTCCGTTTCCCTGCCCAGAGCTTAGCTTGCTTCTGCATGGGGGCGGGAGGGTGCTGATTGAAATGGATAATCAAAAGACGGAAATGTGCCTTTTTATTTACTGGTTGCTCTCACTTATATTTACGAGGATTTTGGTGTTTCAAAACTGTAGCTCCTTCCGAGGCCCTGCCTGTGCAGTGGCGGGCGCCGAGCTGAGAAGGTCGCGCTCTCGAGGCTGTTGCGTAGCCGATGCTTGCGGCTCTAGTGAGCAGGGCGCACATGCAGAATTGCTTCTGTCTCTGACATTTCTGCCGGCCTCAGGGGGCTGTGTCAGGAACCACCTGACATATGTGTGGTTACAGACAGGGAGGAGAAAACATTTACTGGAAATTTTTGTAGTTCAGAATAAAATTGAATCACGTTAATGGATAGCCCTCTGAATTTATCTACCCCAAGGTTATTTGCCCTTGTTTTGCTCTGAGGTTGAGGATTACCTGTCCTTCAACCCAGGGCTGACCGTGTTGAATGAATCCTTTGGTCAGTTTTGCCCACAGATATACTGTGTTCCTCTGAAGCAGGATGGTGAAAAGCATGTTTTCGATTCAAACACTAAGGCAGGGGCGCCTGGGTGGCTCAGTCGGTTAGGTGTCTGCCTTAGGCTCAGGTCACGATCCCAGGGTCCTGGGATCCAGCCCCGCGTCCCTGTCCGTTGGGGCTCCCGCCTGCTAGACAGTCTGCTTCTCCCTCTGCCCCCAGCCCATTCGTGCACTTGTGCACGGTCTCTCTCAAATATCTTTTCAAAAAATAAACATGAAGGCAAATGATACACTGTTCAGAAGTACTCAGCTAGGCAATGTGTACTGGGATAAATGGCCTTTCGGGGTTAAATCTGGTTGACTGTTTGGTCCAGGGATTTGTATATTTTGAGAATGAAACATTTAATTTTTTGTAGGTAGCTCAAAGGAATAAGACGCTAGATCACTTTTGGTTTAAATCGATAGTGGAGCTATATCTGGTGACGATTCATTCTAGCTATGGCAGTTTAAAAATTTTTAAATTTAAGAGACTGAGAAGTGCTGAAAGAAAGAAAGAAAGGGAAGAAGAAGGAAAGAAGAAGTCGTCAGTCCTATCCAGTAATAAAATGGAAGCCCGCAGCTAGCAGGAGCGCTCTCCTGCCGCCCTGAAGTGTTGTTCATTTGCGTCCTGCCTGGGAGAGCTGGGCTTGCACACCCAGCAGCTCTGGTGACGCTCTTCCACCTTGTTTCAGCGTTGATCTTTTTTGTGGGAGCTGCTGCTGTGGAGATGGTCGGTGACGCTCTTGTGACCGGCGTGTTCACAGGACGACTTGCTGGCCCTCGCAGGTGCAGGTGGGAAGGAGCAGACACACATCTGTGTCTTGCGTGGCTTCCAGGAGCATCAGGAGCAGACGTACTCCGTGCTGAAAGCATCCCCTTATTTGTCTGCTCCGTTTAATTACTTAAGGGAGTTTGAGGGCCCTGAAGGTTGATGATATCATCTTCAAGCCAAAGAAGAAAGAGCGTCTCTCCCTACGCCCAGCATGCTTTGGGGGCACCCCAGCACTCTGCCAGTCGCAAGGGGTGTCTGCTCCATTTCCTCACGACCCACAAGACCCTTCTCCTCTCCCTTGCTTCTCTCACCACTGGGTGCCAACGGCTCTCCTGAAGGTCACAGAGGACTAGTGGATTCCCGGTTACTGCATTTAGCGACGTTTCCCTAGTCCTTGTCCTCTGGGTCCTTCAGCCTTGTTGATTGTGGTCAGTCCTGCCCTTGTACCGGAAACTTTCTTCAGTTTCTTCCTTGTACCAGACGGTACTGAATTTTTCTCTTTAGCCTTTTTGTCTTTTTCCTCTCCTCTCTGTGAGACTTCTTCCCATATTATGTTCTCATTCCCCTCACCGCCCTCCTGTCGGTTCTTCAGTGCTCTTGTTCACCCGCGTGTTGCAGCCGGTCCCCACCTTCCCATGGCTTCCACACCTGCACCACGTTCCCCGCCCCTCACCTGACAGCTCCCTCCTGTCATCTAGAACTGCAGACGTTGTGGCTGTAAAGTCGCATGAGTGTAACTGCCCTTCTCACCCCCAGGTCCGTGGCATTTGAAAAAAATTCCTTTTTCCAACTTTTGATTATGAAAAATCTGCAAACATGCAGAGAAGTTGAAAGACTAGGCCAGTGAGTACTGATTACCAACCATCATGAGTCGGCAGTTACCATTCTGTCATCTGTGCTTTACCTGTACCTGTGAATGTGTGTAAGCACACTTTTTCCTGAGCCACTTGGTAAGGTAGAAGCAGACGTGGTGGCAGACACCTCTAAATACTTAAGCTGGCATCTTCTAAAATTCAGAATATTGGGGATCATCTTAAATGTACCTTCTTGGGCCCCCATTCTCATGTAAGTGTGCGGTTCAGTGGTATTAATACGTTCATAATGTGCAGCCATCACCATCCTCTGCCTCCAGACTTCTCGTCGTCTTGTAAAACCGAACCTTGATACCCGCTAAACAAGAACGCCCTGTTTCCCCCCACGCCAGCCCCTGGCCACCACCTTTCTACTTTCTGACGTGACCTATTATTTCATTTAGTAGAATATCCTCAAGGTTCATCTGCGTTGTAGTACAGGTCAGAATTTCCTCCGTTTGAAAGGCCGATGAGATTCCGTTCTGTCTGCCGCTTTTGGCGTATCCATCCATCCGTCAGCGGACGCGTGGGGCGCTCTCCCATTTCAGCTGTCGTGAAAAATGCAGCTTATGAACATGGGTGTACAAGTCTCTCTTCGAGATCCTACTTTCAGTTCTCTTGGGTATATCCCCAGAAGTGGAATTGCTGGATCATATGGTAATTTTATTTTTACTTCTTTTTGAAGAACTGCGATCGTGTTTTCCACAGCAGCTGCACCACGTGCCATTCCCACCAGCAGTGCGCAAGGATCCCGGTTTCTCCACGTTCTAGCCGACGTTGGTGATTTTCTGATTTTTTTATGGTAGTCACCCTAATGGGGGTGAGGTCGTATTTCACCGTAGTTTTGATTTGCGCCTACCTAATGACGTGTGATGTTGGGCATCTCTTCAGGTGCTTCTTGGTCATTTAAATACTTTCTTTGGAGAAATGTTTAAGTCCTTTGCCCATTTTAAAATGGGGTTGTTTGGGGGTTTTTTGTTGTTAAGTTCTAGGAGCTCTCTCTAACTCTGCATATTAATCCCTTGTCAGATATATGATTTGCAGATATTTTCTCTCATTCTGTAGGTTGCCTTTTTACTTGGTTGATAGTGTCTTTTAGTGCATTATAATGTTTCTTAACGTTCATGAGTCCAGTTTGTCTGTTCCCTTGTTGCCTGTGCCTTTGGCGTCCGGCTCGCATTCTAATTTGTCATCAAATCTTTGTTCGAATTGCCTCTTGCCTCCTCTGCATTTCCGTTCTGCAACACGGGCTCACTCTCTGATGGTCTCGTGCGTGGACTGATCTCGCCTGGTCTCCCTGCCTCTAGACCCTCCTTCAGCCCAGCACGCAGCACCACAGGCTGACCTTCCAGAAGACTGCTTGGATTGTGTCAGGACCCAGCCTCCTGACGTGCCTAGCTTGTCACTCAAGGCTCTTCGCCCTCGTTTCACACTCAGTCTCCTGCCCTTTCGGACGAGACTGCATCTCATCTGCTTCCCCCGTTCACTTGTGCCCTTCTCTGCCTCTAATGCCCCATGGCACTTCCATGACACACTTGAGTTCTCTCTCCCTGGCTTGAGAAGCTTCTTGAGAAACCAAGACAGTGACTGCTTATATTCGGTGGAAGCTTATATTCTGAATGGCTCACATGTAGTTTCATGGGAAGCATTTGAGTTAATGACCAGATCCTTCCCATTCGCCTACAGAGAGTATTCTTAGCCTTTTCCCAGACACTCCGTGGTCTGTGCTGGAGCTGTGTGGTCACCTGGCCAGCTGACACTTCCCCTTAGGATAGTAGGTAAGTTGACCATGTAATTTATTGTCCAGGCTGGGCTCTTTTGAGAGCACTATGAATAATTGCTCCAGGACTGAGACACGTGGGTGTCCCGACACTAGTAAGAGCAGATTAATCCAAGTACACCATGTTGTGTTGAGGGTTTCAGCAACTTCCGTCACGAAGCTCCCAGGCAGAGTAGGAGCCCAGTAGGCGAGGATAAAGCTAGCCAGAGCCGGTGTCTGCTGTGGCCGAAATGCAGCTGTGTCGGCGGCTAAAACGTAGCAAAAATTGAGACACTACTGGCCGCAGGCTCCCCAGGAGCCTGGGCTGGGATGAGAAGGAAGGCTGTGTCTCGTGAAGCCAGAGAAAAGTCTCCCTGGTTGGTGCCATTCTGGGTTTCCTTCAAGTCCCCAGTGCAAGCACCGAATGATCTGGAAGAAGCACCAGTTTCACATTTAGAAGCTGTCCAAGTTCTAGCGTCCATAGTAACTTCAAGACCCACCCTCTCTGAGCCTCAGTTTCTCAGCTTATAGGATGGGGATAACGCCCATCTTTCGAGGCTGTCACGAGGAGTCCCTCTCACAACCTAGCTGAAAACACTCGCCAGACCTGCATTCACGCGTGTGAGTTCGTGAATGGAGATGGTTGAGTGTTTAGTGGGAGGCTCCTCTGCTGGAGACGGAATGCCGCCCCAGCGGCGCAGTAACCGGGTGCGTGGTTTAGGCTTTGCGCTCCGCCTGCCTCAGCGCTCTCGGGGCGCCCTGCCGACCGCAGCCTGGAGTCGGCGTGCTTATGCCTGGCCTGTTACTGCAAAGGAATCGGGCACCATCGATTTGACACTGCTCACCAGTGGTGGCGGGAGGGTGGGGAGAGCACAGATACGTGAAATCTAGACCAGCACTATGAAAGGCTAGTGTGTGTGGCCTCACCTAGGGCTCTTGTTAATGCCGGCTTCTGAAACAGGCTGGGACGGGCCTGAGAATCTGCCTGTCTCACTGTTCCCTGGGATGCTGGTTCTGCTGGCTGGGACTGACCTACAGGTCCTTCAAAAACCCAGTTAATGTCAGCAGGTTCTGTTTATGTGTGCCCCCCCCCCATTTTATTGGGTGAACTGGTTTGAGGTTTTGTCTCCCCTCTGCCTTAGTCTTCTGGTAGCAGTGTTAATGCCAGAAATTTATCAAAAGTGGGGGCGACATGACGAAAGGGACATTGAGTGCCCCTAATAACCAGGTAGTGCTTTAAGATCATAGTGTTCCTGTTAGAAAGACCTGCTTCTCCCCTCCCCCCTCCGCCCCATTGCCTACTGACCAATATTAATACACAGCTGCTGCTGAGAGTTTCATTGGATTTCATTTCTTAGGATGAAAATATGAGAGTTGTTCCGAGTATAGTGCAACTAGTCCAAGAGGAAAATAATTGAAATTTGCTCTTTTTTATCCATCCAGTATCAGTGGGTCCCTGCTGTGTGCCAGGCAGTGTAACACACGCTTTGCATTATCATCTTCTTCCCTAGCGCGGCCAGTGCCCGCATTTTAGAGGGGGAGAGCCTACAACCTGGAGAATGCCTGTAACTCGCCCAAAGCCACACGGCCAGTGAGGGGCAGAGCCTGGGTGTCTGTGCTGCCGGAGCGCGGGCTCTCTCCTCGGGCTGCACAGCCACCCCCTGCCCCCGGCGGGGTGCTGTGGCCTCCAGAGAGCACCCGCACACAGGCCCTGCACCCTAGATCAGGGGCCAGCATTCTTTCTGTAAAGGGCCAGATAGTAAATATTTTAGGCTTAGCACGCTATACTGTCTCCTTCACAACCAGTCAACTCTGCCATTGTAGCGTGAAAACATTCAAAGGCAATAAGTGAGCGAACGGTCATGGCTGTGTTCCAGTAAAATCTTATTTAAAACAGGCAGCAGGCTGGATTTGGCCTGCAGGCCATAGTTTGCCATATTCTGCTCTAGAAGAGTCCTGCCCAATGGAAATAGAATGTGAGCCACATCTGTAATTTTAAACTTGACAGGAGCCACATTGGAAAAAGTAAATAGAAACAGATGAGGTTACATTCAATAAGTTGTACTCGACCCATTACATCCAAGATAGCATATCTACATGTAATCAGTGTAAAAATTACTGTTACGTTTTAAAGATTTTATTTATTTTGTTTTATTTATTTTTTAAGTAGGGTCCATGCCCGACGTGGGGCTCGAACTTACGACCCCGAGATCAAGAGTTACACGCTCTACCAAGTGAGCCAGCCAGGTGCCCCTAAAAATTATTAGTGAAATATTTGCAGTCTTCTTTCTGTAGCGGCTCATGTATTAGCTAGCGCTGCTTCAGAAACCTAGTCTGGTGGGAGAGGAAGGCCTCCCTCCAATCCCTCGCTCAGCTTTATTTTCTTCAGAGTATCTAGCATTATTTGAGATCCGATTGCTTTGTTTGCTTGTTCACCATTTCCCTGACCAGAAGGTAAGAGGGCAGAACAAACCGTGCACTGCTCTTCATGCCTGAACAGAGCCTGGCCCAGAGCTGGTGCCCGGGGACCCGTTTCATGGGCGAATGGGGTGCTCATGAGGCAGGAAGTGCCGAGTCCCATCTGAAGGGCACAGACAGCGTTTCTGAGGGGGTTGGTGGGAGAGAAGTAGGAAAAGCTTTCATGCAGGCAGCTTTTGAGCTAGGCCTTGAAAGGTGAGAAGAGTTTGGAACAGCAGTGGCGGGACGGAAGGGTATCCTGAGCGGGAAGGTGAACACGAGCAAAGCCAGATGCAGGACGTTTGCGTGACATTTGGGAGAAATCCTTCACTTAGGCCTTAGAACTCCTTTACACTTACCCATTATCAAAGATCCCGATGAGCTTTTATTTATATGTATCAATATTTACAGGTAAGAAATTGAAACAAAACTTAAAACCCAAGAATAAGCAAGCACTCACTGTTGCCCTCAGAGCAGTGACAGCATTACACCGGGCAGCCTCTGGGACGTTCCGGGGAGACCGGAGAGGATGAGAGCGGGAAAGGCAAATGCCATCCGGTAGGCCTGTGGAAACGTTTGACTTTGGACCTCCTGAAAGGCTCTCAGCGTCCCTGGACCACGCGTCGAGGGCTGCTGAGCTGGCGGTAGGGCACGAGGAGAAGGCGGGCGAGCGAGGGGACCAGTTAGCGGGCCTGGATCTGATCCTTGCTTGTGCCCCGCTGTGCTCTGGGCGTGTGGTAAGCACTTCACGTGGGCGGGCTCTTTAGGCCTCTCTGGGCGCACCCTGTGGAGTACGGGCTACTATTTTATGTGTCTTACAGAGGAGGCTGCCCAAGGTCACGTCCTAAGTGAAGAGTTTGGGTGAAACCCAGGCAGCCACCCCCATAGCCACGTGGTCTGCTGCCCCTTGGAGACTTCGCGTCACACTGGTTCTGTGCTGTAAAGGTCTTTGGATGACAGCCTCGGGAGTTTGGGTTTGTGTTGTTGTTATTGTTGTTGTTGTTGTTTTTCCACGTTTCTACTTCAGAGTTTGCAGCGCGTAATCTGGCAGCAGTTCAGACGAAGGAGGAGGTGGGGGAGCTGGAAAGCCTGGGGCCAGTTAGGACGCTTTTTCAGTGCAGGCAAGTTATATCTTTTGTGATATATCTTTTGTGTAATTTGCGTGACACCACACACACCCCCACCCCCACACACACCCCCACACACGGCGCAAGAGTGTTGAAAGTGCTGTGTTTTCATACAAAATGACCCCTATGTGAGGCGCCTGGGTGGCTCATTTGGTTAGGCGACTGCCTTCGGCTCAGGTCATGATCTCGGGGTCCTGGGATTGAGCCCCATGTTGGGCTCCCTGCTCAGCAGCAGGTCTGCTTCTCTCTCTCCCTCTGTGATCTCTCTCGCTCTCCCTCTCAAATAAATAATCTTAAAAAAAAAAAAAAAAGCCCTACATGTGAATCAACAACTCCATCCAGTATTCGGTGGACCTTAGCAGCGACCTTTTCCAATGCCAGAGGGAAAACTGGTGTGTGGACTTAGTGATCGCTTTGAGGGGCTTTTTAAGGATAATTGTGATGATGCCCAGTTTGACCCCAGGACCTCACTCCCAAGTACAGTTAGAACCATTGAATCAGAGCAGTAATGGCACTTGGAGTTAGAGCAGTGGGATGGGGGGGGGGGGGTTGCAGAAGGCTTCTCAGGCAGGGTGGCGGGCACAAGCCATGAGGGGCATTTGGGGAGCGAAGGGAAAGCAGGTATAACACTGAAAGGGCTGGAGCAGTGGGTGTCAGCATGCTCAGGGCTCTCGGGTGATCAGGAAGGAGTTAGGGAGCCATTATGTTTGGTTTTTATTGTAGTAAAATATACATAATAAAATTTACCATTTTCAAGTGTGCAGTTCGGTGGCACGAAGCACACTCACGCTGTTGTGCAGCCAACCCCACCATCCATCTGCAGAAGCTTTTCATCTTTCCAAACTGAAGCTCTGTCCCCATTAAACAATAACCTTTAGGAAAGTAGCCAATGGTCACTGTGGACAAGTGGTCTCCTGACGTACAGGGAGTGGGGGCGAGAAGCTGGGCAGAGACTCAGGCTTCTGGAGTGCATGCCCAGGTGATAGTCCTGCCCGTAGCAGTGTGGACAGAGAAGTGGGAGGGAGAGTCAGTTTGGGAAGCACAGTGTCTTAGATGCTTGGAATCGTCTGTGGGAAGAGAGATGCCTGCCTCGGAAATGTGTGTTCAGTCTGTCTCCCGTCTTTTTTTTTTTTTTTTTTTTTAAAGATTTTATTTATTTGACAGAGATAGAGACAGCCAGCGAGAGAGGGAACACAAGCAGGGGGAGTGGGAGAGGAAGAAGCAGGCTCATAGCTGAAGAGCCTGATGTGGGGCTCGATCCCGCAACGCCGGGATCACGCCCTGAGCCGAAGGCGTTTACCGCTGTGCCACCCAGGCGCCCCTCCCGTCTTTCTTTTATTCTTATTGTTGTCCTATTTCATGCCCTCATAATTGCATTTTTAAAATGAACACTTTTTAGATTTACAGAAAAGTTGCAGAGATCCTAGTATTCCCTTTACCACCTTCCTCTAATGTTGTGGGGTTTTATTTAAATAAAGATTTTATTTATTTGAGAGAGACAGAGCATGAGCAGAGGAAGAGGGAGAAGCAGGATCCCCGCTGAGCAGGGAGCCCCACATGGGGCTCGATCTCAGGACCCTGAGATATGACAGATATGACCTGAGCCGAAGGCAGGTGCTTAACTGACCGAGCCCCCCAGGCGCCCCAGCTCCCTCTAATGTTAGCATCTTAAGTAACACAGTATGTTTGTCAAAAGTAAGAAATTCCCATTGGTTTCACTCTATAAACTGTACCGCGCACTTTTATCTGGATTAGTTCTCCACCGAAGTCCTTTTTCTGTTTTGGCATCCAATTCACTATACTACATTGCATTTCGCATAATTGCTTTTTGAATGTTGGAAAAAACCCTTCTAATTGATCTCTCACTTTATCTAATTCTCAGTTCGTCCTCTGCCCTAAGAGTTATCTTTCTGAAGAATTTTGTTAACAGCTTTGGATTCCAGAGAGTAGAGGTCAAGCAAGATGCTTTCTAAAATGAGGCAGTCAGAAGCGATCCGTAACCATGAATAGTACTCAGACTAGAGGGATGGCGGCTGGCAGCCGGAGCAGCAGGTGGACAGGCGAAGGCAGAGTGTGGGAGTGTGGGGCCCGACAGTCAGGGAAGTAGGGAAAGTCTGCAGGCTCAGGGCCTGATGATCTGACACTGAAGGAAAATTGATGGGATTATTCTCTTATTTGTCTTAGATTTATAGTTGTTGGGTGTTTCCCCTCTGATTGCAGGTTATCCGATCTGTTGCAGGTGTGACCCATCCTTGACAACCTCTGCAGGTGTTCCCTGAAACTCTTCAGGGGCTACTTGTCATTTTCCCTCACTTTGACGTTATGCTGATGCTCAAGGGCTCAGACCTAAAGAATCATTCTTGGGGGGCGCCTGGGTGGCGCAGCGGTTAAGTGTCTGCCTTCGGCTCAGGGCGTGATCCTGGCGTTATGGGATCGAGCCCCACATTAGGCTCCTCCGCTAGGAGCCTGCTTCTTCCTCTCCCACTCCCCCTGCTTGTGTTCCCTCTCTCGCTGGCTGTCTCTATCCTGTCGAATAAATAAATAAAATCTTAAAAAAAAAAAAAAAAAGAATCATTCTTGGGTTGTATTTTGAAAACAGAAAATACCAGGGGCTCCTGGGTGGCTCAGTTGGTTGAGCGTCCAACTCTTGGTTTCACCTCAGGTTGTGAGATCGAGCCCCACATCAGGTCCCACGCTGAGCAGGGAGTCTGCTTGAGATTCTGTCTCCCTCTCTCTCTGCCTCTCCCCCCTGCTCATGCACACTCGCTGTCTCTCTCTCTAATAAATAAATAAATAAATAAATCTTTAAAAAGAGAGAGCACCACCAACAAAAACTCGTTTGCCCCTTGCCCTTGCTTCAGCACCAGGGTTTTTATTCTGAGCCTTCTGCTGAAGCCGCAGTAGACGTGGGGTTCAGGCCTTTGCAGCCCGGCTTTGTCTTTGTCCCGCCGAGGCAGCACTGCTGTCATCTCGCAGAGACTTGCTCAGCCCTTGGGGTCCTTTCTCCTGTTGACCAGCTCACCCGGGTACTGTCGACGTGTTCGTCGTGCTCTCTGTGCCGACTCCTGATCGTACTTGTCTGTACCTATCGAGTGGCTTCCCTTAGTAGCAGTTTTGGTGCCACTGCCTTCACACCTCTCCGGTGTAACGTTTGTGAAACACGCACAGATGTAGTGTGTCAGGCCAGATATGACTGCCCTGTTTCTGGAACACGCCTTTGGTCCTGTCTATGGCGTTCGTAAGTTAGATGTTCATAGGTGAAGGTGTTTCTGTGCCATAGCATTTTCATCCTATTTCAAAAAAACATTTTGGTAGCATGCTTTTTTTTTCCCCCTTAAGATTTATTTATTTATTTTAGAGGGGGTGGGGGTGGGAGAGAGGGTCATGGGTTTTTTTGTTCTTTTTTTAAAGATTTATTTATTCATTGAGAGAGAGAGCCGGGGAGGGGGGCGGGCAGAGGGAGAGGGAACAGACTCCCCACAGAGCCAGATTCGAGACTAGACCCCAAGACCCCAAGACTATGACCTGAGCTGAAATCAAGAGTCAGACACTTAGCTGACTGCACCACCCAGGTGCCCCTTTGGTAGCATGCTTTTTGATGAATGCCTTTAATTCCATCAGATGGATAAACCCAAGTTTCTTCAACTAGTCTCCTCTTTTGACTAGCTAAAATGCTTCCAGATTTTCATAGCTTTAAATAATGGAACTACCATCTATACTGGATACTTTTTTATATCTTTGTCTACATTCTTTAGGTTTCTCAGGATAAATTCCTAAAAGAGAATTACTGGTCAGGGGATAGGAATACACTCTTAAGACTTTGGATTCATTTTACCAAACTGTCATCCCTCAGAGTAGTACCCATTTACACTTCCATCTTAGAATGCCTATTTTCCTAGCGTGATGGTGAGTTTTTTGGTGACTGACGCAAGAGTCCCAGCTAGTAGGCAGCGCCTGGAGGGCCAGAACTCAGGTCAGCCCACTAGGCGTTTTTCTGGCTGAACTCTGCTGTTGCCAAGAAACAGGCCCTTCTTGTGGCTGGGGTGTCCCTGGGCTCTGCAGGACTGCAGGCCGGTCTGTGGTGCCTTAGCCCAGGCCTATGTTCCCCCAACAGAGGGCTGGGCCAGGGCATGGTCAATAAGCCAGGGGGGCAGGGGTGGCTCAGACATGGGCTGGCAGTTGTGGAGGTCAGACTCTAAGAGGGCCCTCTGCAGGGTCCTCAGAATCCCCGTCTCTTTCACGTGGCTCCACTGTGGCATTTCTCAGATGACACAGTCACAGTGGGACGATGACTGTCCTGTCCATCGATGCCTGAGCTATGTTGGGGTCTCCATCCTCTCCGTCTGTCCTGTAGACCCTGGCACCTCAGGCTCTCCTCTCCTGTGCTGGTGACATCAGAGGATGTGGGAGTTTCCAGTTATCAGGTGCCCAGTGAAGGCGGGGTCTTGGGCAGAGCCCCAAGATGATTGGCATTGGCTGTATACTCTGTTTGAGGGTGTGTCTGGACCCACAGTGCTGGTACGAGAAGGGAGGGTTTGATTTGACTCCTTTATTTTATAGTCCGGGAACCGAGGCCCCAGGAGGCTGAGCGGTTCAGGTTATGGTTGATGGAAGCCACAAATGGACAAAGACACTCGGACTTAGGAAGGAAAAGTTCACAGGACAACCATCTGATTTCTAGGAGTAGAAGTAGAGGGGGTTAGCAGTGCTGAGTCTAGTTTTATGATGATTTAGTTACTGTTGAGACAGGGTCTGGTATTTGATGACTTAAAAAATAAAATCTGTAATACAGAGGATACAGGGGATTTACACTGCGAGGCAGGAGACATACTCGAGAACTTTCTGCTCAAGGCCGCAGAACCAGGCCCAGTTGCTAATTGCAGCTTAACCTTAGGCTTCCCTGAAAAAAACACACACACATACACAACACCAGCTTTTTTGGGATATAATTTACATACCATAAAATTCACCCTTTAAAATTAAACAGTTCAAATAGCTTTTAGTATATTCAGAGGTTTGCGCACCCATCACTATGCAAAATTAGAACATTTTCGTCGTCTTCACCCATGAAGGACAGCCTCTACCCGTTGGCCATCGCACTGAATTCCCCCCACTTTCCAGCCCCCGGTAGCCACGTTCTGTGTTGGTGTGTTTGGGTTTTTGTTTTTGTGGGTTTGCCGACTCTGTATATGTCGGATGGAAACATGTAATATGTAGCCTTTTGTGTCTGGCCCCCGTCGACGAGCACGTTTCAGGTTTCCTTCGGCTTGTGGTGCGATCTGCCCGGCACTCCTCTCTGTGGCAGCCACTGTGTGGATCGGCCACTTGTGTTGATCAGTGGACGGGCGCATGGGTTGTTTCCACGTGGGGCTATTTTGAATCATGTTGCTACGAGCATTTCTGTACAGGTTTGTGGGGGGTATATTTTCGGTGTTCCTGCGTATTGTGCCCGGGAGTGGAATTGCTGGGCCGCGCGGTGGCTCGCTGTTGAACCTTGTGCGCGACTGCGGCGTGTGAGGCTTCCAGTTGCTCCTCATCGCCAGCCACACTTGCTCCGAGGTCTGCATCACAGCCGTCCTGGTGGGTGGGGAGTGGGGTAGCCCTGTGTGTGGTGGGCGTTTCCCTAACGACCGATGACCTTGAGAGTCTTTTCACGTGCTTAGTGGCCGTTTGTAAATCTGCTCTGGAGAAATGTCAGTTCCAGAGATCATCTGCCCACTCTTTAATTGGCTTATCTGTTGCTTGCGTAGTAGAGCGCGCCTTTGGGTCTTCTCTCTGTCCTTCAGAGTCGGGCAGGTGGGCCCCTTGCCGTGGGAGGTGCTCTCTGTGTCACTGGGGTCTCTGCCAGGCGTGTTGAGTTACACTGAGCTCTAACTGCCTTTCCTATTTAAATATACTCTAGAGGATTTGAGATTCTTATAAACTGAAAGGGCTCTTAATTCTAGATCTTTCTAGAACTAAGTTTTAATTGTTTGACATGTGGGCCTCCCCCGTCCCCAAGAATAAGAAAGGGGCTGCTAAATTGGCTTGCTCGGCAGTGGGGCAAGCTTTCGGACGTTTACCAGTCACGTGAACCGTGCATAGAATGCCGGTCACAGCCGGAGTCTCACAGAGGCAGGGCCTGGACCAGCTAGTCTCCCCTTCGGCTCTCTTTTGTGCGGCACGTGATGGAATGCCCCTTGCTCGGCATGAGTGTGCTTTGGTAACCAAGTCGTTTCTGCGGCCGTGGGGCAGGTCTGAGACCCGGCCGTGCCGAGGCGCACGAGCAGGTGCCGTGCGTGTGGCAGACGGCACCTGGTAACGGAGGCCGGTGAGTCTTGGCTCCTGGCACTTCACAGATCCTCCGTCCTCCGGCAGGGTGGCTGTCTGCTGAAGGGCACATGTGCTGCTATTTATGTTTTGTGACTTTCTCAGTGATTGTTTTTAGTTTAGCATTTAAGAATCTAATTTAATTTTGTAAGCGTGTGAAGTGTTGATTCCCCATGCCTGTCGCATGACATTGACAGACAGTGAGTCTCTTCCACCCAGAGCCCAGCTTTGCCCTGGATCAGGTCTACCTGTCGTGGTTGAATCCCAGCAATCTGTGCAGTTTAAAGTTTCTTGGACATTTGTAACAGAAAGCCACGTGTTTGCGCAGTGGGTGGCCCCTTCAGGAGACGGCGGGGGGGGGCGGTGGGGTGGTGGTGTCTGATGGAGTTGTGGTTTCTTTGCCCGCCCCACCATTGTGCATTTTAGAATAGCAGTACTGGGAGGGCCCCTCAAAAATGAACTGGTCTCTAAATTTAAAGTAGGTGAATGTTGGAACTAAGGATTTCTAATCTTTTTATTATTTTTTTGAGAGAGTCTGTGCCCCAGTGGAGGCAGGGAGAAGGAGAATCTCAAGCCGACTCTGCGCTGAGCACGGAGCCCATCATGGGGCTTGAGATCACGACCTAAGCCAAAATCAAAGAATCAGATGCTTAACTGACTGAGCCAGCCAGGCGCTCCAGATTTTTATTTTTTGAATTTGTGATTTCTTGTTTTTGTTACCTTATCATCTTTCCATCTTCAAGTATGTCCCATAGTTGTAGGTAAGTATTTTGCAAATTTAAGGTTAAAGATCTCTGGTTGACATCCTTTAGGTCAACATGGTAGGTTGATCACATGAATTTATTTCCACTTCCTCCAGAAACTCTTTTAAATGACAGTAAATGAATTTTTTTTTTTTTAAGTTTCTTTACTTAGGTAATCTCTACACCCAGCATGGGGCTTGAACTCACAACCCCGAGATCAGGGGTCTCCTGCTGTACTGACTGAGCCGGCCGGGCGCCCCAGGAAATGAATTTTTTAACTGTGTAAACCTGTGAGGACAGAGAATGGGAGGGAAGACCATAGACAAAGATTTCAAGTTTTAGAAGATGGAGGGTGAACAAAGACTGAGCAGAGCAGAGGAAGCTGAGACGTTGGTGCCTGTGGAGACAAAGGAGCAGCCCTGCAGAAAGTCTCAGGGATTGGAAGCACCTGATGTCGCCCCAGGCACAAGTGAGGTTTGGGCCCAAAGACAGAGGGTCATTGAAAGTTTCGCCTCTGCACCTGTGCAGACCCCCCTGAGCCAGCAGAGCTTTGTGCTCCGGAGCCATTGAACCAGAGAGACTCTGGATTGAGATAGCGCAGACGTAGCAAAGGGCAGCATGACCCTGAGATGAAACAGGTCCAGGAAGGTCTGTACACTGAAAGCGGAAGTCTCAGCCGAGTTCCCCGCCTGCTCCCTGAGTGCTGAAACCAGGCCTGAGGCGTGGGATTGGAGGATTCCTCTCTGGAGGAAAATGAAGCGTCAGAGCCAGACCTGCTGTCGGTAGGGTATGGCAGTCCCTCAGAACAAAAGCTAGATTCTACGCCAGCTAATGTGATCCTTACCAATCCAAAGCCTTGCTTGTGTTTGCAAAGCTTCCATCATCTTACTATTGATGCAACTTTTTTTATTTTCACTTTTTATCTTGGGATAGTTAGCGTCATTCACTGGAAGTCACAAAAATGTACAGAGATGTCCCCTGCACCCTTCATCCAGTTTCCCTCGAGGTTACATCTTACCCAGCCACAGACAGTATCAGAACCAGGAAAGCGACATTGGTGCACATACGATGTGTGTGTGGTTCTCTGCCATTCTGTCACCTGAAGTTTCATGGAGCCGCCACAGCGGTCAAGATACAGACTGTTGGGGGCGCCTGGGTGGCTCCATCGGTGAAGCGTCTGCCCTCGCTCAGTTCATGATCTTGGGGTCCTGGGGTCGAGCCCTGCATTGGGCTCCCTGCTCAGCGGGGACCCTGCTTCTCCCCTTTCCTTCTGCCCCTCCCCCCGCTCATGCTCTCTCTCTCTCTCTCTCAAATCAATAAATAAAAATATTTTTTTTTAAAAAAAGGTACAGAACTGTTCCCTCACCATAAAGATCTGTTGACTGATTTCAAATAGGAGTGGACAGCCAGGGGTCACTGAACGGATTCAAAAAGCTCCCAACATGAAGAGTAGAGGCTCTAACAAGCAAAGAGAAAGGTGCACCAGATGAAACCCTCAGAACACAGTGAATATCCTCCCAGAAATAAGAGCCAGTATTTTGTTAATGAAATAGAATGCTATAAAACTCAGAACAAGGAGGAGTTCTTGCTATTAAAAAAACATGTTAGGGGAGAGAAAAGAGTTAACAAAGACTCATAGAAAATAGAATGGAAACGTCTGACATCTAGGAGGTCTATAAAGAAAGGAAAAATGAAGGACAGAAATGTATCAAAGAAATCAGGAATGTTTCCAGAATTGATGATCACAGGGTTCCAGGATGGTGAATGGGAAAAGTTACGATTTGCACATTGTGTAATTCCAGAACACTGGGGATGAAGCTTCCAAAGAGAGAAAACAGGTCACATACAAAAGATTAGGAATGAAGATACATCTGATTTTTCAACATCATGGGAAGCCAGAAGGCAGTGGAGTGGATTTCCAGGCTCCCCTGGTAGACGGAGCTAACGTAGACCCACTCCTACTCCCTCGGTAATGCCACAGCGCGTGTAATAAAGATCGTAAGTCTGGGACCAAGCTGAGAGGAGAGAGAAGGGATAGCCAGACACCGAAGTCAATGAGGGACTTTAAAACCAGAGCAGAGGAGCCTGCCGAGTTGTTGCGTCTCTGGGAAGCGTTTATTGGACCTTAAAACAGACAGTTTTAAGTAACAGAAGTTTGGATTTTAATGACCATGTATAGAACTGAAATAGAAATCCCCTCAAAGAGCTATTCCCAGGTAGAAGGAGTAAAAGGAATTCAAGAGGATCTCCACTTTGGGACCGGAGAAATGGCGAGAATGTCTGTTTGTTTATTTTTAATTTTTTTAAAGTTTTATTTATTTAAGTAATCACTATACCCAACGTGGGCTTAAATTCACGACCCTGAGATCAAAAGTCACACGCTCTTCCGACCAAGCCAGCCAGGCGCCCCAGCAAGGAAGTTTATCATCGCCTCACACTCTGAGGTGTTGGGGGAGGTCTCCCATGAGCAGTTGGAACATCCAGGTTTGAATTCTGTATTTATAATCCCCCCGTGTTTTAGGAATCTCCACGCTAGCACCAGCCCGGCACCAGACCGTCAATACCGTTGCAGCTCCTTGCAGAAGGAAGAGCAAAACTTGTGTCGAATGACCCTTCCACCATGCAGGCCACTTGGAATCCTACCATCTCCACAAATGATGAGCTCATGCCAGGAATTTACTAAACATGCAGAAATTATAAGCAAGAGTCAGCTGCTGCAACAAACAGGATTTCCAACATTTTAAAACCCCAGTAATAGGAGAGATTACAATATAAATGTTTAAGTGAGTGAAGGGCTTAAGGAAAGCATGAGACAATATATTTAAAAGGGCTTTTTTTTTTTTTTAAGAACCCAGAAAACCTCCAGAATGAAAACTCTTTTTTTTTTCTTTAAAGATTTTATTTATTTGTTAGAGAGAGAGACCGTCAGCGAAAGAGGGAACACAAGCAGGGGGAGTGGGAGAGCAAGAAGCAGGCTCCCAGCTGAGGAGCCTGATGCGGGCCTCGATCCCAGAACGCTGGGATCATGCCCTGAGCCAAAGGCAGACACTTAACAACTGAGCCAGCCAGGTGCCCCCAGAATGAAAATTCTAATTGAATTTAAAACCCAGTGGAAGTGTTAACGAGCAAAGGAGACACACCCTAAGAGAGAATTACATGAACCGGAAAAGAGTTGTGAAGAAGTGAAGTAGAACTCCGCTCAGAGAGAGAGAGTGCGCAAGGAAGAGAACTAACCGGCGAGAGCACAGGATGGGGGGCCCAACCTGTGTCTAATGGCAGTTCCCCCAGGGAGAAAGAGCACCTGAAAAGCAGCTTGGGGGGGGGAGTACTCCCAGGGCTCAAGAGCGAGGCCCAGCAGAGGTCTAAGTAGTAGCTTAGAAGCCAGACCAGAACGTGGAATACACTCTTCAGCGTGCTAAGGAAAACAAGCTGTTAGTTTTCAGTAACCCCCTTTTATTCAGTAGTGAGAACAAAATAAAGGCATTTCACAGAAAGAAAAAACAGAGTTCATTCACTCACAGACCTTCGCTGTACTTCAGGAAGAAGGAAACTAAACCCAGAGAAGGGAGGGGGCAAACAGGGAGAGGGTACAGGACAGGTGGGGGGGGGGTGCGTGGGCGGATCTAAACCAGCGTTAACTTAAGAAGCGGTGAGCATCAATGAACACGTTCTAAGTTCTTTGATCTGTTCGGGAAGAGGAGGAGGGGTTATTGGGGTGCTTCAGCCTTTCTGAGTCAAGTCGAGGTATTAAAGTATTAAGGGTAACCATTAAAAAAGTAGAAATAGGCCTGCAAGCTTTCACACCAATAGAGCCAGAATACTCAGAATTATAAAAACTAGGTCATTCCTCTAGAAGAAAGAGAGCAAAGAGAAAATATGGTGGGTAGAAGGCCCTAAAGGTAATAGGAATAAACCCACATGATCACAGTGAATATACACAGAGTAAACATGCCACTTAGGACAGGTTGGAGGACAGTAGAGCAAAAGCCCTCAACATTCTGAGGGCATTCCGAATGTAGGCAGATTACCCAGCAGGGAATTTTTTTCAGGCATACAAGGACTGAAAAACAAAAAAACTGCTTCCCATGGACCCTTTCTCCGGAAGCTGGTGGGAGGTGTGCTTCACCAAAACAAGGGGGTTTTCTGGGATCTAGGAGACAAGAGATCCCTTGTTTCCTTGCTGCAAAGGGAAGTCCGTGTTGGAGAGGCAGGGTGGAACTCCATAGGAGGACGGTCTCCAGGAGAGACGAAACCCAGAAAACACCTGATGGATTACTTGAGCGTGTTTGGAAAAGTTAGGGATAGGTTTTCGGCAGAATCACCAGTAGACACGCGGGTTGTCTGTGTTGGCAGAGTGCCCCTTGGGTCAGCTCTGAGCTCTGTTCCCTCTGCTGGCATGTCTGTACTGTTGCAGTCAGAGCAGGAGAACTGTTGAAGGACGGGTTCGAGGTCCGGGGCTGTCAGAGGGAGGGGGAGAGACGGTCTGTAGGTAATGTCTGTCGTTAACAAATTAGGAATTAGAGATGTGAGCATACTGTTTATAGATGTGGCTGAATATTCTACCCACCAAAAGTAGAAAGTGGTTCCCTCAGGGGTGCACTATTGAGACAGTAAGATGGCAGGGGGGGTGGATATTTTGTGTTTTTATGCCTTTGATACTCTTTTGTTGTTGTTTTTAGAATTTACTGATTTAAACTAACACCGTTCACTAGCAATGCAGTATAAGTTGGGGCACCTGGGGGGCTCCTTGGGTTAAGCATCCGACTCTTGATTTCAACTCTGCGCTGGGCGTGGAGCCTGCTTGGGAATCTCTCTCCCTCTCCCTCTGCTCCTTCCCCCCTTCTCTAAAAAAAAGAAGAAATATAATATAAGCTACATATGTCATTTCAGATTGTTTTTAGTGGTCACAGTAGAAAAAGCAAAAAAGGAACAAGTGAAATTAATTTTGATGTTTTATTCAAGCTGGTGTAGATCCAGGACATCGTTTCTGCCCGCGAGGCATGTAACCTGCTCACCAGGCGGTCTGCGCTCCTCATGCTCCGTCTTGGCCTCTGTCCGTGCTCCAGCACATCTTCTCAGTGCTCCGTAGCCAAGAGCGGCCAGTGGCTGGCCTGTGGGACAGTGCAGGTCTGACCCAGGCCCGTGCTGGAGGGTAGCTCCAGACCCCGACCATCCCTCCTTCAGATTCTCCACAGACGTTTGGAGTTGTGCGTTCTCCTGGAAGTTCTAGACTCAAAGACAAATGATCCTGGGCTTCTCTTTACTGTCCTAGAATTTGTTTCCCTCTTTCCTCATAGATCCTGTTTCTAGTGCCACTCTGAATCTTCTCAAAATTCTCTAATCAGAACTGGGCTTAAAATATTGTTGACAGGCTGACAGACTCAGCGCAGTGGGGCTGCCTCATCCTTCCGGGTAGCGGCTCTTGTCATGTGGCTCTTGCCTGTTCAGCACAAGGGCTGCTTCTCAGATTGCGGTTCCCTGTGTAGTGGTTCTTTTTGTGTGGACACCCATCGGAGCTGTCCCATTAGACCAGGAGGCTGCTGGTGTGGGGGTTGGGAGCTGAGCCCTGGGCCGGGCTGATGAGCACAGGCAGTGGGCCCTGGAGCACTGCCCTCCACCAGGAGAAGGCGGCAGAGGTTACAGGAAGCAGACTCGGGGCCTGCTGTTCGGAAAGCCCAGCCTTCCGGAGGTAGCGGGGTTTCTGAACAGAGCCTCCGTGTGCGGGTGGCTGGGCTCTCGTTCCTTCGTAGACGCCGTGCTGTAGGCTGCCCCGTGGGCTCCCTCTCGGGCCTGCATCTTCAGAGTCTTCCTCCGCCATCTCTCTGGCGGCTCCTCAGGTGCCCCCGTCCTCCACCACGCGGGTTCTTGGCACGGTGCTGGGGCTGCGGTGGGGAGCCGTGCCTGCCCTCATGGGGTTCGTGTTCTCATGAGGCAAACAGATAGTAACAGATGCAGGGAATGGCGAGTGCTGTGGAGAAGGAGTGCGGGGGGTGTAAGGAATGTGTAGAGAGTGAGGAGGGATAAGTCCAGATGGGGCGGTCAGAGAAGGCCTTGCTGAGTAGGTGACGTCTGAGCGAGACTTGGGTGCAGCCATCTGGAGACATAAAAGCCATGGTGGTTCGCTGGGGCAGCTCCCCCGGCCCCCAGCCTGGCTCGTCAGTATGTGCCTGCCTGTGCACCTGCCTGTCCCCGCCCTTCTCTTGGCTCCGCCGCCGCTGAGGCCCTCTTGTTTCCCAGTGTTGCACCGGCATCAGACGTCTGGCATCCTGGTAGGTGTTTAGTGGGTTGCACGAGTGGCTGGGTGGGGGTCTGTAGTCCATCAAGTGAGCAGCGTACCCTAACTATCAAAGGAAGCAGTCCGTCGTCAGGAGCCCAGACGTGTCTACAGGGCAGGCTCTGTCCCAGCCCGGCCCCTGCGAGAGGAGAGACAGGACTGGAGCTGCAGCCTGAGGCAAGTGGGTTAACGTTAGACGCCCCCGTCACACCTCTCCCTGTGTAGCTGATCAGCAGCTCCTGTACACCGTCTGCTGTTCCGGACGGTTCAGACTCCTGATGAGTGACGTAAATGCAGAGAAACGGTTGGGAAAGCACGGGCAGGGGGCACGAGAGGGAACTCGTTCTTGATGACTCACTAGTTGCCACCCGTGTCCTGGCGCCTCCAGTGGCTTACTCCACGTAGGGGTCTCAAAGCCACTGCGGCAGGCCTGCCTCCACCCTCCCGTGGCTTCGTTGGCCCGTGCAGGACCGTAGCGGGGCCCTTGAGATTCTTCGGCTGCCAGTCTGGTGTTGCCTTCCAGTTCTTCTTCAGACGCCCAGTCTAGCAGCCTGTTGGGCAGCTCCCAGGGCCCAGGGATTAAGGGAAAGAGCCGGCCCAGACAAGGGAGATAGGAGAGCGGAGATCTCTATTCCGTAGAAGCTGTAACCCGTACCCCAGGAAGTCTCTAGCCCATCTGGCTCTTTGGGTTCAGCTGTGGGGCACTTGCCGCCGTGATTGTCCCCGTTCGCTGGTAGAGGGACGAAGGCGTGTTAGAAGGAAGTCTGCAGTACCCGTAGGTGTTTCCTCCTTGCCTCTTTCTCCAGTGTGTGCTGGTGAGTCCTTCCCGCTGTCCCAGCCATGCCAGTTACGGTGGATTCTGCCCAGGACCCAGCTGCTAAGTATTTGTGCTCAATTTTATTAGAAATCCTTGCTCGGAGGCAGGCTGCCTGCTTCTGGCCTGACCTAATTCTGGTAACATGGAGAGCTGAGGGACGGAAGGCTTGGTTGTCATGGTTGGCGCTGCAGTGGCGAGGCCGTGTCTGCCGCCTCCAGCAGCGGGGTCTGCCTGTCTGTGGGGCTGTCTGTGGCCGTGGCATCGACGGTGTGGATCAGGCCAGTTTGGAAGGCGGTCCGCGGTTCGGCACCATCTGGCTGTTAGGACCGTAGCTGACTGATGCAAGACCCAGCGTGCCCTCCATCCCAGGGTCTTGTGTGTCTTCCTCCCTGGCTTGCTGTGCCTTTACGAAGCTCCTGCTTCCCTGCGCGCGGGGGGATGTTTGCAGCACCCACCCCAGTTTGTCTTGGAAAGATGTCATTTTAGAATTGAGGAGAGCGGAGAACCGTCAGCGTTTGGCATAGTCATTCTGGGAAGGACCGAGAAGTCTGCCCGCCCTCCGGGATGGATTCAGCTTACCTGCTGTGGGGTGGCTCAGCTGTGTGTCTGGGGAGAGGTGGCCGGGTGGGGGTGGGGGGTGTCTGTACAGTCTTCTCGGCTCTGCACTCACAGGTAGGAAAAAAAACAAAACTCCGTGGGAAGATCGGCCACCCTGAGCCCCACACACTCCACCCCTACTTCAGTGAGAACCTGGCCCCTCAGCAAAGAATTGGCCTTGGATCAGGGCCCTGGTGGGTTATTTTTACTGCCTTTTCCTACCATATTTGCATTTTTAAAAATAGCAGTGCTGAGTGGATCCCTTTCAGTCTGAGCCTGCTTCAGAAGGTGGGGTGCATTTTGCAGAACGTGGCTGTTGATTAGCAGCTGCTTCTCAGTGTTGGGGAGCGCGGCCCGAAGGAGATGTGGCTTGTGGGTGGAGGGAAAGCTGGATGTCACAAGCCACTGTGGAAATGAGGTGTCAGCTCTTTGCTGACTGAAGATGACATCATCCGGGTGACGTCATGTTTCTGTGGGCTCCCAGGAGGGAAGGTGAAGAAAGGGAGCAGGCGCACCTCTGTAAGCTGAGGTCCGGGGGGCCGTCCTGGAGGATTTGGACCAGACAGTGACGCGCCCTCCATGCCAGGGCGGTTCTTTCTCAGATTTGGAGCTCTTACGTGTGGGCAGAGCCACATTTTATGTACCAGCTCGTGCCCATCCAGAAACATGTCCTAAAAATCAAGTTCTCGTGGCAGCCTTCCTGCCGGGCAGTCTTGGAGGTGGCAAAACCGTGTGCCCCAGGTGTCTGAGGATGCATGCTGGCAGAGTCTGCTCTTTGCCACCTTGGTGGCAGCTGGCCTGGGTCAGGTCCCTTGTCTCTGGTCACTGGGGTTTCGTGCTAAATGCTGTCACGGAGCCTAGGGCTTTGTTCTTGGCATCGTCTGGTAACTGGCCTAGACTAGGATCTGGACCCCCTGAGCAGAGGTTGGTCAAAGGGGGGGCTGCATTGCCTTGATGACCTGGTAACCTGTGTGTCTGTTGAAGAGCTGAACAACAAGTGTGTCAGGGCAGAGCGAGGCAAGGAGAGGTGAGCAGGCAGAATTCACTTTAATTATTTTAATCACCTTGTTTTTACATCCTCAGATTTATATGTTTAAAATATTGTTTTAATTAAAAACAGCGTCCCTAAGTCGTTGGGGCTCTATTTTGTTGTAGAAGAAAGGGAAACTTATTGGTTGGAACAGAACTATTTTAACCATACTGATTGTCAGACTTACCCAGGGAATGTTAAGAAGCACATTTCTGGCTTCATCCAGAGATTTATTCAGTAGGTTTTGGGTTTAAAAAAAAAAAAAAAGGAGTGTGTGTGTGTGTGTCTGTGTCTGTGTGTGTGTGCGCGCGTGTGTGTGTCTGTGTGTGCGCGCGCGTGTGTGTCTGTGTGTGTGCACGCGTGCGCGCGCGTGTGTGTCTGTGTGCACGCGCGTGTGTCTGTGTGCGTGTCTGCGCGTGTGTCTGTGTGTGTGCACGCGCGTGTCTGTGTGTGTGCGCGCGCGTGTGTGTGTCTGTGTCTGTGTGCGTGTGTGTGTCTGTGTCTGTGTGCGTGTGTGTCTGTGTGTGCGTGTGCGTGCGCGCGTGTGTTTATTTGGATGGGGGAGAGGCAGAGGGAGAGAGAATCCCAGGCAGGCTCCTCGCCCAGCACAGCCTGACGCAGGGCTCGATTTCACAACCCAAAGATCATGACGTGAGCCAAAGTCAAGAGTTGGGCACTTAACCAGCTGAGCCCCCGGGCGCCCAGAGTCTGTTGTAAAGAGCGCTGAGGGTTCTGATGAATACCTGCCTTAGAGCTTAGTCCTCCTCCCCAGAGACCTGCTGAGGCCGCCTCCGTCTTTCCTCTTACTCTTTTGCTATTTCAGCACTGCTAAATTAAATATCTAGACTTCCTCCACTCTATTTTTATGGGGCCATTTGTTGGTTTCCACCAGTTGCCCTTCAAAGACCAGCACGGTAGTGTGTGGTCAGCCAAAACACCACCTTGCAGCTGCTGATTGTAAGGCCTGGCGTCTAAAAGTGGGTGTCCTGTAGTGCAAATAAATCGTGATCTCTTGCTCTCAGGAAACATGTCCTCCTTCAGGTCTGTGATCATATGAATTCTGACTGAGAGAGGTCCTTCCTACGTGGAAACTAGAGGGGCCCATAGGAGGGCAAGAAGTTTCAGGCCTAATTGTACAGAAAATGTTGGGAGGCCTAGGTTCTGTGTGCTGCTGTCTGTCCACTCGTTAGCCTTCCCCGACCCTGCAGGGGCGCCCTGGAGCAGCGTGGGTGGGGAGGCTGTTCTGTCCAGAAGATGGGACAGCTCTGTGACTAGCCCTGCACGTTTCCTGTCTGAAATGGGGAGAAGCCCTTCCCCGAGGCAGTGGGGGGGGGGGCGGGTGAATGAGGTCTGTGAAGCACCTAGACACGCCTTCCTCCTCTTCCAACCCCTCTCCCAGCACCCCATCCCCAGGCCTGAGATGACCTCCTGCTGGATGCCCTTGGTCCAAGCAGGGCTGTTTCCTCCTGCGCGCCAGAGCCTGGGTAGCGCTATCTGCCAGTGTTAGCGCGGTCCCTGCACTCCCAGCCGAGAGCAGTCTGTCCCATAGTCTGATTCACGCTCCGCCGCATCTCTTCGTCACTGGGTGGGTGTGTCCGCACTCATTAAAAGGAGGGGAGAATTTTGACCATATGAACAAGAACGTGGTTATTTGCATACTATAAGATTTCCTGTGGGTTTTCTTGAAATAGCTCCCCAATTTATAAAAGCCAGAATGGCATCTAAATCAAGATGCACCCTTAGGTTAATTTTTGCATCTTGTTTCAGTCTCGGTAAACACCATTTCGTGTGTTGGCTTTTTCCAGCTGAGCTGTAAATTCCTCGGAGGAGAACCTGTCAGGAGCCTGGTTGAGGCTGTGCCCTGGCGCACCCGGCAGGGGGCTTTCTCAGACCGGGTGGACCAGGGACATCTCTCCATTCAGCCTGCTTCCTGGCGGGCCGCCCGTGTGACCCCTTAGCGGTGACAGCTTCGGGCAGGTGGTGGCAGCCAGGCCCCTGGAGATGTTGCAGGGCCCGAGCTCAAGCCAGAAGAGCCTGGAGCTTGTGCAGCCCAGGGCCGTCGTGGCGGATGAGGCATCTCACGCCCAGGGAGGTAAGAGGGCGTCCTCAGTGCAGGGGCTGCGGGCATGCTCTCGCTGTGACAGTAGCGGGGAGGGATTCTTCCCCCAGTCTCGGCGCTTCTGCTGTTCCGTTCCCGAGTATTTTCAGTCCCAGCTCAGTGAACTGTCCCATCCTGACATGAGTTGCTGTGGGTGAGCTTTGGGTAATTGGCGTCGGAGAGGTGAGCAGTCAAGGTTCTTCAGACTTACCAACCAAACCAAGAGGTAGCCTCAGCCCCCAGGAGCCATTCCGTCTGTGCCGGAGTTGCCAGGCCATTTGGTGCCCAGGTGATGATGTGCGGTACCCCAGGGTAGGTGTTCATTTCATCGGCCTTGAAATAGTAACCGCGGGTGCTGGGGAAACAAGCAGAGGTTGGTGTGGGTTCAGGGAGGTTGTTTCTTCCACGCCGGTTCCCTTGTAGTTGAGAGCGAGCCCAGTCTGCCCCACTGGACTCGGAGACTGTCCCTTTGAGCTACTTCTCCGCCCTTGTTGCCTTTAAGATGCCAGTTAGAATAGCCAGGTTGAGGTCGTCTTTTCAGAATGCCCTCCTGGGGACTGGACGGGGACAGGGCCCTCCCTCACTCTATCCTGATACCATCTCTGTTAAGACCCTCTGTTATGTACAAGGTACCATGCACACAGGGCTCCCGGAGACCAGAGACTTTGTTCCCTTATGGATTCCCAGGCCTCAGGGCCAGGTGGGGCCTGAGAGTCTGCATCTCAGGGAGCTCTGGGAAGGTGGTGGGGCTGCTGTCAGAGGCCACCCTGTGAATGTCAGCACAGCTCTCATCGCTCCAGGGCTATGCCCGAGGGCCACACTGTAAGCCATGCGTGCCCAGTGAGGAAGGACAAGCTAGCAAAACCAGGGCTCTGGAGTCCTGTGGCTGGGGTGGCCTTGGGCAGCTCACCTAGCTCTGCAAGCCTCCGGACTCCTCTGTGGAGTGACAGCATGGGTAATGGTGGTGCCCCTGTGGAGGCTGTGGGGTGTGGGAGAGGCAGAGCACGTCGGCTCCTCCCTGTACCGTGTGAGCGCAGTAAAGGCCTGTCATCGTAGCCTGAGCTGACATGACACCAGAGGGTGTAAGCGGGTTGGAGGTCTAGAAGGCAGTGTTGCCCTGAGCCCTCTCTACGCCTGGACAGTGGGCCTGCTGCCTGCTTATACCTGGGATGCCCTGCGGCCCCAGCACAGCAGCCCGGCCACGAGAGCAGAACACACAGTCCTGTTTACTGTTTACTTTTCTACCTTCTAGTCCTACTTCTTGAGGAGGGAGGTTTCCTCCTAAAGCTTCGCATTTGTACCGTCCCTTCAAATCCAGGAGGCCCCGGGCTCTTTTGTCTTTTTTAAGGTCAGGTCGACAAGCCTGGGACCAAGGCGAGGGGGACAGGTTCTTTGTCCATGCCGCCTCTGGCCCCGAGTGCATGAACTGCCCCCCAAGCATCACGGCATCCGCAGAGACCCAGCTCTGCTGTCCAGGCTCCAGCTGACCTGCCGCCAGCCGCAGCTCCCCAGGCCTGCCCCCTCACTTAGCAGCATTTGGACTCTGTCCTCTTGCTCTGTCCCCTGGGGCAGGCTGTGCCTCTAGGCCATTCCAGCGAGCTGGCAGGCTGCAGCTGCATTTTCCAGGCAATGATGCAGTCATGCTGCGTTGCCCAGCCCCGACTGCAGCTTCTGGTCTATGGTGTGTGATCAGAGAGGGGGGTCCCTGGGGGCAGAGAGTACAGAGGCCTGGCCAGTTTTCATCTGAAGCCGAGGCGGTGGTGGACATCCCTTGCCTTAGTTCTCGTGCAGCCTGGCCCTTCCCGCCCTCCCGCACCTACCATCCAGAAGCAGGAACTTGTGTCTCCCCAGCCAGCTAAGCAGGACCTGTACTTGTGTATAAATGTTTTCACGTATTTTCATTGTATTCCCCCGTGTAAATGTACAATCTTCAAATACAAGGCACATTCCTACAGATTTTTCTTCTTGTCTCTTTCTGAATCTATAGGAAACACTAAAAAATTATAGAATTAATTGACCTGAGTCTACGGTTTTAGCAGAACTTCTGTTGAATGGTTCTGTACCACATGATTGACAGAATTTTCTAGTTAGGGGCACTGACCTTTGTCTTTTCTTCCATACCGCCCAGACATTTCCAGCTGTCCTCTTTCCTCCCCAGGCATGTGAGGCCCTCTGGACATTTGTGTTTTGCTGGTAAAACCTTCTATCCTCAGGTGGGCAGCTTGCTGATTGTTGTCGGGGGTTGTCAGGGCCTAGCCACATGACGGTCAACTGCTCTGAGAATGTCCTTACCCTGGCATACGCGAGAATCACTGACCAGTCATATCCCCGGACCTGATGTGAACTGGGAACTCGGGCTTAGGAAGAAGCCAGAAGAGGAGCCCAGCTTCACCCACAGTGCCACTTCCTGCCCCCTCCAGTTTTCCTGTCCTGAAAGCCACCACACTGACGTCTGTAAGTGACGCCGGGAAGAGTTCAAGGTGCCCCACCGCCACAGTGTCTATGTGTGGACACATAGATCCTGGGTTTTTTGTTTGTGTGCTTGTTTTTGGCTCCAGACCAACTTCTGTTGAGAAGTCTGTCTCCCCTTGATGTAACTGGCCAACACCCTAGCCAGAGAGCGAACCGTCAGAGCTGGGCACGGGGACTGGGCAGATAGGTAGGTAGGGCGGGGGCTCTCAGACTTCTTGAAGGTGACCCGCCGTAGAATATGCATTTTACATCCTGACCGGGGGCACATGTGCATTGTGTTGCCCGGAACAGTACGTAGCCTTACTGTGTGTCATGCACGTAGATATTTTCCTTTTTTTTCCCCTTAGTGTTGGCCGTGACCCCCAAATGGATTTCATAACCCACTAACGGGTCACAGCCCACAGTTTGAAAAACACTGCTCTAAGGAGCTTTCCATTCTAGGATTTCCGAAACTTTTCCAGAATTCCTCACTGCGGCATAAAGCTTTCCAGTCGGCCTAAGCAGCTTCTCTGCCCACCCAGTTGCATTTGCATTGTAGGGGAGAGGGTTAGGGTCTCTGTACCAGGTCCTTGTAAATTCTTTAAAGACAGTGTGCACTCCTTATTTTATATTTGTATGTTCTTCGCTAGCCCTGAATCTTCAGGAAGCGCTAGAGAAATTAATTGACCTCAGTTCTAGGTTTCAGCAAAGTTTCTATTGAATCGTTTCATCTGTTCTCACACCCACCAAAACAGAGTCGGGCTGAGGGGCTTCTCAGCCGAAGGAGCATCTGTATGTGCGCCCACAAGCATGCCCCCCACCCCCACCTCCTCGCTTCCTACCACAGGGCTGCTGGGCTGCCCCTCCCAGTGCGGTGCAGTGCACGCCTCCGACCGGACCCACGGGCTGCGTGGCTAGGCCGTTCGAGGTCAGGGACGGACAGTGTCAGAAGTGTCTTGTGACCTCATTTGAAGGGGTGGGGGTCTGGTTAGGAGGCCCTGGAGTCTCCAACACAAGTGGAAGCCCCATTGACCTGTTTCATCTTTCTCCAGTATGTCTTGGACTCACTCCACTCAGGCCGTATGGCCGGTGGGAGGGACAGTGTTTTGCAGGTTGTTCCTACCCCTTGGGAAGTAGTAAGCCTACAGAAATTTCCAGTGCTGTTGTGACCTCATATTCCTTTCGGGACTCTCTTCTTTGAGTCCTGGCCTAGGTAAACAGCCTCCTTCCTACATGTGTCTGCTGGGCCACTTTCCCCTCCTCCCCAGGCAAAGCAGCAGGATAGCTTGTTTTTCTTTTCCAAGGAAAGATTCTCGTTTCCTTGCTGAGCACCGTGAGGCCCCTGAGAGGTCTCCCCGAGGCCTCGGGCCTGGCTCAGTCCAGCGAAGTTTAGTGAAACCTCACTCTGAATGTAAACCCAAACTGGGACCACTGTAGGCTGTCCCCAGCTTTCCCCTTGCTCACCAGGGGCACAGTGTGGGGCTGGCCATCAGCTGGTCCTTGTGAGCTGAGACTTCATGAAGCCCCCCTGGGTGTTTGGCATGACGCTGAGCCTTTTGAGTTTGAAGCTGTTCCCAGTTGTGAGTTGTAGGTCTGGTATTGAGAACATCACTAACTCCTAGGAAGGACCAGCTTTCTTCCTCTGGTGGTACTGGAGAACCATCTCTTCTGTTTGGCCTTCCCCAGAGTCCAGCAGGAGATGACATTGGTCAGGTGCATGGATTCCAGCCTTGACGCAAAGGCTTAGGCACCTTTAAGCCCCTCCTTGCCTCTTGTTGGGGACTTCCTGCCACTTCCCCTCTCACACCAGTGCTGGTGCCGCTGACCAGGCATGAAGCCACCTTTTCTCCCTAGAGCAAGTCTTGGCCTCCCCTGAGAAGGCCAGCCCTTAGGGCCCCGCAGTCCTGCAGATGTGACGTTCAGATCCACTTGAAAGTAGCTTCTTGTATCACCTTCCTTGTATTGTCAACGTATCAGTCAGCCTCAGTTGCTTTTTTCTATTGGTGAAACCTCTTTATACAGCGAATTTGAGTTCCTCCAGGTCCGTGAAGAGCTATGTTACGAGGGAGGGTCTGGACCCCGGGTTGCAGGACCCGCTCTTGTTCCTGCTCTGTTTTCCGTGGTGGGTCTCGAGACGGCAGCTCAGGGGAGCAGTGTGCACCTCGGGCGGGGGCAGGGAGAGGAGAGTGGTCCTCCCGGGCAGAGAAGAGTGCATGGAGCTGACCTGGGGGGTGATGGAAGCACCTGGCCTCGCTGCCATGTCGCCTTTTCCCGCGGTTTTATTGCTTCCCGACGACGTGAGGCACCTCATGAGCTCTGCCTTCCGAATGCATCCAGGGGGATCCTTTTCCCTGCCGCTCTGGTCTCTGTGCCACCATTCTGGGGGCAGCCTCAGGGCTCCTCGTCGCAGCGCTGCTGGTGCTTTGGGCTGGATAATTCTTTGTCATGGTGCGGGGGGAGGGGGTGTCCTGCGCACTGTTGGGTGTTTGGCAGCTACATGCCAGAAACCCCCCTCCCCAGTGGCGACAGCCAGAAATGTGTCTGGACATGCCGAATGCCGGCTGGGGGACAAAGTTGCCCCCCCGTTGAGAACCGCTGTGCTGATTGGTCTCCCTACCCCTCTTTACGGCATGTTCTCCACACAACAGCCAGGGGATCCTTTTAACATGAGTGTCATTCGTGCTGTCTGCTCCGAGCCCTGCAGGGGCCTCCATCTCCATGACGAACCTCAAGTCCTTCCTGCCCTTCTTTCTATCTAAGGCCTGAGTGAACCAGCCTCATCTCTGACTGCTCTCCTGGCCGATCGTCAAATTCGCGGGGCACACGGGTCTTTATGGCAGCCCTCTCTCTGCTTGGAAAGCTCACTCCCATCTCATACTCAGATCTCTGGTCAGATGTCACCTTGGAGTGGCCCTTCCTGACCAGCTATTTAAAATAACTCACTCATGCTCTCCCCCATTCCGTCTCTCACCCCTGCCCGTGCGAGCACTGCCTTGTTTTTCTGAATGGCCCTTGGCACCACCTGACCTGTGTGTGTGTGCGTGTGTGCACGCGTGTATGCTAGAATGTAAGCTTTGTGAGAGCAGGCACTGTCCCCCCGGCGCCTGGCACGTGGGGGGCACATGTCATCATTGTTCGGGTGAGTCACCTCCTCCAGAGCAGTGCCAGCATCCCTGTCCCTGGAGGCCAGAGGTGTCGGATGCTCGTTTCCAGAGCAGACAGGGGCAGCAAAGGATGGCCCACAGTCATGTCCCAAACGGTCTCAAGTAACGCAGGCCCCCTTTAAAAGCCAGCCGTAGTTCCTTCTCCCTGAGAGACACGTTAACATTTTGGTGTGGGATCTTGGTTTTTTCCGTTCAGAATCCTCGGACAGCTACACTCTCCCTCAGGAAATGTTGATAGTCGCCACCTGAGAGCCTGTTACGCATTCTAGAGCCAGTAATGACCGTTGAAATCTATCCATCCCCCACCTCAGATCCCACCCTGGTAACAGGTTTGGTTTTGTTTTGTTTTGTGTTTTACCTGCACTCAGGGTGCACCTGACAGAAAAACATGGCTTGGTTTGGGGACTAGTTGAGCTCCAGAACCTGGCGTTTTGGTGGGGCAGGCACCGCGCCCTCTAGTACTGGCCTCCGGGCCTCCGGCACCTGCTGTCTGGGTGCCTGATCGCTTCCTCCTCAGTCCCAGAGATGAACAGAGCGTTGAACGCCTTTATAACCGGGAGAGGAATCACTGTCTTTTACAACGTGTGCAGCCGCCAGCGATGTGTTTTACTCTGCTCTTACTCTGCAGCTCCGGGGAGGGACGAGCTTGTTCCGTGGTTCAGAGAACGGCCGCTGGAGCCAGACGGCCGGAGCGCAAGTCGAGGTCCACCTGTGTGGAGCTGCATGACCGCGAACAAGTTTCTTGTTTTCTCTCCGTGTCAGTTTACTTCTTGTAAAATGGGGGTGACAGTAATCGTATACTTCATAGCACCGTGGCTAAAACACACAGAGTGCTGAGAAGACTGCTGGACTCGTAATAAGCACCAGTTGCTGTAGGCAGAGGACTCCTGAGGTCGTGAGCCCCCAGGAGCACAGCGGTGCCCTCCAGAGTGGGGATATGGGGAGCCTTCGTGAGGCAGGTAGCACATGGTGGGAGCGGGGAGAGGAAGGGGCTCTTGGAAGGAACTGTGCAGCGGAGAGGCACACGGATGGGAGAGGACTGGCTTGTGGACGAAAGTGGTGCCCTGTGTGGGTGGGACATCGGGAGTTGGGAAGGAAAGTGGTGAAAGATAAGGGAAAGCCTTGCAAACTGTCCAAAGTTCTTCTAGACACTCTTTTCTCGTTTTCTGGAATTCCCAAGGGAAGGCAATATAGTCAGAAGAGTGGCCACCACACCCCTTTCTCCTTGTTGCTTCACTCTGCTCCGCTCCCAGCATTGTCAGGACTTTGGAGAAATGTCCCTCCTTCATCATGGAAGGTTGTTAGTAGAGCCTGAAGACCAGGCCTCACGGTGGACTGGACTCTGGCAGAAGGCCAGGCGCAGGTCCGGAGAGTCACATCCAGAGGACAGTGTTTGCTAACCAGGCCCTCTCTCCTGAGAACACCGTGAGCTGCTACCCTGCCTCTGGCCTTGCAGTGATGCCAGCCTTCACTAGTGCATTGTTCCTGTTTCGGCCTCAGAGCGGGAGCCTCAGTTTCCCCTGTGCACTCAGGAGCAGTGTCCCATAGCCAGGGTGCTGTGAGGCTGGGCAGTGTGCCATCCATTCAGGATGCGTGCGTGGGCCACTCCCTTCCCTGCAGCTCTGGCAGGGACCGACACAGACCCCCAGGTGGGGACACGATCTGCAGACTCAACTTGGGGCTTTTCTTAGGGACCCCTGAGCAGGCAAGGCAGCCTGTGCCTGAGACCGCAGCTCCCACCAAGGATGGCATCCCCCTGCCACGCACAGTGCAGTGCCTCTCCCATCTGATTTCCTGGCCCTGCGACTTTGGTTTCTATGGCAATTTGGAAAGACATGCAGTTGTGGGTTTTTGAAGTCGATAATGGGAGCAGAGGTTTGAGATGGGGTGGGGCAGCACTGAAAATACCATGTCCCAGACCAGAGCTTCAGGCACAGAGGGTTCCGGAATAGGAAGTTCTTCGAGTTAGAAAAGTGGCACCATCATCCTGGCAGGCCCTTAGCAGAGCTCCACGTGGCCCCTCCCAGACTCTGGGATCTTTGAGCAGAGCGAAGAAGAGCCTGAACTCGAAGGATCTCCAGCCTGTGGCCTGGGGGACAGTGGAGTCAGGTTGCAGTGATCACATCTGGCATTTGCTGAGCACTTACTGTGTGCCCGGCTCTCTGGGATCATCTGTGCTTTCGTCGCCTTATTAATCCGCTCACCCGCTGCAAGATGGCTGCTCCCACCCCGTTTTGTACATGTGGGCGTAAGCGATTTGCCTGAGGTTTCAGAGCTGACACGTCTAAGTGTCTGGCGCAGGGACCCCTGAGTTTAACACCTGGGCTCACTCTTGTCTGGATCATGGGCTTATATTCCCATGCAGGAAAAGCTCTGTCACTTGTCGATGATGGCCCATTGCTTCCCCCTTTACTTTTTTGGGGATTTTTAAAGTTTTATTTATGTAAGTCGCCTCTACACCCAGCATGGGGCTTGAACTCACGACCCCAATATCAAGAGTCACATGTTCTTCTGACGAGCCCGCCGGGCACCCCTCCCCTTTAGTTTTTTGTAAGTCATATCCTCCTGATAGCAGGGTTGTCTTAGCCATCATTGCCACAATTTCGGGGACCTTGAGCCAGTGTCTTCCTTGTTAGTATCTCCGTTCTCCTTCCATGGTGGTCACCTTTCTATGCCCCAGGCCAAGTGAGGGCAGTGACCTCGAGGAGTCTTAGGTTGGCTGTTGTTTGAGAGAATGGCTCTCGCTTCCCTGTGGTGTGGGGTGTTGGAGGTGCCCGTCCAGAGGAGGTGGGCAGGCAGCGGCCCCGGTTTATGGAGCCAGCAAGGAAGACACGCTGGCCTGGTGGAGAACCGTCTTCCGCCTGGGCCGTTGGAGGGGGCCCCAGTGCCTGGCAGAGGGAGGGGACGGCTCTCGAGAGGCCCAGCTGTCCTCTCCGAGGCCACTGCTGCGGAGTGTTCGCGGAGGGATGGGTCAGGTGCTCGCCGTGCGTGTGGCTGGGCTCCAGAGCTGGCCATCCTGAGGGTTAGCCCATGCCCGCAGGCCTCTGCGGCGCGGTAGATAAGGAGCGGGCTGCCGCTGGCCAGGAAGGATAGCCCGGATTAGAAGGTCGCGTCGGGTGATAGCGGGCCTCAGGGTGACCGGCGCAGCCCCGTGTCGTGCTCCAACTCCACCCCCTGTACTCAGCGCTCAGCGGCAGGGGCCGGGCAGGCGCTTGGAGAAAGTAGAAAAAGGATTTCAGGGGCGCCTGGGTGGCGCAGTCGTTAAGCGTCTGCCTTCGGCTCAGGGCGTGATCCTGGCGTTCTGGGATCGAGTCCCACATCGGGCTCCTCCACTGGGAGCCTGCTTTTTCCTCTCCCACTCCCCCTGCTTGTGTTCCCTCTCTCGCTGGCTGTCTCTGTCAAATAAATAAATAAAATCTTAAAAAAAAAAGAAAAAAGAAAAAGGATTTCACTCTTGGCAAAGTGCTTTGCTGTATGAGGGGCTGTGGAACCGTTCGTTTAAATGAGGCCTTCTGCGAACTGCCATTTAGCCCCCCTTCTCCATGTGGTCGCAGTTACCTTCATCATCCTACTGTTTGCCTTTGGAGGGGGAGGTGGTGCCTGCAGTTCGGCCTCTCGGTCTGGGTGCGATCAGAGCGGTGTGTGGCGCTCGCCGAAGCCGCACTTGGGATTTGTGCGTTCGGCTGTATGCATGTCAACACCTGGGTAAGAAGTTGGGAGGAAAATGCAGCTTATAGCGACGTTAGAGGCTATTGTGTCACACCGTGTTCTCTTTCTCAGCTGAAACTAGAGGACCGCTCCGTGGTGCCCCGGGACGTGGTCCGGCACATGCGATCCACCGTGAGTCTTGGTGCGGGGGTGGCCTGGGGATTGTCTGGGCCGGGTCTCCCCTGCTGGCTGGCGCTGTACGCCTGCTTGGGCCTGGATGCCTTCTCCTCCCCAGGACAGTCAGTGTGGCACCGTGATAGACGTCAGCATCGACTGTGCCGTCAAGCTCATCGGCACCAACTGCATCATCTACCCCGTCAACAGCAAGGACCTGCAGCACATCTGGGTGAGCAGCCCCGCCCGCCCGCCTATTCGGATGTCCCCCCGGCTCTCCGGTGGGCGCCCGCGCACCAGTGCTGCTCCTTCCCAGCTCGCGGGCAGGCCCCAGTGGCGGCCGCGCTTGTGTGTGCCCGAGTGGCGCCTCTTGCGAGAAGGCTACTGCGACGTGAGGTCGGGACACATTCCTGTGCGTCCAGCGTAGTTTGCTGGTGTGGTTTTCATTACCTCGCTTCCTTTCTTCTCTAATGCTCCCTTTTGAAAAACAAATTTCTTCCTTAATTTCTTTTTTAAGTGATTTCAAGCTCGGGAAAAGCTGTGAGTTCCTGTGCTCCCTGCGTCATCGGGTTCCTTGGCTGTGCGCCTTTGCCTCCATTTGCCCTGTCACCTTCCTCCTCCCTTCCCCACATTTCCTTCTCGCTCCCTGCTCTTCTCTCTGAAACACTGGGAAGCAGGCTACAGACAGACGCCCCGTGGCCCCTGAACACTACAGTGTGGACTTCCCGCAGACAGGAGCGCTCGGCCCCCAGTTTAGGAAGTCAGCACTGGTGCACTGCTGTCCCGTCCACAGACCCTGTTCAGCTGTCCCAGCAATATCCTTTCTCCCCCTCTGATCCAGGATTCCATTCAGGAACACACTTTGCATTTCATTGTCAGCTCTTTGATTCCTCATCTGGAACGGCTCCCCAGTCTTGCTTTGTCCTCCACACCCTGGTACATTCCACTGGCTGACCCTGAGCCTGGAGCTCTGTGATGTCACCTCCCGACCAGACTCAGGCACCTGCATCCTCAGCAGGACCGCCCAGCGACACCTTGAGCCCTTCCTGGCCCGCATGTCCAGTGGCCACAGCGGGGGTGGGGGTGGGGTGGGGTTGTTCACTCTGGTCCTTGTCATGTTGGTGTCACCACACATCCCCATGAAGTCGCCTCTCACGCCTTTGGAAGTGATTCTGCTTCGTGAGGAGATGCTCCGGGATTGCGCCAATAACCTGTCACATGTGAAACCCCGATCCGCGGGCCCGGCCTCTGTTAGCCACCCCCCGCCCCCGAGGCAGCCAGTGCTCTGACGGTCACTGAGGGCAGCTGTATGAAGCCGGTGTTCCTCGTTTTCAGGAGTCGGTGTTCTGTGTGGAGGAGCTGCTCCTTCAGTCTCATTCGTTTATTCATTCATTTTTAACATCTGTGTGGACTCAGAGATTCCTGTTTTGTCCAATCGGTTATAACCCATGTGTACCATTATTTGTTTTGTTGCTTAAATTTTCCCAGATTGGGCCAGTAAGAGCCCCTGCGAGCTGACATCCGTGTCCCTTTGACATACCCCCATCTTTTTTTTTCTTTTTTCTTTTTTTCTTTTTAAGCACTTTCTTACTTTCTACCTTTCCTGACCCAGCCCTGGAATCATTTGTCCAAAGAGCCTTTGTTCTGTTCAGAGGAGAACAGTATTTTGGAAACCAAGATCCGGGTGTATGCTAGGTGTGCTCACTGCTATGGGGCCCGTCGGGGCGGCACTGGGACGCATGTGTGCACACACGTAGGCACGTGTGCGTTTGTCAGTGCCTCTTCTAACACGTACAGGAAAATATGTGAGTTCCTCTCCTTCCGCCTTTCTGTATCAGTGAGCGCCCTCCCCAACAGCGAGGAGCTGGGCTCTCGATGGCCTCACTTAATTAATTAGTTATCACTTTACTTATTTGTCCATTAACCACCATCCACCTGCCGCCTCCATAGCCCACTCCCACCCAAGGGTCCTGTGTCCTTGGAGGCCCCAAGGCCCCCGCACGACTCTCTCGTTGCCACGTGGCAGCCCCACGCCGCCGCCGCCTCCACCCTGGGAAAGGGAGCTGGGGTGCAGCACAGAACTCTCGGGGGAAAGCCGGTTCCTTAGGCCAGTGGCCGACTGGCCCAGGCAGGAAGCCGTCTGGATCCCTCCTCCTGTGTCTCGGGGCAGCGAGGAATGGGTGCGCTGCACACCAGTGTCACCTGCCGTCCCTCACACCCTCGTTCCGTTGGTCTGCAGCCCTTCATGTACGGGGACTACATTGCCTATGACTGCTGGCTGGGGAAGGTCTACGACTTGAAGAACCAGATCATCCTGAAGCTGTCCAACGGCGCCAGGTACGCGGCGCAGCGGACGGGGCCGCGATGGGCAGGGGCCGCCCGGGGAGGGGGCCGACGACGGTGTTTTCTCCCAGGGCCTGTGATGACCTGTGCTGCAGGCGCGCCGGGCCTGACCCTGGGCTGGTCTCCATTCGCCCTGGCCTCACTGAGAGTGTCTGCCAGGAAAGACACTTGTTAATGGTAGTGAGCACTCCGTATGGGTTAGGGTCTCGTTTGTTTTGGGGGAGTTGCTTGTACGAGTGCGGAGGCTGGGCTGTGGGGGGGTGGTGAGTCACCCCGTTTTCGGGCCTGCCGGCATATCGATGCCTCTGAATAACTCCTTTGGATACTGGTCAGCACCACAGTGTGTCCTGGCGGCCGCGCCTCCCCTGAGACTCTGTCATTGTGCCCAGCAAACCGAGCCCCTGTTCGCTGTTTCAGGTGCTCCATGAACACAGAAGATGGCGCCAAGCTCTACGATGTGTGCCCCCATGTCAGCGACTCTGTACGTGTGCTCCACCCAGGCAGGCTTCTTGGGGGGACAGGAAGGAGGACTGCTTAGCAAACAGCTTGGCGCCAGTGCGGGCTAAGCAAGTGCTGCTTCTCGGCAGAGTGATTTCCTCCGGTGGGGGGGGGGGGGCACACACCAGAAGGTCTCAAAGTCTGGGTGTAAGCAGAAGGGATTAGAACTTTTGTTTGCATTTTGTTAACTTGATCTCATCCTTTAAAAAATAGCCATTCGTCAGCGTCAGAGTCTGTGCACTGTGTTGTTACACTGTGATGCATTAGAACAGTCACGAGGGACCATTTATAATAAGTATGCGGGGTGGGGGTCACAAGGTCAAACAGGTTTGGGAACTACTGCCCTCTAGAGCCCTCGAAGTGTCACCCTTGACCAACAACACATGGCCTGAGAGTGTGTTAGAAGGAGTCAGATGTGCATTCCGCATGAGCTCTCTGGGTGATTTATATGCGCTTTTGGTTTGAGAGGCGCTGCTCTGGAGCCCTGGGGTCTGTGTCAGCATGGGGGGGTGGGGAGCATGCAGGTGTGAGGTGAGGGAAGGGGTGGATGCAGAGAGCACCGGCCCAGGAGGCGCCACTCACAAGGACTTTTCCTCTGGCCCCAAACCCTGCAGGGTCTCTTCTTTGATGATTCCTATGGCTTCTACCCGGGCCAGGTACTCATTGGCCCCGCCAAGATCTTCTCTAGCGTCCAGTGGCTGTCAGGGGTCAAGCCTGTGCTGAGCACCAAAAGCAAATTCCGAGTGGTGGTGGAAGAGGTAGGGGCTGGGGTGGGGTCGTGTCCTCAGCCGTCACGCCCTGGAGCCGAGCTTCTGCGCACTCCTTCGTCGGCGGCTCCGAGGGCTCAGCCCTGCTCCTTAGCCCTGCTGATCTGAAAGGGCTCTGAATAAAGGGAAGCCAGGGTGTGGTCATGGGGTGACTGCTGGGCAGATGACCCCTCGCCTGACCGACCCAGACGGAGCAAGGTGGGACGGTGGGGAGGGGCAGATCCGCTGGGCCCTGATGGTGGTGATCCCTGGGGTGAGACTAGATGTCACAAGTGGAGCCTGCTCTGGGGGTGTCATCCTTGGGGCTGTGCTATGATGACCCACTTTGTGCTCTGGAGGTCAGGTGGGCTCTGGGCAGCTGCTTAACTAAGAGAGCTGTTCAGCTGCTGACTAAGGCCCTGTCCCACCCACCATCCCCAGGTGCAGGTTGTAGAGCTAAAAGTCACATGGATCACCAAGAGTTTCTGTCCAGGGGGCACGGACAGCGTCAGCCCCCCGCCCTCTGTCATTACCCAGGAAAACCTAGGCAGGTGAGTGGCTCCAGCGTGCCCACTCCAGCAACGCCAGCGGCGTGCCCTGAGCAAGTCTCTGGGCCAGAGTCGTAGATGCGGCCGGGGGGGGGGGGGGGGGCTGAGATCATCCTCGGCCCCGTCCCCACTTCTCCTCTCCCTCCCAGGGTGAAGCGTCTCGGATGCTTTGACCATGCTCAGCGGCAGCTTGGGGAGCGCTGTCTGTATGTCTTCCCAGCCAAGGTAGAGCCGGCCAAGATTGCCTGTGAATGTCCAGAAAAACACTGCGCCCAGGGGGAGGGCTCTATGGCCAAGAAGGTATGTCCTTGGGGTTGGGATCGGTGGGCGTTTGAGGAACTGGCCTTGAGCTATTTCCACAGCCAGGAAGGACAGTCTGTGCTTTAGGCCTTGGGGGGCAGCCCTGATCACCCTTGCAGGCCACCTAGGTGTGTATAGCTGCCCCCCTCCCCCCAGGCTGCCTGGTGTCCCACATGCCCAGGGTGGGGCCCTGGTGGCCCTGCGGCTCCACAGCCCCGGTCCTCCCTGCTCTGCCCTCAGGTGAAGCGCCTGTTGAAGAAGCAGGTTGTGAGAATCATGTCCTGCACCCCGGACACCCAGTGCTCCAAAGACCATTCCGTGGAGGACCTGGGAAAGAAAGGAGGGGCCAAAGCCAAGAGTGAAACGGGGTCTGTCAGCCCCGAGGAGACGCCCGATGGGTCCGCCAGCCCGGTGGAAATGCATGACGAGGGCTCAGAGGAGGCCCAGGACGCGGGGGAGCAGCTGCCTCCCTTCCTGCTGAAGGAAGGTGGCGACGACAGGCTGCACTCAGCAGAGCAGGACGCGGATGATGAGGCTGCTGATGACACGGATGACACCAGCTCAGTGACCTCCTCTGCCAGCTCCACCACCTCCTCCCAGAGTGGCAGCGGCACAAGTAGAAAAAAGAGCATCCCCTTGTCCATCAAGAACTTAAAGCGAAAACACAAGCGGAAGAAGAATAAAATCACTCGTGACTTTAAGCCGGGGGACAGGTAAACCCAGAGGGCACCCTTTCCCTCCTGGCCGAGTGTCCAGCTGAGGCTGTCCCTTTGGCGCCTGCACACACACAACGCACACGCACGTGCACACACGCACATGCACGCCCAATCTGCAAGCCCTCTGCAGGCTCGGGGGCACCCAGCCGAGGCGATATAGGTGCCTGGGGTTGGCCTGGGTGGGAAGGAGAGATCTGGGAGTGGGGCAGCAGGTGGCATGGTGGCACCGGCCCGAGTCTGGCCTCTGGGACCACATTCACTGAGCTCTCCCAGATGAGACCTTTCTCAGAGGCTGCTGGGCACAGAAGGTGTGGGTGAGCACATGTGGACCTGTTTCTCTTCCTTCCACCTGTTTTGTGTGGCCTGGCTGGCTGCTTGCGCCGCACCTGCAGGGTGGCCGTGGAGGTGGTGACCACCATGACCTCGGCAGACGTCATGTGGCAGGACGGCTCCGTGGAGTGCAACATTCGCTCCAACGACCTCTTTCCCGTGCATCACCTGGACAACAACGAATTTTGCCCCGGAGACTTCGTGGTGGACAAGCGAGGTAGTGCTGGCTCCAGAAGGCCGCCCGGCTGAGGGCCTGGGCCAGGCTTGGGAAGGGTGGGCCAGGGGTCTCGGGGGCAGGGAGGAGACTCCCCCTTGGAAGGTGACTCACTTGTTCCAGTCCTGGGACAGCCTTTTCTGGCCTCCCCCAGCTTCGCCACAGAGCATCAGGGTTCTGTGCCCTGCCGCGGTTGAGATGTCGGGTGGCGGGCGGCACCACCAGGGCTCCTTAGACGTTCCCTCCTCTGCTTCCCCAGTCCAGAGCTGTCCAGACCCCGCCGTCTATGGTGTGGTGCAGTCTGGGGACCACGTGGGCCGTACCTGCATGGTGAAGTGGTTCAAGCTGCGGCCAAGTGGGGATGACGTGGAGGTGAGTATGTGCGGCCCTCGCTTCTTCACGGTGGGCTGGGTGCAAGCCCCCTGGGCTCGTGACAACCCATCCTATCCCCCAGCTGATTGGAGAAGAGGAAGATGTGAGCGTCTACGACATTGCTGACCACCCTGACTTCCGGTTCCGCACAACCGACATCGTCATCCGCATTGGCAATACTGAGGATGGAGCGCCTCACAAGGAGGATGAGGTGTGGCTCCCTGCCAGTTTGGGGGGTCTCTCCCTGCTCCGCCTCCCCCCTGCATGGCCTCTCGTGCAGCATCTGCAGTCCCTGGAGATGCCACCAGGTGGCTCCAGGAGACCAGACCTGCAAGTCCTCTGGGCTCCACATCTAGCTCAAGGGCCTTCCCCGGGAGAGCTGCCTGACCGCCTCCCCAAGGGTTCGCCTGCTGGTCAGGATCAGGCTTCACATAGCTGCTCCCTGAGCCCTGGTGGCTCCATTTAGTTCAACTGTCCTGAGTGCTATAGGGCACAGGAGAGGCTTGGGGAGGTGGCATCTGAGGTGGGCCCTGGTGAGGGGATGGGAACATTGCATGGGGTCAAGCAGAGGAAGAGTAGGAAAATATGTCCCATGCAGGGACCCCATCCTGAGAGTGTCAGGAAGTCCGGTGAGAGGAGAATGCTAGGAGTAGGAAAGGAAAGGAGTTAGTAGGGGCTTGTATCCTCGACCGCCCATGTTGGAACTGGAGGGTCCCACGCTTGAGCTGCTCACCACATGTGGCCTCTGGCTGGCACCCACGTCCCTTCCCTTCTCACGGCCTCACCCTTGTCACCCATTGCCAGGGCTCCCTTTTGGAGGTGCTCTGGCCCTCACCACTCAGCTGCTCCCTTGACCCTGTCTGTCCTGTTTGTCCTGCAGCCATCAGTCGGCCAGGTGGCCCGTGTGGACGTCAGCAGCAAGGTGGAGGTGGTGTGGGCTGACAACTCAAAGACCATCATTCTGCCCCAGGTGAGCCCCTGCCCAGACCAGTTGGCTCACAGCTGGGGCAACTGGGCTGGGAGCCATGGCCTATCCCCTGTCCCTGCTCAAGGGACAGGAGGACAGGCTCTCACATCTTCCTGGTGAGGGTGTCTTCTTTTGGGTGTTTTGATCTCAGGGAGAGCCTGAGAGGAAGGGGGTATTACATGCCAAGCTCTGGGGTGGGGGTGGGAGGCAGGAAAGCAGAGGGGCAGCCCACACTGGCCCCTAGTCTTGCCCCTCCCGGCAGGCTCCCCAGGTTGCCAGGTGTGTGCAGATTGTCACAAGCCCTCCGGGTTTGCCCGCATCCCCATCTCACTACGCTGAGAAACACAGGTTACTTCCTCTAGGAGATAGAGCCTTTCCCCTGAACACTTCTAGGAAAACTTCCCCAGATCAGGAAGAGAAAGGAGAAGAGCTGGCCCCAGTCCCAGCCCCTGCTGGTGGGTTCTGAGCAGCTAAGGTGTTCTCAGTACCATTTCTTTGCTCCCTTGTTTGAGCTGATCCTTACTTCCCAACTCCCCTCTCCTGGCCCCTTCAGGGGGTGGGGGAGGGAGTGGCTCACCCCTTGGTCCGGGCGGCCATTCCAGGAATACGGGAACAAGATGTGACGCAGGCCAGCTCTGCCGAGCCTCCCCGTCCTATCGCATGTTCTCAGCTCCCGGCGCAGCCGCACAGAGGTGGCTGACCCAAATCCTCAGGGTAGGGTTGGGTTTGCCACCAAGGGCTTATGGTGGCCAGTACACACAGGGGCAGAGGAGGCTGGAACAGCCCTTGGCTGCTGGCTGGGACTTCAAGCCCTGCGGCGGGTGTGGGGCAGGCAGAGGCACCTCCCAGAGACCCAGGGGCCACCTCACACGGAGAGGCCCAGCTGCAGAGTCCAGAGCAGGAAAGGGGGAAAGGGTGGAAGGGGCCTGATGAGGCCTCAGTGCACCCCGTCACCGTCAGCTCTGAGGGTCGGGGTCCGCCCCGGAGCCCGGCAGAGCCTCTGAACCGCCTGTGCCCGTCTGCCCCCAGCACCTGTACAACATTGAGTCCGAGATCGAGGAGTCAGACTACGACTCGGTGGAAGGCAGCACCAGCGGGGCGTCCTCGGATGAGTGGGAAGACGACAGTGACAGCTGGGAGACCGACAACGGGCTGGTGGAGGAGGAGCACCCCAAGATCGAGGAGCCCCCCATCCCACCTACCGAGCAGCCGGCAGCCCCGGAAGAGGACAAGGGGGTGGTGATCAGCGAAGAGGCTGCCACGGCCGCCATTCAGGGGGCTGTGGCCATGGCTGCACCCGTGGCTGGGCTGATGGAGAAGGCTGGCAAGGACGGGCCCCCAAAGAGCTTCCGGGAGTTGAAGGAGGCCATCAAGATCCTGGAGAGCCTCAAGAACATGACCGTGGAAC